>NC_054741.1:80804468-81404468 GCF_018143015.1 Lytechinus variegatus
CCGAATCTTGAACATGCTGAAGGGCAAATACAGCAATATGTAAGATGTGACGTAAATACATGTACATCAACATTGTTACCTCATTTTATGTGATCGTTATGTGCACTCTCTATATTTTACACCAAAATATCAGTAAAGGTAACTTTTGACAATGTTGAACCAAAATTTATATATAGGTCTAAATATTCGCAAAATGTAAACGGGTGTGTTCAACTATCACTTATGGATTCATTCAAATGAAAAACTAGAAATACACAGAATAAAACGATGTTTGAATTTTTATAAAATGCTGTTAATAACCTTACAGTAGTCGTTAAGTTTAAATAATCATGATTAATTATAGAGAAGAAAATACTGTAGGGAGGGGGTGGGGTTGTTGGGGTGGTTTGATTGGGATATAAAACAATTTTCTGTTCTGTCTGGTATTGCCATGTTCATCTCGACCTGTCATGGGAATGGATGTGCCGTAACTGGGATAAGATGATTGCTAAAATTTTGTCTGTGATTTTTTTCATACATGCTTCATGCTTGTATTCATGTCATTAACTGTATTGTATTCATATCTATAAGCTTGTATGTGATTGTGCTTCTTATAGAAGCGAATAAAGTAGTTATTGGTCCTATTATTATATAGTCGACAACTTTGTACAAAAAAGAAGGTTTTCACTGTGTAGAAAGGGATTGGTATATCTATGTCTTTATGTACATCTCTCAAGTGTGTATACACCAATCAACTGCTTCCTAAAGGTTTCTAAATTGGACTAGTGTTCATCTATAATAAAAATGTTTCTTCTTACAATCTGGCCATTGTTCCATTTCCGTTTCTAACACAGACGAAATTATTATGGTTAGTTGACCAAATTCATATGTTTATTATTGTTAGTTGACCAAATTCATATGTTTATTATTGTTATTTATGAAGCACATAAAGATTGCAGTCTTACCTGCCTGCCTTTGTGACTATCATTTCTGTACCCAAGGAATGAAACTCGTCCCATAACGCTTTCATCTCTAATCTAACTTCGACCCCTGCGACTTTCGCACTCATCGGTTTCTCATCCGCCTGCCTTCTCTTCTTCAGCGCCTGCATATCCTGTTCCCCGGAACTCTCCCGTCGACCGTCTCCTCCGATTCCGCTGCCACTGCTTGGGCTGCCATCGCTGCCGTACGTCATAGGGGACGACTCGCCCGTATGTGAGCGATCGCTAACCGAGTTCTTTCGCTTTGGATTGGGACTTGTGACGTCTGTCTGTCCGTTAAGATTTCCCGCACTGAGGTGGTTTGTGTCACCGTAGTCGCCATTCGTTCTTGAATCATTCGTTCCTAAAAAAAGAGTAGCAAATTATTAATTATTTGGTGGGATGGCAAGGGTAATATTTGTTTTATAAGGAACATGCAGAATAATAGGTCGAGAAATGCAAGTCTTCTGTGTAGGCCTATTGCAGAATTTCACAAGAGGACTATGCAAACACAAACGGAACATTTCTCGCTTTCATAGATTAATATCCTTTTTTCAATATTTTTCTTTTACAAAATATTCTTCTACGTATAAAATGAAGGATTGTATTTTGGAGAAAGAAGCAGATACATCACGTCCAATCATTAGGAAAGTTACAATTGTCATCATGGTGCCCCTTCAACGTGATCTATATGCCTTTATTTCAATTTAACATATATGACATAATGACATGAATACAAACTGACTGCCATTTTGAAACTAAAAATTTTCTATACATTCCCAAAAGTACGATATTTTAGTTTACGTAATTGATTGTTTGTAAATGCTTGATTGTTAATGGTGCTATACGAACTCATTCTAAATAGTATTTTGTAAATGTATGTTTCTAAATAATATTATAAGATTTATTTCATTTTCATCTTTCATTTCATTAAAAGGGAATGTGATAAAGACCAAAAAATTAGCAATTTTAACGTTTTAAGGGAGAGTTTTGTTCAAATTTAGTATATATTTAAAACAAAGAGCGAGCAAATCATTTCATCCGATGGAAGATCTCAAAGGAAAACTTGCTTCCTTCTAGATTTCCTTTCCAATTCTAATATATCGAAACTATATAAAGGGAAAGATGACACAGGTTGTTGCTTGAGCACGAGGGGTCCGATTCCAGCACGGGCCCCTGATATCCTGATAAGTTTGCCATGCAAATTCTAACAAATCACATGATGAAGTGTGATTTTAAAAAGGTCACTTCTGAATAATATTGGATTGCGTGCATTATTACCTTTTTTTAGCCTTGTAGCGGGCAATTAAAATAAGAGAGGGGACGAAATCTTTATAAGACATTTCTCTTAATTGTTTTTTATCCTTGTAAATCAGAAGGGCATACAATTTTACATATTTTGGTAAACAAATCACGTCATCGCTGACGGCATTATCTGAACAGTAATCAGTCAATAAAGATTCTATAATTCGATGAGGCGGGATATCTCAATCGGCTGACGTTTTTTCGCAATTTTTAATAATTTCTTCAACCAACACCAATTCCCTTTCTTATCATGGTTATTTATCGTTATACAACCATTGCTGTCACTTACAGTACAACGGTTTGCTTGCTTACAAACATTCATGCTTTCTATACAAATCAAGTAAAGAAAAGCCCAAAGCTGCACATCAAAATCGGGAAAGGAATAACGAAACTATCATTTCGCCGGCCATAACATCATGATGTTTAATATTATGGCCGGCGAAAAAGTAGATCTGCATGTCCTCGTGAATATACATACATGTACAATAAGCTAACTGATGACGCCATCTTCACATTCAATTGTTTTGCATCTTTATTACATGATACTATTAATTCAAATTTCTATGGAATAGAAAAGGGACTGTCGACTAAGTCTAGGCCTATATGTAAGATGATCATTACTGCATACTTTTGTTAAAAGGGAGACTTGTTATATAGACATGTCTAAAAAAATAAATAATAATGATTAAAGGGATGTTCCGGGCAGAAGATAATCATATTTATATCTCAGTAAATAGAGTAAAACTCACAAAGCAAAATATTTAAAATTTGATCAAAATCGAATGACAAATAACAAAGTTATTGAATTTTAAGGATTTCAATTATTCTGGTGAAACTGTTCTCGGCATTTCTTCATGAATATTCATTAGGTGTACTGATGTCACATCCCCATTTGTTCTTTCGTATTTTATTATATGAAATTAGATTTATTCAACATTTTCTACTAAAACAATTAAATCGACAACTAATTTAGTGCATTAATGTTTTCTTGCTGCAACATATTTCATAATGGAGACACATCATTTACACATTTATGAAAAAATGAAACAGTTATGATATGTAATAAAGAAAGTGGGATGTGACATCATCAGCCCACCTAACATGCCTAATGAATATTCATGAAGACGTGCCTAGAACTGCTTCATCGGAATAATGCAAGTCTTAAAAATTCAATAAATTTGTTATTTTGTTATCCGATTTCGATGAAATTTTCAGCATTTTGCTTTGTGAATTTTATTCCATTTATTTAGATAGAAATATCTTCAGCCCGGAGTATCCCTTTAATGAAAAAGAAAGAAGGGACATTAGCACATTTACATATTCATAACAGCGTGCATATTTCTAACATTTACAATACAATAACCCCATTATTTTTCATCGGATTTTTGATGAAATTTTTTGACTCTCTGTTTGTCAAATTCTACTCCATTTAAAATAAGTCAATCCCGTTATCCATTAAATTAAATAAAGATGTAAAATAATATTTAAAGTTCTCACAAGAAGGGTTAATGCAGAAATGTTTGTGAATACACTGCAAAAACCCCTGTGTTTAGATGACCACATCAGAGAAATGTTGAAACATACTTTATTTGGGTCAACAATAAATATGATTTAAACACCACAATTCAGTGTTAAACAGCATTATTTGACTCTCGTTTAGACGTTGCTTCAATACCTATCTACTGTAGTTGGATCAGAATAGGAATGCGGTCGTTTGTGAAGGGCAAAAATCCATTTTCTTTTGTGGTTATAGTTTGTTTGTTTGTTTGTTTTGGAGGGTTTATTTTTTTCTTTGTTTCAGAGAGGGTCACATTGGATATCAGAACAGATGACTTGCCTATATGGTTTACGCATAGGATTTGCAATGTTAACTATATTTCAACATTATTTTTTCACACCTCCGAAACGTGCTACTTTCATTTGAAAATGAACAGATCCCGATGTAGTGTACTTGAGCACCAAATCGACACTGAAAGATAAAGATAAGACGATGATATGTTCCTTTAAAACAGCATCTTCTCGTGATCATTGGCGGCAATCAACTAGGTCCACCGAGACTCATTTGTCGATAAAGATTTGAGTATCCCTCTTGGATAACGACTACTCTACATAGCAAGACGATAATTTACCCAGGCGGCTTGGCGGATGCAACACGGGGTGATTAAGAAATCGAGAATAATCGAAAGGCATTAACTCCTATCACAATCACTGCATATCTGAGTAACGTTTCTATTAGCCCGATAGCTATGCGTTTTGAGAGAAATTATCTTACAGCTACTCGGGAATAAAGAACTATACCTGAAGGAAATTCGAACAGGTGCCAATTGTCTTACTTTCTACCAAGCCTTAAAAAGGTTTTAACTTTTCTCTCTATTGACATACCCAAAATATACATGTATATATTTCTAAAATTCCTTGGAGCTTATCATGAAGGGTCAGAAGGGACTTATGTCACTTATCGGACGTTTTATAAGACAGTTACCATGGTAACAGTGCTTTTTAACCAATCAAACTCAAGGTTATCTTATCAACCTATAAATGTTGGAGAAAGAAGATCTTTTCTCTATTCTTATTAAGAAACATACTACAACACAAAAATATTTATGTTGAAAATATAACTTCGGTGATTATTGTTGTCCATCAATTTGTTAAAATCATAATTGTTGATTTGTTGATATTGTTATAAATACTGCTGATGGCATTCTTCATCTCTTGCTTTTTTTACGCCAATCGCTCTCGTTGCGGAAATGGAAACACCACTAACATGACTAACGGCATGAACGGGAGCTCTTTTGTACTCGACACTCGAAGAAAAACATTTTGATCTAATCGCGTGACGACGTCACTTCACGTACTTAAAATTCAGGTTCATAAAAAAAGTATACTGTAATGCTTTAGGAGAACATTGAAGCAGGCCTGAATAGAAAAACTGAGTTGGTTTTATAATTGTTACGACTTGATGACATCATTTTTAGCTTGTGCAATCAATGCAACTCCAAAAATCAACGCAAATATATTTTTGAGCCAACCAGATGCATGTATTTCATGTAGCGTCAGCCCGTGGCTTCAGCATCCCCCTCCCCCATCTCGTTATGATTTTTACACGGTCACCCCGTACTCCCCCTCCACCTTTGAATCCGTTCCGCAGCCCCTGTTGATATTGCATATTCTCATTGATACGGACAAAATAACTATAAAATCAAAGAACTGTTAATACTGAAACAAAAATTACGCAACAAACCAAGTATACAGTTAAAACATAATTCAATTTCGATTAAATATTCTACATTTTCATTTTTTACATTAGAGTTAGTTTCATTCCTGGCACAAAGAGCATGCTTTTTATAGTATGATAAATAATTTCATCTGAAAAGGACTGTTAGTATTATTGGCAAGTCTATTCTATTTAATTCTGTTGTAGAGAGAGACTCCATTTACACTTGCACTTCTTGTATTGAAAAAATATTAATTATTACATTATAGCTTAATAAAACGTTGCTATGATATTGAAATATCGAAGCGTTTTGTTATCATGAAGTAATGATTCTGTTCGATGATGTAAATTATATAAGAAGTTCGTTGACATAAAGTTAAAGAATAACAAAGTCATAATGTCCTCTGAAAATACAATCAGACTTGTTGATGACCAGTAAGAAGGCCTACCTGGCTCTTCCCTTCACATGTTGAAGTATCCATAATCATTATCACCACATTCATACCACCACCATTTCCGCTATCATCAGCCAATAATTGGTACTAATCAAACATGTAAAATCTACTAGATACTTCATTAATACCAGGTCTTTTTGCGCGCACCAAAGCTTAACTTCATTTCAACAAACATATTCGACACAAGTTTGATTAAATAATGACCCTTTTCCTCTCAGATCGAGTCCAAAACTCAAGTCCAGCTGGACAAATCTCCATTCACAACACCCTAATAGTGGTGAAAGATAACCACATTATTCATGAATTGAAACATTCATTATGTGCCAACCACGATCTGTTATGCCAAAACTTTATAGAAGCCAAAAACAAAAATTTAGAAGCCAAAGAATGTTGTATAATAATCACTGTAATTCTTACATGAAATTATGGCTTTCTAAACTGAGGTAAAATTCAAAACAATTTAGACACGATGGCAATTGTTTATAGAAAATATTCACCATGAACAAAAATACAGGCTTGAAAAGGTATATCGTATCAGAAATGATATCTTAATAGTATCTCCATTTGGTAGATAGAAAATACGACAGAATTCAATCACCGTGTTTTTATTAATATCTTTCAAAATGACGCTATACGAATATAAGAAATAAAAAATGAATTCCATAGTCGCGATGAAGCAGCTCAAGTTCATGTTGTTATTTCTATAGCATCGAATTTCTAAATATTCAAAATTAACTCTTAATCTTAAGTTAACATAAATTCTGATATGAATTCCATACTTAAAAGATAATAATAATAAATATATTTTATATCTTACATCAATATATTGTTATCATTTCACTTATCACCCTTAGCCAGTCTACGATGTGTCTATTCAACGGAACACCTCATTTGTATGTGGAAGTCCCACTAAATACAAGATAAGCTCACTCATGTACGTAAAGATATCTTGATGTTTACCTGAAAAGCAAAACTGGCTTCGCAAATCCCAGCTTAGATCATGCAGAAGGTATTTCCGAACCTGATGTTAAGGTTTTAGAAATAAAGAACACCCCTAAATTTATTCAAATAAATGAAGCAAATATGAATATGCTTTGATTCTAATTCTGTTCTCCGATATTGTTAAAATGACACCTAAACATCAACGAAAATTTCATCATAATCAAAAGTTCTGTTACCTTAGTAAGAAATTCATGCATAAATGTATAACCAGAATTTTATTTTCTTCTTTGTCATCCTTCTTTTATTCCAAAAGAAATCAAAGCCTGGCATGACAAAAAGCGCTCTTATATAATGAATTGGATGTTGAATTACAATGCTTGATGGTATTCTTGACGTTACCTTTAACAGTTCCATCTTCAATTTTGATGCAGACGATTCACCAGCGTCTGAACCTACAGATTAAAGGCGGGAAGTGTGAATTTATGTCTCCCGCTCTTCTCCTAACATTGATTGTGGCATGAAATTATTTTCTTGACGCGCACAAGAGGGATGATGCGTGTTTGAGTTGATTGCACATGGCAGGTTAGATTGAGATTGAACTTCCGATTGGTTCAGCTATACACACTTCTGATTGGATAACTTCAGACCAGATATAATACTTGCTATTCAACGGGATTATTCAATTGGTTTGGCTATACTCTGATTGGATAGACAAAAGTTCAGACCGGTTATAGTATTTGCTGATTATTCAATATCCAATCGAGTAGATACCAATGTTGCGCTTACCACGAATGCAAATGACACTAAAAAAGAATCTTGGATCTTGTGTTCACGAATAAAAGCACCATCTTCAATGATCAAACGGATCTTATCTCCGATCATTGTGACATACAACTCATTTATATCATTATACAAATATGATAGATAAAATAAAATAATTGTTATTATTATCATTAGCATTGTTATTGTTATTATCGTCATAATAATAATCATTATCATTATCATCGTCATCATCATCATTTATTTTTACCATTATCATTATGAAGTATACATACATTATATAGACATCAATATCAGATTCAATTCGAATCAAATTCAATTAAAAACTGAGGGGGAAGAACTTCGGGAATGCAAGTCGAAGAACAGTAATGAAATATGATAAATTAGTATCTAATAGTTGATATAAAAATATTTGATATCAGAATGTAATCGATATCATATAGGCTGGAAAATTCAAATTTGATCTTTATCGTCCTAAATTTCTTTAAACAGAAATGAGTAACAAAATTTACGTTTGTATGTAGAAGCACACTGTAATCATCATTTCTTGCAGGTTCAACGACCTATGCTTTCCGTTTTTAGAAGTAAGTCGTGTTTTATCATATTGATTGGATTATTTTGTCTGATTCTCTACAGATTGAACTTTTAATTTGGAAGTATAAGTTGAGTTTCTCGGAAATGAATGGTAAGGGGATACTTCCATTGCCATTTTGATATCATTGTCCATTCTTCCTGTGACCTATAATTCGGCCAGGATTGTACAATCCTTCCCCCTTTTAATACAGTCCGCCCTAGCCCCCTCCCAACTTATGTTTACTCCCAAATACTTTCGCGCGCTTTTCCTCTGATCAGTCTCGACACCAGGCAAAGCAATTTTATTTTTTATTTATTTTTTTATCTATTCAATCTTGATTCTAAAAAAAAATGCTATCAGCTTAAAACTACTTTTCATCTAGACCTTGAAAATTGATATGTACGTCACGTGGTGCTATTTATCATAACACCTCAGATTAAATATTTAAAAAAACATCTGGAATGAGCGTATAAAAACTCATGAATACGCCTCTTAAGTCCAATGTTAGAACTTCACATTGAATTTTACAAAATAACTTGAAAAGGATTAAGAAACATGTTAATGTGGAAGTTATTAGCAAACTAGCCAACCTACCGGCACCAACCCGCCCCCCCCAAAAAAAAAAAATGAAAGCTAAACTTTGCTATGGGCACTTACTATACCTTAATTATCAAAAATAAAATCATCAATCAGCATTTGATTTCTAAATCAATGAAAATAGCGGGGAAAATAAAACTTGTGCAAACCGTATTTAGCTGAACGGCTGAAGCCAGGCTGGGCAGAAGTTCATTAGAAGCAGACGACATCAGAGCAATATTGATCGCACATGATCGCTACAGATTTGTTTCTCATGCGGAAACCCGCCAATTAGTTGTTAAATGAATCACATCAAGGGAAAATCGGGAGATCACTGAGACTTCATAGGCTCTCCTGTTTCGGATAACCCCAATCTTAGTTTATAACCTGCACCCCCCCCCCCCTTTCTCTACCAAAGAAAGATGATAACATGTGCTCTGAAAGCTTGTGCACTGTTACAATTCAATTTAATTCCATTCCATTCATGGTTCTGTGCAGTTAAAAAAAATGAAATAAAATGAGTACATTTTTCATGAAGTTTCAAATATCTATATTAAAAAATAAAAAATACAATTACAGAAATTAAACAGGAAATCATCGATAAAAATAGTACATAAAATGAAATGTAATGGCAAAATGATCAATTTATAAACTCTCTCAAAACACGGTATAGGGTTTTCAAACACATTACACAATAATTTTCTAAAACGAATATGTAGATTGATTTCATTAGCTATGAATTTTAATATTCATTGAGCAAACGAAGAAGATTTGGAAGGGCACTGCTTCTGGATCTGTTAGTCTTCTTTACATTTGGTTGCGTTTCGCAGGTTAAAAATATAATTTATTTGAGGAGGCAACCACAATTCATCACCTTTTTAATTAAATGACCAAATATTTCACTTCGGGATAAAATAGTTGTTAATCCTACTAGCGTTGCAAATGCATCACCATTTAAACTTTAATTTTATCGAATAAATATTCCAGAATCTCTTTTTTATAGTTTCCAAATCATATTTATCTGCTTGTAAGGCCAGTAGAAGCACTACACATTACTTCAAAACTGGTTTCACAATCACATAACCGAGAGGGTATAACCAGAGGAGCGTTTCATCACGGGCATGGTTATTACGAAGGACTTGTCGGACGTTTTATCCGACAGTTACCATAGAAACTGTACTGACTTAGCCAATCAAAATCAAAGAAAGTCGTGATCTGATAACTGGTCAGATGCTCCACATATCAAAAACAGGTAGGCTACATCAAAGAACAATTAAATCTACGTAGCATGAATGTTTTTTTGTAACATTTCTTGCGTATTCTTGTCACATCACGTGGCATCGTAAAGTCATGTAATAACAGACATAAAACATGTAGGCATATTAATTTATCATGATGTTTGTAACTTATTTGATAAATTGGGTTTTATTCATTGAAATAAAATATAAGTGTACAGTGTGGAAATCTATTGGACAGCAAAAGAAAATGATTGCATGTTTGTGTTTTTTGGCGTAAAAAAAAATCTTCCATTGAAAATTGAATGGCATTTTTTTTTACAAATAAAGAGGGGCACTATACGGCTGATAAATAGAAACATGAAAAAAATATAAAAAAAGAATCAGTCAATGGCAAAGCAATTTAAGTCACATCTCTTTTTGTTGTAATTGCAAGTCTGTGGCTTGTCACTCGTCCAAATTTGACGAGCTTGACTTTTTTGTTTATTTCTATCTTAATTCTGTTTAAATCACATAATTATCAGTCTGGAGTATCTCTTTTACAGTTAAGAGTTTTATAGACCAACGCAAGCTATGCTTCACTCTTTTGAAATAATGTAGTCCTGGAACTTGACTTGCAGATTCTTGTTCAAAACCGTCATTTATAGATCTTCTATAAAAATTAACATCGATTAATTTTACGATTGTTGACATATTTAAATGAAAATATAAGAACAAATCAGGTAAAACCATAACATTGTGAAATAAAGGGACTTTTAAAATAATACACGTTTAGGCTATTTATTGGAAACCATGCATGGCAACATGGACATTAGGCCTACATAGGCCTATTTAGCGTGATATTTTTTCCTTCAAATTCAACGACTTCTCATTGTGACAATCAGTGATAATTGGAAATTCACGCTTATTGATTCCTTGCATATCTTTATAATTTCAAAATTTTATTTCAGTGGAAAGAGGAAAATAAACACAAGTACATAACTGGTTACTAAACGCATTAATATTCAAGTCCTATATTATTTTAGGGGGGAACTGTCAAAAAAGATCAGTCAATTAATCAGAATTATTTCGTGAGAAAATCTACACGTCCCGTCATAATTATAGTACTTCATCCATTTTCCCTTCATTTTTGAGCTGATATAAATGACAGGATCACTCCCACTCATTCCAATGACTAACAGGAGAAAATCTCCCCACACAGCAATGGTAATCTCTGCTAGGGATTTATGCATTTCAAATTCAGAGAGAAGGGGGAAACTCGTCTCATTTATGGCAATATTCAACCTCTTTCGCCTACTTATTAGGTCGTTGACTCTCTACCCTTCATAGAAATATCCTTATTTTCTGATTACTTGTTAATTCCATGTAGCATTGATATGTGAAATAAATGACAGCTGTGATGGAACGTTACACCTACCGCGTGTTTCAATCAACGTTCAAAACTAGAAAATGCTGCTGTAATAATTGTGACTTTAACTACTTCAATATTTGTTTCTACTTTCTACATTGTCGGAATTAGGATATTTCATGACACATTTGACAATACAACTGATTCAACTCAATCAATGAATTACGGTTGATTAATTAAAAAAATGTAAACTTAACTCATTAAATGCTATTTTGGGGGCAATGCATCAAGCCTTAATTGTTCTCATATCAATATATATATACTTTTCAAAATAACAAGGCAATAATACAATAATGTAATTTTCATACAAGATAGTAACGTGTTTTTCAAAGTCAGCTTATCAGTCATCATTAAGCTCTCCATTCCCCGTTCTCTTAATTTCTAATGTATTCGATTCATTCAAAATATCTATACTTTATATAGTTGCATGTAAACAAATAATTACCGTGTACAAAAACATTATGCCTGTATACACACGCATGATATATAGGTCGATACATTCACAAATAATGAGTAAAAACTATTTGCATTTTTTTTCACCGTCTACTAGAAAATAACACTTTTGACTGTATCCGATCATGGACCAACAGTTTCGAAAACATAATGAGGCTACTTCATACCATAGCATGGACCTATAACAACATGTTTATACTCCCTTCTGCGTCTAACAACGATAACTTCATGAACTGACAAAGCAATTTTAAATGCAAATATGCAAAATTCTTCCTGAAAATGTGCAAATTGTGTGATATATATAGCATCAGCATTACATAGGCCTATTCATTGGTGTATCAAAATCTATGATATTACAATACCACACTCTACCACTTCATTGAAAACCTTTTTGTTTTCAGCTAACCAACAATATTGATGGCAATCAGTGAAAATGGAATCGGTCATTCATCTGCTTTTATATCACAGTTATTTGTTTATTTCACAGATAGTTTGTATAGTTCAATGAAATATCGACGTATGGTTATTTTTGTATTACTGTGTATGGAACTCATTTCTTTCTCTTTCGTTTATTTAATGTACAAACTTAGCAACATCTTATATCACCAATGTTTGACATATAAGAAATGATGTCTCGCATCAGTCTCTGAAAATATAATGCAGACAAGTTCAGGCTATGGAGAGGTAATGTGGAGGTCTCAAGAACGGTATGGCTTAGTGACTGAACACTCTTCACCTCTGAATTGTGTTCTTGAAAATGTTGAGACCTGATAAAATGACAATACACACGTCATTCCTCGCCCCATATGCTCCATATGGTTGGGGATCCGGGCAGCAGAGGGGGTGGGGGTAGGGTGGGGAGCTCTGAGAGAGGCAGATATCATGGGAAGGGTGTATCGGGAGGGGGGGGGGTGAAGGGAAAATAGAGGAAATGTAAGAGAAAGACAAATGAGGCTAAAAATAATGAGAAAGCATAAAAACTGGTACAGATGGGTAAGAATGGATAAGTTTGAACAAAACCGTGGGGGTGGAGAGGAGAAGGATAGTCGGACGCAGACAACATAATATACGTACACAAGATTAATGCCAAAATGAAATATATGATATCAAATTCGACAAAGGTCTACAAATAAAATATGGATCATGTAAGTTCTTTTTGAAGTCCCAAGTTCCCTTAACTAGCTTATGATGATGTAGGAAGAAGAGAGTTATAATAGAAACAAACGTGAAAGGGACGACACAAGACGGTATGCCTAATTACAAAAAGAAATTGAAATACTGTTCAATGGCGAACATTACAAAAATAAAATAAAAATTGGAGGATATACATGGTAAGAGAAAGCATGAAATATGAGGGATGTGCAGGAGGATGGGGAAGGAAGGGGGGGGCTTTGGTTCAGTTGACCTGCAAATCCTCGAGAAATGGAAATACATCTGGCGTGTTTGTGTAGCCCGCATGATCAAGGTTGAGAATGTACCTGCCCACGTCCTCTATAGGGGATCATTGGAACCGACCAACGGGGGAGCTCGGCTAGGGATTCCAGTCGTAAACAGGGGTATATTTTGCACCTTGCCATTATTACATATCAAAATGCCTGGATTTTTTTTCACTCCGCCTTCGCATTGACTTGTTAAGAATGATTGCACATTTAATTTCAGCTTTAATTTAAGAATATGAATTCAAGAGTGTTTCAATATGTGAAAAAAAAAATAATTTACCTTATGGCTTGGTGGATTTGTTGCTTTTTAAAGTCTAATTGTTGCCTTCTAATTTAGTAATCATATTTATATGTAATGTAAAACAAAATTCTGACCATATCAAGACGTAACAGTTACACCAATCCCACCTATGGATAAACTTTGTATTCATGCGTTATGTTTTAAATTTGTTTAAAATGACACGATGTTGGAGCAATTACTTACATCGTCATGATCGTGAAACTGTGAATCATGAAAAAACGTTCTATAAAATTCCACGTTTCGAAAATAATAAATGATAATCTCTATTAATCTTGAAAATATAAATAATTGAATACATAGACCTACATCACTGAGTCATTTTTCGTCGAATGGTAAATGTTAATTTTTCAAACGTTAAACTTTTAAACGTTGTGATTTCTATGAATTGTCATCATCTTTCTTTCTTTATTTATTATTAATATGCAACAGAAGTTGTCTGTCTTAGTTAAATAGAAGTTTTAAAAATGAAAGAAATAACGATCATTTTGACATTATCAGAAGTGGAGGTAAAGTGGAGTGGAATATGCAGTGCGCAAATTAGTTTAGGTTTTATTTTTAATTCATTACGGCATCATGTAACTGTCTATTGTGTTGGTTTGTCACCAAAAATTGTGTGTTTCATAAGTATGATAGAATGAGTACAACATAATGGATATGATCTTCAATCTGAATTTGTACTGGTTCGAAATTACACATTGATGTACTGATCTAGAGACTTAAATTAAGGTTTGAGAATTATAGATTTCGACAATATCAAGACTATATCTTGCCTTTCACGAATATGCCTAGCTATGTGGGCCTATGTACACAGTCGTACAAAGTGGTTCAAAGGCAAGGAGTAAGAAATCTTTTTTTCACAATGCGAGTAATACAGGAACATGACTAGGATTATATAATCCCAGTGGATAAAACGTACTTCAATATTATTTTCTTTGCAAATGAAGAGGCTACATGATCACTTTTGAGAGATGTTTTTATTCTATATAGGCCTTCTACATGCCAACATTTTACCTGCATGGTGACAATACAACCAAAATGAGAGAAGATTGAAAATGTACGAAAACAATACAGTCATACAGACGTGTTTCGGTTGATTTTCTGAGTTTTCTCTCATCAAGTATAATGATCATCACGACAGACATACTACTCATCATGTCTCTACTTTATACAATATAAATCACACGAGTCGTCTACCAAACATTATCTTTTTGATGTCATTCCTCTCTCCCTCTTTATTCCGGATTCGTCCTCTTTACCACTTTGATATATTTCTGATGCTCATGTAAGCATGCATGAATCGCTGTAGGTTTGGAAGATAAAACTGTATGGGGTAGCTACCGAATGAGAACTCACGCACGTTGATGTATAAACAAATGTGCTTCGTGCTACTATCGACATATTTATGAGAGAAGGGGGAGGGCTGGTGAACGGGTTCGGAGTGCAGTGCCTGCACGAATATTTGAAGCACCCTGGAGATGGATATGTATTTTAGGGAGAATAAAATGGTCGGGAATAGCTGGAGAAGTCCATTCCCTGAAGTATTCCTAGGTCACGTTACCATGAAATCCAATAACATATAACATTTCTTCTATATTAACATATTCTATCCAAACAGAAATTGTGACATGATGAAATAGCGAGAGCGATATATTGAATCATTCAGTGATAGATATTGAGTATAGGTCAAGTCATTCCTACATAATGTACCAGCAGGGATAGGCCTACAAGTAATTATTTCCTTCTGTGCACATGGTGCATGGACTTTTGTGAAGTATAGCAAATTTATTTATTTAATTTAATTGTGACATATTTATGCAAGAAACATTTATTACAAGACAGAATTGAAATTATGGGATTTGCAGTGAAGCAAGAGTCAGAGTGTACAAACTGGTCAATCAAAGCGACAATGAAACAGATTAATATATCCATGACAGTCACATAGGCTATATTTTACAGTAATACTCATAACAATAGCTAGAACATGTTCATATATATAATTTGATTTTACCTTCCATGTTGTGATAATCGTTGTTGTATCTTAATCCCCAATCGTTTCCGTTCTGTACCTCGTGCAAGGCTTGAAGAGACGCAACGGAACTGTCCTGACATACCACGCCGCCAGTCCCGGCGGTCAGCTCGTCCTCGTCGCCTTCCCTGTCGCTCGGCGAGATAAGTGAAGCGATGCTGAATGCGTTAGCCCTCGGAGAAAGTGGGTCCGCCGTATGGCTCGTAATATCCATAGCCAGCCAAAGAAAAAGCCGACTTTTTCGGTGAGATCGGATAAATTCGAGATCAAATTTACCCGATTTTAAACACTTTGTAACTTCCTAGACTGTCGATATTATTGGATACGTAATAATGAAGCAGACGATAGGGAATCCGCAGGGTAAATTAAAAGATCGCACAGACAGATATATTTCGCGCGTTAGAATCCGTAAATGACGACTCAACAGGCTAAGATTAAATCCCACGCCAAGACAAACTAATAGAAACTGCAAACTAAAATGCAAGTTTGAAAAACTAAAAATGTCTTCCAGTTCCACATGTCCTGCTGTATGGTGTTAAAATGAGCTCGCATAGATTTCATGTATGACAATGTCGTTTCCAGACCAGAGAGTGAAAAATATGAGGGTCTCACCACCATGAGATCTATCAATGAAGTGATGTGCCGAAAAATCTAGCCCCAAGTCTCGGGCAAGATCTCTCTATCTGCAGCGTTGTTTTGAGATTATCGCACAAGTGTTGCAATGATAGGTCCCTTCAACTTTTTTTTCTTAGCTCTCCTCCCCTCGATCACTTTCATCTACCGTCATAGTCAGCAGTCACGATGTCAGTTGCTAACTTCATCCACAAATGGGACCAAAGTTTGCGTTATTTATCTCTGCACCCCCGCCTCTTTTTCAGGGTTGAACTCAGCGACTAGTACGTGCTACAGGTATGTCGTCTCTGATTGGTTGGTGAAGCATTGCTCCGGCACCAGAGTGAGGCGACGTCGGTAAATTATGCAACCGTGCTCGTAAATAATTGGTTGTCGACAACCAAATCATTTGACTAATTATGCAGATGAATGCATGAGTAGCCCCGAGTAGGCAAAATAGGAATAGGAGAGTAACATCAATCTCCCCCAGAAGAAAAATAATAAATATCATCATAATAATTCTCTCTCTCATTGTAGTCACTGAGTCTTTTTCATCCTGCCAACGTATTGAGATTTTACGTGAAGTAACAAAAGTTGAAAACTGGACCACTCAATTAGTTCATAAATGATAACAAAAGGGGACAAATGATAATTACCCATACAAAAATACTTTTTGATGATATCAAATATTTACATACGTGTAATGAAAAGGAAATCAAAGATTAGATTTTTTATTTAAGAAAAGGTATTGATTGTCTATTCTAACACAAAGATATTTCACAAGAAACTCCAACACCTTTATCTTTAGAGACGAATTCCCTTTTTCTTCTCCGTCACCTTCTCTAATCCTGCTTTATTTGCCATCATTGAAAACTCTTTCCCTTTATCTACCCCCCCCCCCCCCCTCACCTACATCAACCTGCATTTCCCTCCGTACAAACCTGTTCATATATACATCCGCTCACCAACTCCCTTTCCATCAAAACTTTTCTGAGTGTAGGTCGGTCGAATACTGATATCCAACTTTCCCTCCAACACCCCCCCCCCACCCACCCCACCCCTCCCTCCCTCTCCTTCATTCGATCACGAGTCAGAATCATATGTCTGGGTATTTGGTCGTTCGACTCCTGTTCATTTCATCTCCGTTATGGGGGATCCTCTGGCTTTCTCATCATGGAGGGCAACCCCAGAGGAAGACAAACGGTCCAAGTTCAACAAACCCTAATCCCTCACTCCCTCTCCCTCCCCATTCTCACATTCTCTATCTCTTCCTCTCTCCCTCTTTCTATCTCTCTCACTGTACATTCTTGTAAATAATAGCTTATTCATTTTACCACTCGTAAACAGAATTACGACGTAAAACAACATTAAATGAATCTGAACATCTCATTTTGTTGGTTATAAAATTATGTGTTTTCTTGCAGTATCGCAGCTAATCCTAGGGATTTCAGAACTCTTGGAAGAAAATCAGGCTGGACAGGAAGCCATTGAAAGGAGGGTTTGGAGTTTTCTTCCAGAGATTGAAAGTTGATGACATAAGACATTCTAGATCAAGTAAATATCCAGGTATTCGTCGTAAAATCAAACCTGTTTTAGGATGAACGTCGAATATAAAATATTTGGAAATGAAAAGGGTTTATTGTGTTCATATGATGGAAGCATGGAGCTAACACAGAGTAGTAGTAGCTCCATGATGGAAGTTTAGACTGTTCTTATAATATTTCGTATTTTCTGATTCATTCATTTAAAAGAGTTGGAATAATGAAGTATATTACTTGAATATGTTGGCGTGAATATCGCCAAAGGGCTTGCAAACAATATTGGCTTGGAAACGGGATATAATCTGCACTGACAACGATGAGGATGGTGGGAGACAGTGATGACGACGAAACTGTCAATGATAAAGGTGATGATGCTGGTGGAGGTGATTGCGGCGGTGTTAATGTTGGTGGTGATGCTGACCATTATGATGATGACGTTGAAGAAGAAAGTGTTGAAGACAATGATGACGAGATGATGACAATGAAGAGAAAAAACTTTGATGCAATATATAACACTATAATATTTTTTTCATTCCACATCATACTACTATTGTACAAATGTAGCGTATGTACATAGTGAAACATATGGAGCCCATTATGAATGTGCCGAATATTTTCTAAATGAGGAAACGAATAAAGTTAGGTGAGCAATAAAAACCCGAGACCATTGCAGTTATTCGAAACCACCCAAAACTTTTATTTTCGTCGTCGATCAGAAAATATCTGGCAAACACATTAAATTGTTCCACGAGGGTCTTAACGTCTGGCTTAATTGTACTTTTGCCCTCAAGGAGAGAAAAGTGTCACCGCTGCTCAATTTCTATCTTGTCTAATTTATGGTCTTATGTTTCCAAATGTGTAAGGCGATCTTACCATGGCATTCTTTCTCAGCGTTTGAAATAACAATTCGGCTCCAATCTTAGTACAAACTACCAGGGATATCATGAAACTACCAAGACGTTTGATAGGGGCACTTGTGTATTTCCGGACTACAATAGAGTCGTTAGTTAAAGAGCTACACTGATTGTTTAGAGCCTCAAATCCAATGTTTAAACTCAAGATATTGGAGGCTAGATTATCGGTGAGTATGCTCTCCAATATTCATGACAAACTTCATCTCAGTTAAATTAATATTTTTAACCGGTTTAACGTGTTCCATTTAAAACTTGATTGAATATATGAAACAAGCATAGGTTCTATATTCTTTCACTTTCGAGTAAAGACAATGTGCGTTTATTGAAAGTTGAAATTTAGTTCCCAACAGAATGGTTGTGTGTCTACTTTTAAAGCGGTAGCTCGCAGGTCGTACTTCGGATAGGGTAAGGTTGACCCTTCACCGCTGTTAAGCTGTTCAAGGGGTTGACATTCATTCGAAAATGAAAACCGTTTGTGTCGCGGTCTTTACCGTTTTTTCGTTATAAATCTAGTCTTCATCTATATATCCGATGAAAAGTAGAATATGAAAATATTCTTCAGGATGTGCAAACTACAAAACGAGTCAAAATTCAAACTTCAACGCTTTCTGTTGACTAATGTCGTCAAATGACCTCTGATCACTTCCAGTTTACTCTCATGGGCGCCGCCATTTTGAATTTTACTTTGTTTGTATCTGCTCAGCAGGAGACTACAACCTAGCTTGAAGCTATGACATCCATATTTGCCAAAAGCTGTCGGGAAAAAGGTAAGCTTCTAAAGATATATTAAAGTGACATTCATTTAACGTATAACAATTCATAACATTGATTTCTGCTGTTTATTATAGAAAATCTCGTCATAATCATGTTCATCTTTTGATATTCGTCGACGCGAGGAATATTTTGCAGTGCGAAATGCTACGCGTTGTGCAGCTGTACGGAGTTATGAGTTGCCCTGATGCAATGGTTGAAATGGCTTGAAAATTGATTGCTTTGCATTGCTTTGCATGAAATAGGATGGATAATATGAGGCCTAGATAATAAAATAGCAAAATATGCATGCTCAGAGATCACCGTGAACAAGTTTACCACAAATGAAATTGATATAATCCTGAATTTATGATGTATATACTACATGCATAACTGTATTTGATTTCAGATTGGCTGATCATGTGATTGAAATGTGATTGAATAACATCAAACTAGAGAAAGATCAATCTAAAACTGGCAAAGATATAAAATTTCCCGTGGTTGAATTGTGTATTTATTTGGACATACAAATTGCCTTATTTGATAATTGATTGTGTTCTAGTGTCACTACAAACTTTAAAAACATTCAAAGGTTCATAAATTTATTGTATGAATGTATTAATCTCAAGTAATCTCATAAAAGATGTAAAATCGTGTTATATATTGTTACCTAAACTATGGCCCCACATCTTAACAAAATAATTTTTATATAAACACATTGATACTGGATAAGAATATGGTTTAATACTTTATTCTTTCTTAGTTCTATTTTTACCCTCATTCATGTAACTTCCCAAGTTATTATGAATGATCAGAAGTCTTTTCAGATTAAAAAAAAGGTTTCAAAGGAATCCGAATCCAGCAGACATCCATTGGGATTAGATAGTGTTTGGCACCATACATAAATGCCAATTTTATATGTATATTTTTTCAAAGAAAGAGGACAATTCGCATTGGAATTCTGTCGTTATTCCAACATTCTGTTTTAATGTAGCACATTAGTCATTGTTGCAATTACTGCTTGGGAAGGCTGACAGAGTCTCATGGGTTTGAACAATATCACTGCAAAAAGATAGTTTATACATTTTGCCTGGCTCAGCTCATGGGGACGCTCTGGGACTCGATCCCGGTGGCGCGGTGGTATGTTATGGTCACAATGTTGGGTAACAACGTAAATGACATACAAGAAAAGAAACAAAATGTGAAGAGTTAGAGATCCATGGGGGGGTCTTCGACGTGAAAATATAGCAGAAGGGAAATTTGAGGGGGAGACTTTCAGAATGGGGAGAAAAAACGTTAATCGTGTTAAGAATCATTCGAAATAAAATGACACATGCGTTAAAATTGTGAGGAAGAAATGAGCTAAAATGACTGCATGTTCTTGGGAGAAAGTTGTTATTTTTCTATTTGCATCTTGGGATGAAAACAAGGTCTAAAGAGAAGGAAGCTGAAACGAAAAGGTAGCCAAGAAAGATATGACTTAATGGATACAAAAAGAGCAAGGAGAATTGATTTTATTTAGTTTCTGTGATGGGACGCCATGTCTGATGTTTATGACTTCATACATGATGACTCTCCACGTTTGAAACATCTGGGGATGTTCAATGTCTGAACTTAATAAACTCCCAAATTAAAGGGATGAATTGCAACATCCAACATATTTTACCTAATTGAGCCACAGACAAGCTTTGTGAGTGTATCTTTAAAGGTATTGTTTAACTTTGTGAGCAGCCGATTTAAAAAAATTCTCAAACCAAGATGAAACATGTGTACAAGTGCATGTATTAGAACTAATAAACCCTGAAAACAACCATTATTGAGAATGAAAAGCTAAAACTACAAGGAAAACCCCGATTTTGTAAATAGGCGTCGTATAGACACCTAAATAGTACACATAAGTGTATAGGATGAAATTAAGATGGTGTTTCCGATCACTTTATAGTTCAATTTTTGAAGCACTGAATAATTATTTTCGAACGAAATTTTTTCTGGGCTTTATTTTGGTAACATATCACAGACACAGGTGACAAGTGTGACCTTCTAGCTCAGATTTTATAAAAGTCAAACCAATGTTAACCTTTAAAGTAAATGCCAATTAGGCTATACCATGGACCTACAGATAGGTGCATGATTATACCAGTTAGTAATGTGAGAAAGTTGTTGTGTGTAAAGACACTGTATGATACATGTATAGCCAGAGGCACTTTGAGCGGCATGCTCTGTGATCAATACCCCGTGATGTGAGCGGCAATACTCGGCGTGAAACCATAATAAATCAACATGTGCTTCTGCATTCTTCATGGTTTCTTTTTTTACCACAGATTTATTTGGCCAGTGAAGAGAGTAGTACAGTAGGGTTGGAGGAAATTGATTATAATGCATTAACCTTTAAAAAGCATTCCAATAGAACATCTTCCAAAGTATTATTTGAAAGTAAAATCATTCACCCCCATCTCCCCCAAAGAAAAGAGGAATAAAGCATGTTCATGTCAGGTTACGTTGTGCTTCGTGGGGAGGGGAGTAGTGATGGGGTTGTTGAAACTAACCGGCCATGACTCTAAATTTTAGTGAACATGGTGAAAGTTGAAAAAAAAGCCCATACTTGTGCGAGATGAGATCAAATTTTATCAGTTTGAAACACACTTTCCACATTGAGTAAAGACTACATTTCATTTGATCATCACAGGGGTGGGGGTGAACCCCAGTGTAGGATGGCCTACCAAATAAAGATTAATTCGACTTGACCAACGAACATGCTGCCAATGAAATTATTACTGATTTCAAATAGCCGTTTTGATAACCCGTTGGTAGACCATGAAAATTCAATTCTCTCAAGTATAGTGGTAGACGAGCGGGGATGATCTTTATGTTGTGTGTTTGGAGCTCGGTCGAGCATCAATTGACTTATCATCATTTTGTTCTCATAAGAGAAATAGAATGAAGTAAGAAATGGATAGGCCTAGGCTTGGGGGTGTTTCATCAATATTTTTGTCCGACAAGTTGTCAGATCTGACAACTTTCCTGGATTCTGATTGGTTGAGAAGCACTGTTACTATAGTAACTGTCGGATAAAACAGGACTTGTCGGATAAAACGTCCGGCAAGTCCTTTCATGAAACGCTCCCCTGTATTCTCCAAATATCTGCCCCAAATCCGTATGCTGTCATATTTCAGTGTCATATTTTCCTGTATAAAATTATCATAAACAACTTACAATCCGCCACACTAATGTTTTACATAATAATGTATTTAAAAGATAAGTTATTAATCAAAATCTTACTCTGTATGTCTGTAGGGTACCCTGGTGTAGATCGTGTTGTATCTGAGTTGATAGTACAATAAATTGAATTGAAGACTAATTTTTGAGTGTTTTTAAATTGCTTTCAAGTATTCAACAATAATTGTATTCATGCTATATATAGGCAATAGAAAAGGTGTGGGTATTAAGAGGTATGGAAAATGTATAAATATTGATGATAATTAGCGTTATTCCACAATAAGGCCTATATTTACCATTCATTACTTTGTCCTGACAGTAAAATATCATAACTGAAATACTTAGACTGCCAATGACATAGTAATTAAGATCGTATTCCTAGAAATCAATAACATTATGTATCGAGAGAATGACATCATCATCACCACCACATAGCCTGAGTAACATCATATTCGTTGTCGTTCTCAATGGCATCAAGTGATTTGATTAATATCATGATACTGGTCTGACTTTGGCGGATTTTGTTGGTGTGTTACGAAGATGGGTTTTTGATGATAAAGACTATAAGCAGGGATATGTTGTTCCATATCCCTGGTATAAGATTGTTTTTCAAACGGTCATACTCCTAACGAATGTTTTATGATATAGAGGAAAAAAATATTGGAAACAATGTTAATGTATCCTAATTGTATTTTGTTTTGAATTATTGTAAAGTTCTGTATAAAGACTAAGAATAAGTGTTTTTTTAATACATCACAAATGTGTGCAGACAATGACAATGCTAGTGTGCCCGGCAACCTGAACTGCGAAAATAATTTTTTTATGGCCCCTACTCGAGACATTCCCTTTTCCCTTATTTTCCTCCCTAACCTTGCTTACTAGTAGAGAAGACTATAGCAGAGGTTACGACCAAGACGTAATATGACACCCAAGATCAGGAGGAATGTGACCTCCAATGTTTATATACGACCTCTCTCCCAAGTATTCCTCAACCAAGGGCAACGTACATTACACGAGTGTAATGCACGGCCACAGTGCTGGGCGACCGGGCGAGTTTCCCCATGTCCTTACGTGCGGCGTGCACGGGCATTCAGAATCGTCATTGATCTAAATATCTGTATAATAAGTTGTGACTTATATTCTCATTATCTAATGGGGTGTAATTGGTTAGAGATAATTCAGACACTTTATTTGATAGAAGGTGTCTAAGTCTTCATGGACAGATTGTAAATATTAATAAAGTCGTTACCATCTTGATGATTTCGTTATTGGCGTTAATCATTCGTTTGGTGTGAAAGACGTCAATTAATTGATTTAAAATAACAATTGCTATTCATTCAAAACGTTGTGAAATTAATTTGAATATTATTTCTTAACGGTGTTTAAGCCTTTGTTAGTTTTCTGTTCTGAAACACGAACATTTCGTTTTTGTTTTGTTAAAATCGTTGCAAAATAAATCTAAATAAAGGTCTATAAATATGTTAACAATGAAATCGATGTGTTTCAATAATAAACAGATGACATATTTTAAAATATGATTTAGTTTATGCATACATTCTGGTGGAAATAATAAGAATGTGTTGATAACAACGCATTAGTCTGACTTATCGATAACATAGAATGCCAACTAAACACACTTTTCAGAGACTTCGAAGCTGTCATGGACAATGTAGTCTCTTCAACCTATAATTTAAAGGAAAGAGAGAGAAATGTAGGCCTACAATACTACCATTTTGCTGTGTTCAAGACCTGATTTTAGTTACATTGATTTGTAAAATCCAAGTTAATGAAGTAGCTTATGGTGGCTAAAAAGTTTGACAAAATAAATTAGCAAGCTACAAATGCCATAGTATAGGCCTGTAGACCTGAGCTCGAATGATAAATAATATATAAATATAGGGTTTGTATAGCGCACGTATCCACCTTGCTATAGGTGCTCAAGGCGCTCCTATATTACCCCGGCTAAGCTAGTCTACCATTCTGGTGCACACAGCTTTTTGAGGAATTACTTCCTGCCGGTACCCATTTACCTCACCTGGGTCGAGTGCAGCACAGTGTGGATAAATTTATTGCAGAAGGAAAACACGACATGGCTAGGATTTGAACCCACGACCCTCTGTTTGAAAGGCGAGAGTCAGAACCTCTTGACCACGACGCACCCACTCTTGTTGAAACTAGAAACTAATATTGAATTGAGACTATTGGCATGATTGAATCATGTGATTGATATAGCTAAATAAAACTCATGTCCTGCATGATAAAATCTCAAAATATATTCTATGATTTAAATTTTCATTTGAAAAATCCACATGTAAGATAATTCAAGCCCTCAACAATAGCAGTTAATCCCTTACACGGGTCGATTTCCTAGCCAGGATATGGAAGTCGTAGACCCCTTACAGTCAACCCTAACTTGAACTTCATGACGTCATCCATGCATGATCACTGCATGGTGGATGTTCATAATCGAAAGTATTGTGTTTGTTAGTTTTGGGGTTTGTATTCGTTGATACCGTAGTACAGTTATGCCCTTGGAATGTTTCTGGGGTTTATCACAATTTGAAATCACAGGTTGTATTCTTTAGTCATTGATGAGATAAATATGAAATTCTCATTTCCATTACAAAATATCTTGATATCTCTTGAAAGTTTTGGGAAAGTTTATCTTGAAAATGATTATTGTTGATGTGAGCACCCTTAATATGTTTATTTAATGTTTAATACATAACCATGCAGTGGATGATGGTTGTTGTTATAAGAATATTTTGAAAGTATTTGGCCTGATTCCACAACGTAATCTGTTGATGTGAGCATATTTTCATTGGTGTGTAAGTTCGAAATAATGTAGGTTATATTGATGATTTCAAACGACCTGTATGCAATGTATATAAAGTCCGTTTCAAGTATACTTCGATGTACACTTACATTCCCTAACGCACTGTCTGTGCACGGAGGAGAAAGACCCCCCCCCCCCACCCCCCTTCAAACTATCGCTCAATTATTGTTGTTGGAAATATTTTCCCATCAATAATTCATAAACTGCTCTTACAACGATATTTCCTTCCCTAGAACCTCTGAGGGAGTAAAAAATAATACAAATATTAAATCATAAATCATACAATCGCTAGACCTCTTCCTCCAAATTTTGAGCCAAATCCCACAGCATTTATTATACTTCCTCGGTACAAGCACCTATTCCGCTACTCCGCACCGGCTTACAAGAACTGACTTCCTCCCACGGGGTAACGGCCGGGGCAGAGCTGAGTCAGGGAGACCCCAGCCGATTGGAAGAACGTGTTTAGGTAAACGTTATGAGGATAGTCTAGAAGAATAGACGGTGTTGTTCGAAAATGTAGCCTACATGGATTTTTCAATTGTGACAAAAAGACATACAATTCAATGGCTGAAAATAAATTCATTTTTACAGTAGGCCTGTATTTGATTCCCTCATGAATTATGATTGAGCTATATACCGTTGAATATATGATAACAAGCTTACCTAAATGTTTTCAAAATATCTTTCCAATTTATCGTATCATTTTCTACCACCTAAAGAGCTATCATACTTTCCCTGATTATTAGGGGGTTAGAACACCCCTCCCCCTTTTCTATTTTCCTCCATTTTTAAAATCACTTTCAACAATTTACTTAAGAAATAGGACTATATCCTAGAAAACTCATCCTTTGATATTCGTAGACTTATTTTTTTATTTCGAAAACATTCAATATTCTTTTGGTAATCTTTTAGATTACATCCCGTTTGTCAATTGTGTTTTGGCGTTGGGGGAGGGGGGAAGTGAGGGTGGGAGGAGAAGAAGGGGACGAATGTACAGATGCATGCCCCTTGAAATGAGAAACACATGTTAGTAAACTCAACCAGATATACAACTTTGAACGTATTTTCTTCATGATGACGGTACAGTTCACGAATATGTCGTTCAAAATCTGTGCTTCTATTGAGGTTAAAGGGTGCATATTTTATGAGTAATATATTGATTTTCCACTAGTCAATGAGAAATAATAAAGAAAGTGGTGATCATAATAGGTAAGGTATACATCATAACCAATGGTGTTTCTCTCTCGTTGGTTCCGAAGTAAACGTCAGCGAATAGTCTTCGATACTGATCGGGACCTGAGCTGTATTAGGGCTTCAGTACCTTCCGGGGTTTTTTTTTGTCATTTCTTGCAGAGATGGATTTATGCCCTTTGTTTTCGAAACATTATTAATCATTTAAGAATTGCGTTTTTCTGAAATTTCGTTCGCAAGTTTTCCCTCTAATGATTGTTATAAAATTGAAATATGTTTTATATCAATATGGAACGTCTTCATTTTAACATGTTGCATAGTTTCCCTTTTCGTGCTTTTTTAAAAGTTATGGACTTTCGATGAAATAAAATGATTGAAAAATGCTACTATACTCTCCGGACGCAGTCTAGCTTTTTAGAATGTGGGTTCTGCCTGACATGACCTTTCCTCCAAGTTGCTTGACCTCTATAAAAGCTGAAACGATGTAAGTGTCCTTCTCAGATTTCACTTTATATGACCAGAGAAACAATCGTTGATGAAAAATTTAAGCTTTTTTTCAAAATGGAGGTGATAAAATTCACGTATGATGAAGAGGAAAATGTCATTACATGTTTCAACACCAGCAGCTGTTCAACCTTATCGTTTACTGGATCGAAATCAAGAAGAAAACTTGAATATCTTAGGACATAATATATCATGAATTATACGTTTTCTGCTCTCTGCGGGGGAGATTTGTATTTTTTTATTATTCCATTTGAGTAAAATTCAGAAAATATATACGTATCTTTTTTTGTGGGGGGTTACAATCTTCTCTACTGCACCGCCAATTTTTCGATCATTTTGTTTTAAAAGGGTTGATCACTTTTTCGCAATATACGAATTAGAGATGTAAACCTTCGGCCATCCCTTTTGGACGGTCATGGCAGACTCTGGGTAAAAGGGCCTACCCAAGTCCAAAAAACGTGACTAGCGAATGTGTCACACAATGCCTATAATGGAACGGAATCGTCCGTGGTTTTGTCATTTTTAATGATCCTTCCACTGTGTCCTTCAGAGGAAACTGATGACTTTGCGATTGATGGATTTGGTCCCCATCTGCATTCATTTTATTTACTATAGAGAAATTAAAACATGTATATTGACGGTGAATATTTTATTTTATCACTTGGATATATATTTTTTAGTATCCATCTGATTCTCTCGTTGTTACGGGCTGAAAATACTTATATCTAAATAAACAGAGTAAAATTTACCGAGCAAAATGCTGAAAATTTTGCTCTGATAACAACGAACGAAGTTATTGAATTTAAAAATCTATCAATATTTTTCAAAAAACAGTTATTACGTATGTCTTCATGAATATTCATTAGGTGGGCTGATGATGTCATATCCCCCACTTTCCTTTTGCTTATGCCTTACATGAAATCATATTTTTTCATTATTTCTTAAAATGTGTGACTGATGTGTCTCCCTTAAAATGACATGAATTTGCAGCAATTAATATCTAATGCACTAAATCAGGTGTCAATCCATTTATTTTCAGTTCGTGGAGGAAAAAATGGAATGATTCAAAATTTTATATAATAAAATAAAAGAGAACAAGTCAGGATATGACATCATCAATTTGCTCATTAAATATTCATGAAGATATGCCAAAAACTGTTTCAACATGATAATGCAAAACATTTTTAGCAAATTTTAAGTGTTTTGTTCGTCTGATTGTTAATCAATCTGTTCAAATCATATTATTTTCAGCCTAGAGTACCCTTTTAACCCACCTCCTAGACTCCGTCGATAGCGCTCTCTCGCGTTCTCTCTCCCCATTTCTCTGTCTCCCTCTACCCCCCCCCCCTTCCTCTCCGTCTCCGCTTATCTTCACTTTTTACTCTGACAGAGTAGAACTAGTAGGTCCATGCTCCAAATAAGCATCCAATTTTCCTAGTGCATGGGCCTATTGCATTTTTATCACTTTTGTTTTATTTCGCTTGCCCCCTCGTCTCTTCCTCTCCCTCCCCCACCCACCCCACACACGTACTCTTTAATCCCGCCATCTCTTGCTTCTCTCCTCTGCCTTTTTCTCCACTTTTACCCGTTGTTGGGCCATGATGTTGAACGTGTGATATTGTCATTATACTCACTTACCCTCATTTGGTCTGAATGTTGAAGTCATCATCCTCTCCACAAACAAAAGGAATTCGTTTGAGTGACAACTGTCATAGCTGTCAATATTCCCCCATTCTCCGTTTGAGCTTTCTTCCTTACGAAATAAATGTATTTTCCCTCCGAAAAGTACGATTTAATGATAATGTCGTATCCCGCATGCAGTCGTATCTGGGAGTGACGAAATGATAATTGATTATAGTGTGCAAGAAGCCATGATTCAAAGGGTGAGCTTTTAAAGTACTTTGAACTGAATATATAAATGAACTTTGGTTTTGGAATAGTACACACTATTGCATTTTCAGTTGATTGCCAAGTTTGTAGCAGATTTTAGAATTAAAGAATGTCGTGGAACGCTGCACATAAGCCTATGGGTCACTTGTACCATGAAGCTATAGCTCCATGCTTGTACATTGGGTAGATATAAATAGTGCATGTGCATGGTATAGGCCCTGTACTAGTAGCATAACCTCACTTCAACGAATTTCTGTACCTGTGAAACTAACTTGTTAACATGAACATTATAGACTGGTCATTCGAGGATTTTTTCATCCTAAAACGATGAAAATATTAATGTAAATGACCAGTTTTGCGGACTGGGAATATGCTAAATCCAAGGAGATACTGTGCCCTGGCCTTTGAATGCGAATGCTCGAGCATGCATTTACTAGTTCAACGAAATTTTCAAAATTAAGCATTAAATCTGATTATTTACGATCTCATAAAATCTTCCATTATCAATATTTGAAAATGATATCAGCTGAGAAATATAAACGTTGTAGGGAGACATTCTGAATTGATGTATGTCTTGAAATGACTAGGCTTGAAACTCCCCCATGTCTTGGCGGTAAACACTGCCTCGGCGTAGAACGAAAATCTCTGACCTTTGACCCGATCGGCCAAAGTAACTGCGATCCCACGCACTCACAATGTTTGTGTTTTATCACAGGTAGCAAGCTAGTCTCCTGAACGTGCTTTATACTCTTCTGATTATTAAATATCAATTGATAACATTTCACAAAATGGGATAAGGTAACCTGTTCATACTTACATTTTGAAATGCAAAACTCTCTTTTATTTAATCAACGCCTAGCTATAGACGCCCTTATCATGCACAATTTTTAACTTTTAATAGTTTTCCACAACTTTTAATAGTGCTCCTCATTTGTGTCTTTGTATGATAATGATATCGCATTGGTGTATGATTCTAATTCATTACATAAGGTAACAATTAGACCTATGAAGACGTCTATTCGTTTCAGTTATTACTCCTGTATAGCCTATGATGTAGACATGCAAGTCGTTCATTTTGTTTATTTCTCTTTCAAGTTTCAACATTTAGGGAAAATGGCATATAAGCCTAAAAGAATATGACGTTGAATAATAAATTAGTTTATTGTTTAACTGTATTCCCGATAAATGGTTTGTGTGTGTGTTTTTTTTAGGAGAGTAAAGGAAGAATTTTGTTCAGCAAATACTAATTTACCATAGATATTACGGTCAGTAATAATGAAAGAAATGAGTTCATACACACTTAAAATGTTGGGCAACATACTGTGTTAGGTAATGTATGTTGGTAAAAAAATATACATGTATATATTTTGGGCAATTATTATCCAATTTAGCAAATTTATTACCCAAAATCGGCAGATTTTAACCAATAGTTGTGTGGACAGTTTGTTGCCCAGGGATGGTTAAAATTGTTTTAAGAGTGTACTAATCAATAAATTGCTGAAATATTAAATGACCGACATTTCATCCACAACCTTGTGCATTATTGTCTTCCAAGATGACAGAAGACACGAATTTGACGTACTTTATGAGCAAGCTCATCGAGAAGGAAAACTATAATAATTGTTTAATCCTTTCATCTCGACGTTATTGATGTCAACAGGAAAAAAAAATCAGAAAAGAAGAGAATTGGAGGAAAACTATTCTTAGTTCCTTTCATCCCCATGTTATTGATGTCGACAAAAAATGTCAGGAAAAATGAGAGAAATTGGTATTATTAATACATCTCAGCAGTCATGGTCAAGCTACTTTATAATCTGCGAGACATTTTTCATTCTGTCATATATATTTCGAAGAAAAATGGCAGCTCGTTCTTATAAAACACACATTGAAGACATCAGTCTTTGATTCATCCCGCGAACTCGGCTTTTTCGCGACCCGAATCCCTTTGCAACCACCATAAAATGACATCGGCCATGTTGCACTAACGTTTTGTAGCAGACGATATGGAGCCTAGACCGACGTACCACGTAAATCAGATACAACCCTGTCCCATTCGTTTACATTTGTGTTGGTTCTTGAATATTTTATCCACTTACGAAATCGCGGGAAATTTGGCGTGACAGAGATGGCCGACTGAAGGCACTATTTATTCCATTATTGCCCCAATCAGGGTGTAATCAGACATAGTTAGGACCCTCTTTAGGATGAATTCCAATCTTATCTTGTAAGCATGCGGCCAAGAACTCGATCACCCACTTGAGAGTGACACAATCCTATGTATGATACTCATCAGAGGAAGCCAAATGTCGTCTGTCAAACAATGCACTAAAAACGATGCCCTCAGTATAAACTTCTTCTAATTTACCGACCGGGTTTGTTTGATAATTCTTGTCTAAATGTTTTGACCTGATATTGTAATGTTGGTCTATTAGTATGATAATACTGCGATAAGGAGAGATAAGTTTTAGTCAAAGGTCCAATAGCTCCTGCAAAAGAGTGAAATTAAACAACATGGAACAAAAGTTCCCGCAAAAGTTGCAAAATGAAACATTTTCTTTTCGAAAGTCCTCAGTAATTTCTATTTTTCTGAATATTTATATAATTATTTCCCCCTTTCACCATTTTATGACACCCCAAATATCATGATCATTTGCTTCTGTATCTAGGAAATAATATGTTGAGGACATTATTTCAATCTTACCATCCTTTGCTTTCAAAATGCTAACTTTTTACAGTTCCCGAAGACATAAAAGAGGGGCCTGTAGGATGGATCTAAGATGAACGTTATATTTATACGTCTAATGATCATTATAAAAAATATATATTATTGATATAATCTTTCAAGGTACGAGTATGAATTATGAGATGATTTAATGAAGTCTGGTCCCCTGACTCCCCTGTCTGAACTACTGCGAGTTAATTTATTAAGTACAGAGCATTTTGCGTCCATTAGATTTAATATTTGATTTACATTCGGCAACCTCAAACTCTAGGGCGGAATTCTAGCGATCGAGTGTGGCTGTTTTGAAGAGCAAGTTTACAGACGATTGTAATTTATTAGTTTGCCCATGCACCTTGAAATCGACTTCAAAACTAAATGCGATTTCATAGAAAAAAAATTATCCTCTGACCTCTCCAAATTTCATCACATTAGAGAAAATGGGAAGATCACAGCTGAAAACCTTCGATTATTTTTGTAATTAATTTCATTTGTATGTTTATTTGAAGGTAATTTCTTTGTTACAAGGCAATTCCATTTGATTTATTCGTATGATTTGACATTGGACAGTAAAATTAATAATTACTGATTACGGTTCATACGCATCTCCCCGCTCACCCTCACCCGCATAAAAGCGGAGGCATGTACGATTTTTTTTCTTCAAACACACAAGTGCACACCTAGTTACCAAGAATGCCTATAAAGCATTTCCATTAACTTGAACACATTTCAGATAAAAGAACATTGTCGATTAAATGCATCGCTCACGGGCCCTAGGTGTCACGACCAGGGATCGAACCTCGAACTATCCATGTATAGTCAGGCTCCTTAGACCACTTGGCCGCGGCACCTCCGTATGCACCCTTACACCATTGTTGTAGGTCCATGCTTACACACACCCTAACACACACACCCACACACACCCTCACCCACACACACACACATGAACATACGCTGTCACCGCACAAACTTAACCTTATACCTCCTGGCGAAAATTTGAACGCTATGTTTACACTTTTTGTGTCCAATGAACCAGCTCGACATTTTAGCCTAGACCTATTCCATGATGATCCATTTCTGATAGTTCACACGTGGTGATTTTGCCGTCTCTTTAACGCATTACAGTTATTCAACGGGTCGTGGGGTCTACAGGTTACAGCATTGGACTCGTAAGGTTGTGAGTTCTAATCCCCGCTCTGGCGTTATCTCCATTTGAGAAGACCCGTGAGTAATCTCGGTCGTCTGTAAGGTCATATATTTATTCATTTTTTACTATTCATTCATTTATTTATTCATTAATTACTTTCTTTCTTTATATATTTAATTAGTGGGGACGGGATGGAAGGCACAGAGTGTGGCCGGCCTCGATAAAAGGTCGTCATGCAACCATGCTACGGTGCAAGGTGTAAAAGAGTGTTTTTGGATGCCTAGGTTTTGATGGTTCTGAGAAGCTTGTGGCTAAAATCTTCAAATGCTTGGGGAAATGTGTATGAATTTTATGGTGAGAAATTGGGACCCCGTTAGCGGACCCGTTAGTTATTGCTGTGTTCCCAAGAGAGGGGCAAATCCTGATTGTCAGTTGTGTTACTTTACGTGAAATACTTCCGGTGTCTGGAAATCATTTAATAAAATCGGAAAGGGAAAAGTATATTACAGCTGTTGTTCTAACTTCACAAAAAAGAAGGATACACTTTGAATAATGCATTGCAATATATTTTTTCTCAATATCTCTTTTGGAAAGCACATTGATGCTATGTTTTGCTGTAAAACATGAACTTTCAGGATGAAATAACCTATTAATTCCTACAGTGATAGGCTACACATTGAGACCAACAGACTATTGTAATTAAACAAGTTATATCATCATCACCCAAAATCCAGGTCAGGATACCATACTACATGATGATTTGGGTCTATCACGCCAGGCCCCGTGGAACAAAACACATTTCAACGGTAAAATCCATGTGTATTAAAGTTTAGTTCATTATAAGCCGTTCAACAAATGGAGGTTGGTATGCTTCCAGAGTAACAGTTGCGGTCAGTAGTAAACATTATTCAACGCTGGACCGGGAGGAAGCAATCTCGCTATGTTAATATCTACCTCAGATTTTAGTAAGTATATATTTTAGTAAGTGATATTGCAATCTTCTTGATCGTCTTTCTACTTTAAAATCAATACTTAAGACCACTCTGTACGTTTATTTAATTTCATATGAATCATTATCTGACATCAACCCGCTGATCCTGATTCGATGTAAATCTCAAATTTCTTATTACAGGCACACTAAAAATCTGAGTTGTTAAGTCTTATTTATTCCTTGTGTCTGCAATAATGTTGTAAAAGACGATGTCCTGAACATTGCACCTGCTTAAAAAAATAAAAAGTGAAAATAAAGTGGCCAGAAACTCTATCCCGATTTATTTCCGTCTATAGGCCTTGTGTTACATATTTGTTTTAAGTGTTAGGATCCCAATTATCGAAATTGAATGATGATTTTTTTGGTCACAGACGCCTTAAAAGTGTCTGCATGATATTTTCCCCCTGTGTTTGTTTTCTTCTACAGTACAGTGTAGAACACACACCAAATTTCCGATTTTTTTTTAACAAGACCTTTGTAATCTTATTTATTTTTAACTTCCATTCCATAAAAAGAGGTAAATGAAATATTTTATAATTTTTCCTTAAAATTTTCCATTGGTCATTTCCCAAGGAAATTTTAACGTCACGTAACTCATCGTTGAAATATTTCCAAGCATTTTTGTGGTTTTAGGCGAAACGGACGATATGGCCGTTCCAAATCTACTTGTTAGCGTGGTTTTTCAGACTTTTGTAAAGACCAAAAGGAATGTGCAATGGAATAACTTTCACTCTTCGATATAATTCATCTTGCTGGTCATTTCGATAAATTGATTCCCCTCATAGAATCAGACATTTTAACCTTCCAAGTGATGGTATCCCTCGGGGTAAATGTCTTGACAACTGTAGTTTGTACGGGCCCTCCGGCCGTGTGCTTATTAGGCTGTAAGTATGATAAATTGAGCGGCTTCTTTGATTTTGAGATTGAGCAAGGCCGATTTTGAGAAGGGAATTAATGAGGGTTTGGAAAATACAGATTTTATCACGATTAATATGGGAAAGCGATTTGAATTCAGTATATAGATGTTGATACATTATGAAGTGAAAACTGTTGAGGTTAAATGTGATTGACTACTGTCTGTGGAATTAAAGGTTATATCTGGCGCCGTGCGATTTAAGTTTTAATGGTTGTTTCACTTAAATAGTAAATCATGAATAAAAGCAATGCTCTGTACTAAATGAAAATATGGAAATCTACTTTTTTGAATACTCATCTCTAACTATAAAGTTACCTTTAGTTTTATACTTACTACTTAGGTTATATGTTGACTTTGTTGATTATTGTTTATTGAAAGCTCAAATGTTGACTGAAACATTTCATTTTACGATGTAAATCAAGGAGTAGCAGTGACAGGCCAATGGATTTGTGATACTCTCTTACATCCTCATCGTTTTGGATTGTAATTTATGTTATCCTTTCTGCATTGTATTTTATTTTGTTTCAAAAGAAGTGAAAATGAGTATAGATATATCCAATATTTATTTTTGAAAGGGAATGTATTGCAACCCGTATAGAAAACGGAGTGGTTCTGTATTATAACTTATACAAGTTATTCAGAGAAATGAAATGGCAATACAGGAACAATGGGTATATTTTTCTTGTCGGGACCAACGTTTGGGTAAAAATGAGCAGGTTTGTGTTGGTATTTGTAGAACTGAAATAAGTAATGAAATGGTTTTACACAGGCTATTTAGCTTCTTGTTCGTTTGAAGGTTAGACCTGACACACTAACATGGTTATTACAAGGTGTAGGTCTATTTAACCACATGCATGACATGGCCATTATCACACTGGTCTAGGCTGTAGCATCAAATAAACGGAGAGAGAAAAAGCGAGACAGGAAAGTCAAGTCAATACTGTGAGCATGGTAAGTGGATCAGATGCCGTGAGCCACTGTACAGTCAACAATCTCAATTTCCATAGTTCAATCGTGTTCACACTCCTCAATCTCAAGATGATGGTTTACCATAAACATTACAAGGACCTTTGTATTCCTATTGGTCTTTGCCTACCTTATTATATTCTTTGGATTTTGGCATATAAAATGGATGTTGCATTAAATAATATTCATATTTTTTAAGGTTACCTTTAGTTTTATACTTACTACTTAGGTTAGGCCCTACATGTTGACTTTGAATCAAATTCAAATTTCATATCCATATAAAATTTTATATCCATATAAAATGGATGTTACATTAAATAATATCCATATTTTATAAGGATTATTAATAAAGGTCTACATTGAAAAGACTTCTATGCTCTGGAAGCTATATCTTTTGAAGTGATGTCCATAAAGACTACCAATGAAAGGCTATATGTAAAGTTAATGATAGTTATATTACTTATATTGCAATATATCTATCGTTATTACTCATCGTCAACTTCAGGTATCATTTTAAAAACATACCATCTAGGCCTATCCTCAACTATCATTCGAACCTCGTAACACATACGATTCCAAAGAAATAATTTCACAAACGATTATTTTATTGCATAAACTAATTCAAACATGATATAAAACATATTGAAATTGCAACTAGCGTGACTAGTATGATGCCATAATCGTCTTGGAAGATATCATCGGGGTCATTGGCCTCGGATGAAGATGATGAATGGAGGAGAAGGATAACTCCTGGAACTAAACCCGTCATATTTATGTATCTGGGTTTCTCATCATTGAGCCAAGAAAAGACGCAACTGCTGTTGTCAGTCAAAGCCACAAGCAAGAGAAGAAGTTCACCGCTGTTTATTCTAGCCGTCGTGCTCCATCTCAAAAACCTTGCCGGGTATAAAAAGAAATGATAGTAATTGGGAGCTAACAGATCCCAATTGTTGTGGTCTGGTGCCATTTTCTGCTTAAAATGAGTCATTCCTGGTTTCAGATCAGTGTATAAATTTCATTTATATTTCCGTGGGTGTTGGCATTCTATGGACATCATGGAATGACCTGGTAGGCACCAACAACATAATGAGCGCTGCGCATTTTTTCTTAAGTTAAGATCATGTAGATTTAGGCTATATATGTATATTGGTTTGTAAAAGTATGGCGTGAATATTTCTTACTGGAAAGGCTGTTGACCTGTTTCCGCGCATAGGATTGCGTTCCAATTCATTTTAAGAATACCTTTAAAGGATGACTAGCCAATGGTCTGGCTATAGCCTGCTATCTTCCGTGGATTTCACGGATGAAGAGCAGAAGGAACTGGCCCGCGAAATCTGTCAGGTCAACCTGATGGACAAAATCTGATATCAAGAATATGCGAGTAGAGAAGGCAGTACCAGAGGGCATGATTTATTACAAACCATCCTTCATATTTCTCCTTCAAAATGTTTTGCCTCATCATGTATATCATTCTTCCTTGTCTGTCTTGTTTCGTCTCTTCCTACAACTCTCGTCATTCTTGTTGTCAGAAACTGTAAAGTCTAAAGTTAGGCCAAAGAGGAATATGGAAAATAGCAAATAAAAAAATTGTTTGTTGTATTTCTCATTTGAATACGTTTGGCCTATAGCAATATTTATTTTCTCCTTTGTTCATATTTAGAATTGTATATCATGGGCGAAAACTCTCCATTCTACTCTCTCTGTAAGAACTACTATTACCCTGTATACTGTGTGTGTGCCTCCTAACATTCTTTTTTATAGAGCTTGGCAGGTCAAGGGTATCCTATGGTAGTCCAGGGAACGTAAAATGACCCTAACCCAAGCCTGTCACTTTGGAGTATCTTTCGAGAGGTCTGCTGCTTCGGGGAGGCTCTGAAGACTCGTCGGCTACTTGGAATGGGTAGATTGTGGTATTCCACCATTTTGATCCTTTCATCAATCTTGCTCAAGATGATCTCGATAAGAAATTTTGGGCTGACTTTTGAGACGACCCGAGTCTGCTTTTAACATCTCAAGAATTATAACAATTGAATGAAAACAGCTTCTCTTCAGTAGGAAGCTTACACAATTAATTTTAAAGTGATAATCTATGTTAATGTCTTGAACTTTTCATGTGATTTATAAAATGTTCTCAAGAATCGCTTCACATCGTAGTTTTCCTGGATTTACACATTATATATTTCAAACTAGCCTAGGGAAATGTAACAAGAAATGGGCTACGTTTCAACGTATACACCTAGAGTTTGCCAATTACTTATTGATATTAATCATTACTTCCAATTAATTAATATAGCCTGATGGTCCAAAATACTTTATTTAGACAAATTAATCGATGGATTATCAAACTGAATATTCCCAACTAAGATATTTCCTGAACATTTTCTTTTGCACAGTGAAAAGTGTTAGTAGAAAGGGGGCGTGAGACAGGAAAATAGTCGGTTTTTACAGATGTTTCTCAAGCCATAAGGTTTTTCCATTCTCTGAAATCAACTGGGCTGTTCGGGTTCTTTCATCACATTTAGAAGTGCCGACTACCAAAGAAAGAGAGAGTTACATAGTAGGATTTACCAGACAAACACGATTAAAGCAATTACAGAATAATATCATCAGGAAATAGCCTCATATACACGGCAATGATACAGAAGTACTAAGGTTTTAATCCTTCATTTTTTTCAAAAGTAATCGTAAATACACGCGTCTTAGACTTTGAAACTTAAGGACTTTCAGTAGCATTTGTTTCTTTGTAAATTTAGATACAATTTTTAGGAATCATTATCGTGCTCATGTCAAGATACGACTTCTCAATATGGAAATTATGAATATCATTGGGTTCTTTATTGTATTAAATTTGTTATGAGATGAAAAAAATCAGGATGGTTGATTTCTTTCCATTTCTGTTGATATTTCCCTTGGTCCATTATGTAGGCCCTAATACATATCATTGTTTTATTGTTAGAATCAATCAATAATGCTACAAAACTAAGTCCATCTCTATTCATAAACCGAAAGTTTACTATTCACGGTTACTGTGATTATATTTAGTTAAAATACAATTTCTTTCTGTTTACATAATTATTGTCACATCTCATAAACCTGACACAACACTCATCATGCTCATCATTGCATAAAAAAATGATGCTGCCTTTTTCTTCTTACCCTAAACACTTCGATCACTCACTTATACTATCCCCATATGTCTGAATAATACACAGAAAAGGAAGTAGTTGATTTTAGATGGTTAGGATCTTGATATAACCATGTAGGGTCCATAATATAACAATGTAACAAAAGTTAGAAATTCCTTGACATGTTGGTTCCATTAAGGGGCCTGGACAAGTAGTTTTTCCCAGATGCCAAGTTTGTGAAGAGTACCGGCGGAAGAAGTAGGGGAAAGAATTGAGCAGTATACATGTACTAGTATATTCCATGCCGAATCGATTACTTTACCATACATAATGACCTCCATTGGGCGACGATATTTTCGGATTTCTTTTTCAGATAAAAAATTCCTCGTATAAGCTCAGTATTATCATTGCCTATGTAAGAACCCACTAGAAGGTCTCCTCTGCAGTGAAAAAAAGGTTCTCAGCGAAACTTGAATTGAGTTTTTCGTGCTTTTTCCTAGATTGGAGAAATTATAATATTGTAGATCTATAGTATATTATAAAAACATTAAAGAGTAACTAAAAATCGAATACCCATTGGAAATACCAGAAAGGCGATGGAATATTAAGTGTAGACTTCTCGCAAAAATACATATTTTCTTTAATCACATCTTGAGTGGATTTTTTTCGGGTTTTTTTGTGAAAACACATATTTTTTAATAAAAACAATCGACTCGCACTCTCCTCTTATGCTTTATGTCGGTAACATGTTATTACAGATGAAATTCATCCGGTTTAACATTCCCATTCAACATTTCCCGCCAAAAGCAAATACACTGGTCACCATTTGAAATCATAATTATGGTTAACCGTTCTTTTGTATCTTCAGTAAGTTTGGTTAACCTTTTTTAACTTGAATAAAGGTACCGACAATTTTAAATTGAAATCATAAAATGTGTGTATCTAAATAAAAAGTCAATAGACTGTGTTTATGGAGTCAGTGTCCAGGTCGATATGAAGCGAGACAATTCTAGTTCTCCATAGTTGTGTTTTCTGTATTTGACTTTATGGTCCCCTGGCCGAACTGAGAGAAACCTGTTCACCAGACTGAAGTGTATAGGCCTATACCGCAGTCTTAAGACCTGACTTTTAAAAGAGAATAATGATAATTCAATACATTTCTCCTGGTGTGATGGCATTATATTGAGAAATTTTATTTGTTTACCTAATATCCAAATTGCTTCACATCTAGTTTAGACATCAAGGATGCCATGTGGAATATGAACAGAAAACCAGTAAATATTATCGGCGAATGCAGCATACTTGAGATAGATTTGTTTTTTACATAAGTGGAAATACATTCTTTTTTCTTTTAGGGGCACCATTGACTGGCGCAGACCTCACCCAGTGGTCATGGTGATAGAACCTTTACGAGAGATCAGAAGATGGATACCACTACAAGGCATCGTAGAGACTCTCAGTGATCTACAGATCTAACGGCGATGTTCCCTGTCAGTGATCTACGTACGATTCAAGAACGCCATCCACCTCCTCACCACTATAGCATCATCATCCAGGGGCTTAGAAATTGATGATTCATGAGTTATATGTAAAAGGCAAGTTGACAAACAAGTAAAAATTACGACGACAGTTCATATCTAAAGGTATAAATCTCGCCCTTGATCGTGGAATGACCAACCCCTTGCTATGGCAATAAAATTAACTGCGTGGTAAACTCTTTTGGAATAACATGCTTGTGAGAGGTTGGAGAAAGAAGGATGACATTGATGTCGTTTTGATGTATCCGATCTGTCAGGGTGTGGTCGTTCAGAAGCAGAGATTTCATCAGATTGTAGAATCAACAATTGCATAATGATTGTTCTGTGCTGATTCTTAAAAGGTGACATTGTTCTTAAAGAGAGCACATTTAAGACAATATTAGAGAAAACATGCAAGGGCTAGTAGGGTCCAAACGTAATGATCAACAATGACACTTCGATTAGAGATCTATTGGAGCAAACTGAAGTATGTTACTTAGATATTTAAAGAGTAATGTCGCAGTCACGTAGAAAATAACACGATGCAGACATTATGTGATGACATTTATTTCTTATGATTTGTCGAGAGACTGTATTTCGCAAACCCAGTTTTTATCAGGTGGTCTAATTACAGGTGTAGGTCGTAGTTAGTGTTTATTTCCAAGTAGTAAATGCGAAATGAGGCTGCTTGGTGGGGATGAGTGTATTAATGGATCTTTACCGATAGGCCTAATTTTGTTCCAGACCCTATTTTCACAAAGTATTTCTTAAATGCCCTCTCTTAATTTCTAACTTTGACCATACTGGTTCTGACTCTGTGTTATGGCGAAAGGGTGTTAAGTGCCCCCCCCCCCCCTCTCTAGTTACTTGGTTAGGGACACAGTTGCAGGGGTAAGTGAACGTACATGATGGCATCTGCTTTCCGACGTCAACCCTCTTGCTTGTCATGTATTTCCTGGTACGGTGTTATTATAAGAAATATGATATTGTTATGAATATGTTCATATGTCACAGAGAGCATATATCACTTGGACACCGCCTGGTATATGAGTAACGGTATGCATGAATAATGATAGTCCATGTAGTCAGAGATCGGATGTCCATGTCCATTGTTTCATTCTGACAAATTTGAATTGAAGGAGCCACACTGGACAAATTACATGTCGATGACGCCCCCCCCCCTCCCCTCTTAAATGCGAACTTATCAAAAAGCCTAAATTACAAGTTAGTCTTCGCCCACGCGTCCCACCGTGAACGATTTCAGTTTGTGAAGTTGGAGATGTGTCAAATTTCTGAAAAGTGCTTCATAATTTCCAATGAAAAATGTGTGGCGCTGCTATTTCATAATTCTTAACCAAAGTTCAGGCTATTATCAATAAATATATATGTACTGCATTGGTTATGCTATGACAGTTCTCTTAAGAGTTATACCCTTCTTCCGGCATAAACTTTTGTCTCTCCTCTTGACCAAACTTATATCTCAACAAGTCCTCAAGCTTTTTCAAATCACACAAAAGACTATTTACTCGTAATTTCCTTTCATGTTTTCTCTTCGTGAACCGGCACCGTCTAATCTACCCTAGGCAGTATTTGATCTGCTGTTGCTGCCAGTTAAACACTACCCGAGCCATAGGTTTTTATAGTTCCAGATGCTCTATAATGGGAAATGATCTTGAATCCATCCATTTTCATTGAACGTGAACATACCTTGGGATATTTTGCTTTCAAAGTTGCATGAAAATGAGAGCAAACTTCGAAACCGCTGTCCAAGCTGAATTTTCGACGATGCTCTATTCAGGGACTATATTTTTTTTTCTTATCGATCAGAAAATGCAGACTGTGTCGCCGGTTCGATGGAATAAAAAACCTGTAAAATCAGTATAAAAAGATTAATATTGCCTACAGAGTTTCCATTTATTGGTAACATTTGATTATCAAAACGGTAAGATAATATGATTCGTAATTTCATGATAATCTGAAAGTCTCATATTATGAGAAGTAAAATACTTCAAATCACTTCGCCATTTTCTTTTGAATACGAGATCACACCGCGTTACGTTGTTCTCTAAAGGCCGTTTCGATTTCATACTTGAGAAAAAGGAATCAGTTGTGTTACTTTTTTTGTACACATTCGGATTTTAGTATACAAATGACCATTTAATGTCTCGAATATTATGATATTCTTGGAAATAAATATTTAAGGTTGATTTTTTCAATGAGCTCCATTAATTCTTTCAATGGCCGTGTTCAGGGTTTCCTTTCCGAAGCTATTTCAAAAATAATTACACTTTTTTACACTTATATTCACCTTCCGCGGGTCAGACTAAACTTATTTATTTTATTCACGTTATTTACTACGAAGTTTTGTAAAATTCTATTCAATCAACATTAGAAAAGACTTTCCGTTCATCTGCGATTATGAACTCTTAATCCATGAGGTTGTGTTGCTATTGACAATCTTTGTTTTCAAAACGTTTCGAAAACGGCCACCTATCTTTTATGAAATAATAATGATAGAACTTATGAGAAGTATTTTTAGGTAAACAAACAATAATAATTTGACCAGACCTGTTGGATCATTGTGTTCAAATGCCAATGAGATATGCGAGCAAAGAGAGATTATCTGACTACTCTGTTCTTTAGAACTCTTTATCTGTAATCCGAAGGGTCGGGAAAGTTCTTTGTTCAAAATGGTGTATACTAAGGTTGTGGTCATGTGATGGCATGGGTTGGGCTGTGAAGTTGAACCATATTCAAATTAATTTTCAATTTATTTATTCAACACCCTATCAAATATAGAATCATATGCACAAGGTTAAAATGATACAGCAAAAAAATAATTATTAATGATATAAGCAATAAAAGAAATAGTGTTGATTATTAATATTGTTGTTGTTGTTTTGTTGTTATTTTTAGCAGTTTTTATTATAAATAGTAGTAGTAGTAGTAGTAGTAGTAGTAGTAGTTGAAGTATAAATCGTTGAAAGGACCAATATTTATTGCCCAAATACATGTATCCGATTTCTTGTACATGAAATAAAACATAGCTCTAAGCACACACATTCGAACTTTGAAATTCAAACCTGTACGAATTCTAGTAAATCTTGAAAGCTGTCTTTAAGTTGAGGGAGGTAGCTCGATATCAAGCTTAAACGTAAACAATACTATTATATTTTTAACAGCGGGTTCTGTTTAGAATTTAATCAGATAAACTGACTTGTTTTCACCAAGATTTCATTGAAAATAACCGCTTGAATCCCAACAGACCCATCGGAATCTGTAATAATTTTCCAAGACCTTGTTTTGAATCACATATTTTTTTATTCAACTTTATCCGCCCGTCTCCCTTTTCTCTTTTCGCTTACATCATCGCAATGAATTGATTGTAGATTATCATCAGATTTGATATTCTATGGAATTCATGAGAACTTTGCGATTGGAAGATGAAAGCAACTGAAACGGTATCGCAAAGGGAGTCCACCAATTCTAAACTTGGATTTTCATTGCAAACCACCATGACAAATAGGATTGTTGAAAGGCGATGAAGTGACTGTGTCAGCACTAGCTTATTACTCTAAGAGCAGATCAAAAAGGGTCGTTTACTTTCATCTTCGGTTGGACGTGCGATTTTTGGATTGATAAATGCAAGCTCCGTAACACGTATTCCTACTTACCAGAAGAGATCATAAACAAAAGGAATACTTGTGTAATCCATGATCTCAACTAAAGTATTCATTAAATTCTTTTTAATTATCCAGTCACCGGTCCTACATTATTTTGCATGCGCTCATACCATGCATATACTCCCCGGGATATACTCTTTTCACTACAATCATGACAATAATAAACACAACTGTGACACATAGAGGCTCTATGTTTTTGTACATATAGGACTACACACAATGCATGCAATTTAGGCAATGTGAACGTACGACATGTTCACTTTTCAATGAGGGTAATAATTCTAGAAATAATAATAAAATGAAAATAATCAAGCGCCAGCTCTATGTGTTCACAGAACATAATTACGTTATGAAATCAAAGGCTTTTAGATTTTTTTAAAGGTGTCGATTTGTTCAAGAATGCTATTTCACAAGGTGGGATATACGTGAGCAAGGTATTTTATTAAACTTCAATAAAACAGAACTACATATTGATTAGCATACACTGTAAAAAAAAATGAAGTGCTGATTCAGCACTTACAGTGCTTGTATAGTGACTGCACTACGAGTGCTGATTTTCTAGTTCAAATTTAAACTAGTAGTGCAGTCACTATACAAGCACTGTAAGTGCTAAATTAACACTCCATTTTTTTACAGTGTATATAAATATTGTATACAATTAAAGCAATCCATGAAAATAGTGAATGACGAACACTCCAGGAGCCAGTTCAGCAAGCAAATAATTTAGATTGTACATTATTCAAATTTTATTTCAAAGAATAGGTTTGCACCTAGTCGTGAACGTTAGCCATGGTTGATATGATTCGAACTGACGAATAGCTGTATTACTAGGTGGAATGATTGGAAGTCATGAGTTGAATATCGTTGGAACAACATGGTAAGCCTGTTCAGTTAAAAAATTCTTACTATATATCAAATCAAAATAAATAGAAACAAGAGAGGGTCCGTCTACAGAGCCTTGTGGTACGCAATGGGTGCGACCGTTTGTGCAAACTTCTGTAAATGGGAAGAAAGGTACGGGTCAAATTTGAATGCTATACCTTTGACACCGAACGAACTTAATCAATGGTATCGGAGGACAAAACGAGTATAAATAGTACAGGTGTATTTTCTGTCTCCATTCCTTGGAGGATGCGATTTAATGCTACTAAAAGAAAGGTTTCCACACTATGGTCTCATATTGGGACCTGTAAGTTGATTGTAAAGGGTCGAAGAGACTATGGCATTAAGCGTACATATTCCAAAAGGCGACAAAATACAGTCCTTTTATCACGGAAAGGTATGTGCGCCTTAGTGAGTGTAGACTGACAAATTTCAGTTGTGCAAATGGGGAGTTTTTAAAAAACAATCAACAAGTAGACCTAAAATGATATGATTTATCATCATATTTGATAATTCAAGAGGTGATAACGAGCCTTTGGGAAAATCGCCATTTTACATAATCGTGATATTATTGGAGACATACACCCGATCTAAACTTGGTGTTGTTGACACGCATGTACGTTTGGGAGACCTGTAAACAAAACAGGAGATAAAATGCGTTTTATTGGCACTTTTATCGTCGATTTCATTCCGCTCTTAATTTGGAATGCATTTTCACACCCCTTCGTTGGTATGGTGATGGATGTGAATGTCAAATGAAAGAATGAAATACGAGATCGAGTATCGAGTACTCGTGAATCAGAATATTATACCGTGGGCAACATCCATTATTATAAACAGATAAAGAGTAGATAATCATGCAAAAGGATCATATTGATGGTAAAGATGGCACACCTTGTATTAAAATGAAATATGAATACAGAATCAGAAGCAATCAGCAACAACTTCTGTGTGTCCTGCTCTGCCAGCTGCAGACATCTTATGAATTACGTTTTCTTCGACACAATTTTTGATTGATATAAAACTAAAAATGGTTAGCTCCAGGGGCTACCTCTCCCCACCTCTTTCGGCGAAAATGTCCCCTCGCAATCTTGCCTGAACAAAATGCCTGGCACTTCATCTAATCTCCTGCAGAGCTATTGCATAAGCAACGTTTCAGTTTCAGGACATAGTACATGATTTGATGATTGGGTAATTTAAGTCAACAGTTCTTCTAGAATACATAGGTAAGGCTTTCCCATGAAGGTTTTTATGAACCTTTCGAGGGTGTGATATCATCAATGATCACTTGCTCTGTAACATTCTGATCAGGTAGAACCATTGTGTGTTAACAATCATGACAATGGTTCAACCTCTGGCCCTATCTAAGATTTCTCTGGCATTACCGACTGACTTAGTTTAATCTTGGTCCTATAACCATGGTTTGATATCCAAGAACAGTTTCTTCAGATGGCTAAAGAGTAGAGAAAACTACTGAATCTCCCCGTGGGTCTGTCAAACGCCGTAAGAATAAAAAGGAAGACACGATTCACGATTGCCCCCTACGTCAAGATCTGATATGGAACTAAGATTGATAGATTTATTTATAACTAAAATGTATGAAAGAACTATTTTGAAATAAACCTTTTCTCTATTTACTTTATCTCTTTCATGTGATTAATGAGCAGTTAACAGGTTTCCATTCCATAAATAACTTCACATTAGATGATAATCTGCAGACACACTGACTGATAAAATTTACTTTCATCGTCTGTACAAGACAGGAACAAGTTACAGAGGGAAACATCTAGATTTGAATCAGGGAATTTTCACACAAGTGATATGTCATAATTAGAATAATCATACACTACTCACAAATAACGACACGTTACGTCCAACAGCTCGTTGTTCTTTAACTTCTATATCTTTTACCCGTTACTGACCAACCTGTTTACAGTCGGGTTTTTTCTTGTCGTTCGCCAACCAGGAACTCCTAAATCATGACAATCAGACTAAGCTCACTTTCTCGTCCTATTTTAAGAAGAGGGTTTGAGTATTTTGATAATTTTGATACGGACGTTATCATCCAAGTTTAATTGGTCCGAGAAACTGTGTCATTGTAGGTTACTGAGCGATGTACGCATATCCATGTGTTATTTTACCATGCCTACGTATTTGTCTTCCTGGATGTTGTGGTAGGTCTACATTCTACGCTGACCGATTAAAGACAGAACGTTCATCTTCCGTTGACCTGGGACCCGTTGCATAAATGGAAACATTGCCATCCAATGGTAACTACGATCATGGAGCTATAGTAACATGGCTAAACAGCCAATTAAAATCATGGATTCCATGAAAGATACCATTACATGTCAAAGTTATCTTGTAATAAACTTTTAAGTAAAGTGGCCATGAATGAGCATTATTTTTGGTATTACATGTATTTTTAATGGAAAATGCAACTTATCGAAACTGTTTTTATCTTTGTCCTTAACTAAATTCGCAATGTCCACATTTCTGCCGTCATAGGCATTAATTTCTAGGTGGCCTTGTAAAGAGCGAGACAAGTCTAGGAATCCTCTGTGTTTCCAACTGTCTTTTGTCTCTAGCAGGCTCATTATCCAGACTTGACATTTATTCCTGAGAGGGTGATAATCATGGAATTCAAGTAGAAACCACCACAACACTCGTGAAAAATTGTCCACTTCCATTTGGTTGTTTTTGTTACATTCACGCTTTCTGACATTTCATGTCATTTATAAGAACGATAGGTCAGCTAAGGTTAGCATGTCTGTATCACTTGCATTCTTTGCTTAACTTAACTCGAAAACGTTTACTCTCCACTGATTATTTAAAAATCCGAAAATCATCCATTTTACCTCAATTATTACCTCAATTTTTCTTTATTGTTTGTTACTAAAGAATGATGTTATGATGATTTTTTTTTCATTTTGATCATTTGTTTCCATTTCCATGATTTTCATTTCCTGGGACCATCAATGGGTGGAATTTTTTTCAATTCTTGCCGTTAAAGCTTCGGCATATGACCTATTCACGATATGCGTGATATTCAACAGCTAAATATAGTTTTCTTATGTCTAGAATGGATTACCTTACCCCAGATGTGCGTTGTTGCATGTTGCGTATTCGCCTGATTCGTGTTTTTCTTGTGCGTTGACAATATATTTGCCATTGTGTCGCAAGGATATCATACAAACCACGGAACTATGGTTTAGGACTTCATCATGATCGTTGAAGTTGGACAATTTTCTCCTTTTTCGACATTGGCAGCATTTGCAAATTGACCGGAGCTTTATGATTGAAAACTGGCGAGAATATTTTAAGGTAGCTATTTTCAGATTATGATTGCTAAGGATTATAATAGTTTAAAGGATGTTTTGCACCAGCTATTGATTTTCAAGAATGATTTTGGAAAGTTTGAATCATTTTGGGTGAAAACTGGTGTGATTGCCTTTCCATGGCAAGGACTACTCTTCAATGCTGTTCTACCTTGTCATACCTCATAAGTGCACTATATCTGTCAGCAACACCAAGTGCTACAGGCTGGACCAACCAACTCCAATTTGTCACGTTGTAGACCTCTGTTTTCACCTCCTAAGTGATAAGACACAGAAATATCCATTAAAGTTACATCAAGAAGGAAGAAGATGTTTTCCAAAATTCTGGTTGTCAACAGAGTAATAGTTTCGAAGTGATTGTTGGCTATCACAGTCTGGTAATGACTTTCTTTAAACATTTAACAAGTGGTTGTGAAAAGATCCAATCTTTTGTCATGGTATATTTTGTTCATATTTGGTTTCATTCATTGCAGTATTCAAATTTCATTATTTCCATGTCAATGCATAGGCCTATTCCACTTCTCTCTCTTTTTCTCTTACCAAACATGTCTGTCTATCCCTTTTATCTACCAGCTCTTCCCTTTTCCCTTCTACATTAGTTTAATACGGATACAAAAATAAAGGTAACTATAGGTGTCGATAAAAACTATAGATCTCAAACGAATTTGGATGTTTCTTTTAGGAATCTGGTATACAGTTCGCATTTGAAGTAGCAAGGAGTTGTAGGGTCCATGGTATGGTGGTGTCTTAATTTGTGTGTTAATGTGCACAGGTGTGTTCATTCCTATTCATAATATGCTTTGAACTTCTATAACCATTGCCCCCAAAGTTATTATTTGTTTTCACATTTCTCCATCTTCTCCATCTCATAGGTACGCCATCTTGTTTGTCGGTGTCGGCGTGAGGTGATGCCACAACAAATCAAAGCTAGTTTTCGACAGGTGTACGTCAGGGGAAGCTGAGGTGCCCTAAGCTCACCTAATGGGTCCCCTAAGACTAAATCTTCCGAGCCTTCTATAGAGACCTCGTACCCACAAACATATATCGAGAATGAAAGATATAGACCTGGCTATAATTTATGCTTTTGTTTGTACTTCTGCGTATTTTTTCCCTTCTAAACTTGAATGTCACTAGGTCCAAGTTCGCTTTTGGTCTGCTCTTTATGAAACAGTTTGGACATTGTTGCTTAGGCAGAAAGATTTTTTTATTATTATTATTATGAAGGTGAATGCTTTCAATCATTCCTAAAAATTGTATCAAGATAATTGTCACCTGTGGAAAGTTCTTTCAATTGATAATGTTCTTTTAATACATTTCCGGAAATGGAGTCCAAGCATCATCCTTAAGTTCATGATATATCCCTATGTTTTTTAAATATATAACTAATAGGTCTTTAATGTGGTATATTTCTACCAACGGTATCAACTAATTGAAAGAGTATTCGTACTATCCAAAATGAGATGATTGACTTGGCTTCATCCCAAAAAATGTATCAAGATCGACTTTGTAATTGCCGTAGTGGTATTAATTTATACTTTAAATTATATATTCTGCGAAGTCCGTCATTAATATACGAATGATACATGAACACAAGGCGTGTGTGATATAATGGTGTTATGTATGAAAATATATATGCCTGTTCCCTGCCATAAGTAAATGTTTGTGACAGTTGTCACTCAACAGAAGCAAAGTGCATATCTACTGATGTAATTTTTTTTTTCATTTTCATATTCTACAAAAAGTGTGTGGGATACGGGTGTGGGTGTATGCGTATTGTGATTTGTGAGGGTGAGTGTGTGGGGTGGGTGTTTGTGTGTGAGTGCGAGGGTGTTCGTATGACAGGATAAGTGTGTTGTGTGTGCGTGCTCTTAGGTGTGTCTGAGGGTGTGGGAGAATATAAAAGGGTCATGTGAGTGTGGGTGAGTGTGGGTGTGTGTGTGTCTGTAAGGATTGATTATTGGGTTGTTGTATAAATGGATAATGGGATGTATTGGTTCACGCACTCTATGTATTTTAAAAAAAAAAGCTCTGAAAATTATGATCGCCTTTTTCAATTCCTATTAGCATTCTCAGTTGAAATCCTCCTGGTTGCTGTTCCATAAATATATCAATATCTTCTCTTGATTTCGCGCATTCTTTTGATGTAGAGTACATCCATAAAATACAATATAATAGAAATCAGTAAAATTGTCATAAAATGGAAATAAGAAGCTTATTCTTGTTTTCATGACCCAGGGTTGACATCCAATTTATCAATTTTCAATAATTGTCTATCTGGGAACATTTTTACGTCACCACTTTGCTCCATATGCTGTGCAAGGTTTGACACCCTTATCATATGAGAGGGACCAGACGTTGATGGCGGAGAGTACGTAGAAGGTGCCATGGTTAGGTTTATATATATATATATATATATATATATATATATATATATATATATATATATATATATATATATATCGTCCTTTTATAGTCAATTTGAATGATATTATGAAAAGTTAAATATTTTAGATAGAAGGTAAAGAAGTGACAGTCAAATGATTTTTTATGAACTTACTGATTGAAATAGCTCACATATAATTTGATCTTTAATTGGTGTTGTATGAAGGGTTGGGTATGTGTAAAGGTAAAGTAGTGAAAAGTGATCATTATTTTCAGAACTCATTCGGAAAAAAAACGAAAGAGTGACAAAACAAGTAAGACAATAATTTTTGCTGGATGACACTATCCGCTCTCCTTATGAGTACTCGTGTTATTGCTTTGTGATCTGCCTATACTTATCACATTAAATTTGTCATTAATATGTTAAAGTATTCATTGATCGGTAGTTTTGCAATTGATATTTCGTTTATGATACAGGCCTCCGCACATGTACATGAAGATATTTACTATTTTCAGGAGCTATGTACGTTTCTTAAATCCAATAAATAGGCTACGTGGATATAATGCAGATATTCGCATCTGAATTTTTAGCATGTTTAATCTCCCAAAAGTACATACGGGATTAAAAAAATCATATTTGGTTTTGCTAGACATTTTTTTAATCATCTTTTCCGTAATTCTCTTACTCATTAAGACTTAATATTCAACTTAGCGTAATTGATATCCATTATTAGAAGTTAAAGGATGTTCTAACAATGCAGATATTAATGTAATTATGAACTAACATTTCAAAGATGATAAATATATAAATGATGAAATACTATGCACAATTCCGGGAGCATTTTGAAATCAGACTTAAAACAAAAAAGAATATATTTGGAATAGACGGCTTATTCTGTATATCGCATATAGGCCTAAAATGTCGCCTCTTGTATTCCTTACAAATCTTGAAGGCAAGGTTAAGTGCCCATCAAAATGCCTTTTCTCACGCCAATAAAACAAGGAGTGAGAGCAGCTGTAGAGCTCACTGACCAGTGCCCTTCATACTTCACACTGAAGTCGTCGACCTGTTTCATTATTTTACGAAATTTCATTTTCGTTCACTTGTTTCGGGGGGTATTTTGTTTGTATCGCGTAAGCTTGAACATGGACCTACTACACGAAATAAAGAATATTTCAGTTTTGGCAATAAAGAAGCGTCTTTATGAATCACAACAGCTTTCAATGACAATCCTACATATACAAATCAAATATTTCATATACGTAAATATGACCTACAAAACTTGGTGAGTGGTGACGTCAGAGATTCTATCATGTGTATACTAACCAGGATTTGAATATAACTTTTTTGTGACATCAAGCAAAATTGTAAACGTCATAACTTTTTTACATCCGATTTTTATGAAATTTTTATGGATGTCTTTTGATTTTTCCTCTTTTAAAGAAAATCAAAGTAATGCTAAGATAGATTTGCCCCATAACATCCATTTGTATTCATTATATATCAAGAATATGCTGTTAATGTTATATACTGTATTTAAGTTACTGTATTTACAAACATATTTTGAATATGTACTGTAACAGTAACAAACAGTAATGAAAATAACATTGCCTACATGAAATAGAATTGGGCTGCGGGTCGTGTAATATCTTGTAATATAAATTCCATAAAAATTCCCCTTTTACTGTTCATGATTGTTAAGTATGAATGCAATAATATTCTGATAAGATGAATGCACAGATAAAATAATTGGCATTATATGCGTTTGGTAATTAGGGGAACTGTTCGCATACAACTTTTACAAAATTAACATTTGGGGAGTTACATTTTTGTTGTTCATAATAATTCATTACCAGGTTTATTTCACCTAATATGACGACAAAGTGTATATCCCATTTAATTCAACGATAAATAATTATCTCTTCTATTATCTAATTATTGAACTGGAAAATTGATTACCATAGTTTGGATATCCATTTTAATGATCACGTAATTACACTTAGCGAGAGACATGTACACACAAACATCACTCGCTCCCCCCCCCCCCCCTCCATCTCTCCCTCTCACACACACAAACATTTTTTCATCGAACGAAGATTAACAGTACAGTTACAGGAACTACTTTCTTAAAACTAGGCTCATCTCTAAATATTTGGAATATAACATAGGCCTGTATTTAACAACCAAATGCACATGGTTTTACATTTACCAGCATAACTCACACCCACACACACATCTTAACGTTGTTCTATATGCGATTATGGACCTAACTGTAGTTCTTCTCGTATACACATGTCTTTCTTAGTTTCAAATTTGAACAATTGTATAATTACCGCTTTTCGAAACGTCCACCATGCCATCTATTCAATTTCAATATAATTACAGGAAAAAAAATATCCATCAAACTATAAAATTAAGTTTTGGTTTTGAAAACAACTTTAAGTATGTGAATTCCATAAATTGTCAATGTATCAGGCAGTTTTCTGACAGTTAATTTCATAATTCCAACTATGATTAAATTAAACGGATGGAATACACCTAAGGTATCATTTTATAAGGTCCACCCTCGCTCATCTATGCGTATTAGTGTAACAGTATTTTGCCAATACGTGTTTTAGACTGATTTCAAGTGGTGTCGATCACCACATGTAAAACATATATTCAATACAAATGCTCACCCTTTTTTTTACTTGAATAAATCTTTGATTTCGAGTTCGGACATTTCGGGGTCAACCCTTTTTACCCTGGATGACCCCTGACTTATCACGTGACCGTATACCGGTTAAATCCAGTCTCGGTTTTACATCTGTTGTCGATAGCGGGCAGAATTGCATTTCTCCTTCTATCTTCAAAGTTTTTAAACGAAGACGATGTTATCACAATCAAATGATCCACCTTAATTCGTTCATCAGGATTTTTAATAATAAGATTGTTTACAAATGAATTACAACTTGCTTAGCGCAAGCTATGTTATTTAGCTAAGGATTCTTTATTATTAGTTTGATTTTTATATACATACATATTGCATACATCTGTTATTTTTAGGGACGGTGCTGTAACGTATGTAGACATTAAGAGTAAGATACTCTGTAATAACCAAAGGTCATTATTGGTATTTTAATCAAAGCAATTTCTTAAATTTCGTTTGAAATCCTCTCTTAATCTTGGGTAATTCTTCAATGCAGTTATTCGCTTTTAATATTCCAATCTTACTTAAATGAACTTTTGTTTATACACTTCTCAGGTTCTTATTGACTGGTTCTTCGTGAAAATCAAAATTTTCCCTTCATCAAACTTAGTTTCCTCTCTCAGTAGAACTTAATAAATGCTTTTAATGGGACAATGAGAGATTACATTCTCAAGCCACATGTAGTAGGCCTATATGCCTCTAAAATATTCATTTGAAACTTCATAAAATCAACAATACATTAAAACAAACAGCTGAATCTAACATGAAAATGGTTCAATATTTTTTAAATAAAACAAAGTTTGATTGCAACTGAAAATCATCTGCGTTAACAATTTTCATAACATAATAATCAAACAAATTTTCCTAGTGTTAGTTTACCCAATCTTTTGAAGGGGAAAAAGGTGGGCATCTAAATTATTAATGAAGATGATAGTCATTGCAATTCAGAATGGTGAAAAGAAAAGAATAAAATGCGCCTATATGGGGGGACTCTTTGTTACAGCTTATTGATCCAAGCTTTTGTTATTCAGAATACCACTCTCTCCCCACACCCCCTTCCTCCTAACTCAAGTGTACTTAAAACTTACTACAGGTTAAAATAAACAAGTACTTTTTCAAATCAGTCAAATTGCACAATTCAATTATGATTCATTAAAATAACAAATATTTTACTATGCAGTGTATGCAACATTAATTTTGGTAAGAAGTCCATGCATAATAAGATTGGTATTTTCATAGGATGTTTTAAACATATATCTTCAAATCACTGACTTAAAATGAAATTGAGAGAGTACCAAACCTGAGAGCCATTAAGATTAATAATGGTAATAATGAAAAGAGGGTGATAATACAACAGCTTATATATAGCGGACTACACCTTACAAAGGTCTCAATGCGCGTTATGAAAAAGAAAGAAAAAAAGATGAGGAAAAGCTGCTGGTAATGGTATAATGATATTGTCAGTTAAATAAATATGTTTATAGAATCAATAACATCTTTTTCATGAAATGAAAAATATTTTTTTTTTGACAAATGGGAGAATTTATAAAAGGACACCCCCCCCCAAAAAAAAAGGTTGGGATATACCCCCAACCCAACGCCACCACAGGATTTTCGCCTGTGAAACGATTTACTCTCATTAGATATCATTATCAGACTAATGGTATTTTCTTCCTCAAAATTGTTTCCTGTCAAAACAAGGGAATCTGGAACAAATAAAAGTTGGCGTCTAATTGTAGGTATCTACGAGTGTGAAAATTACAGACACCTTCCTCTAGCCGCATGAAATAAGCCTTGGTTTGTTTCTACCTCAACCTCACGTTCAGAACTTGTTTCCCTTGCCTTCATCACAACCTCCTGAGCAGGTAAAGTTCATCCTCATTATCACCTCCAAACGGACGGTTCGAGGACATCTTTAGTTGAGATGTCAGTTGAACCTTAGGAGCATCTGGGACTAGTCCCCGACACCGGAACATCTCCGCTGTGGTCTCCCAATGAAAGGTCTACCTTCATGGTTTGTGGATGGTGAGCTATATACAGATCTAAGGAAGGTCTTGATGACAGGTGGACGTGGCGCCGGTCTGGATAGGATGTATACAAAGATCATTTCAGTCATTGAAAAACAAGGAGAAGAAATGGGCCGAATTTGATCTGTAATCATGTGTATAAATATTTCCGAAATTACGTCAGCAAAAACTACTATACAATTTGTGATAATATGGAAATCTGTTTAGGACTAATGTTGTTACGTAGGCCGCGGGTGGATTCATATAACACTTGCGTTTCTGTATTTACATATTGCAGTATTTTTTGTCATATTTCATTAATTAGAGGACAAAATTATAATTTTAAAGATGTTTGGAAATTTGAAGCAAGAGGGGGATAATTCTAATCAATAAGAAGTAGATTTTTCACCAATAAAAATGACCAATTTAGGTAATTCTTCTTAGAATATGTTCGTAGACTGAACATGAACCAGTTTAAATCATCCTTTCATAAATGCAATTGGTCCTAAACTTGCATGTTACCATTTGGAATTTTAACATTTCAAATGTGAAACAGTGTAGGAATGTTCTCCCTTGCTTCAACGTCATTTTAAAATAACCTGGAATTAAATAGATACGACTGAAATATCTAGCCCCGTTAGTCATTAATCATATTACTGTACATATTGGATTACAAATTAATCAACTCCTGTTCGTTAAAGTAGGCCTAAGGTTGAACGGAGCTCTAAATCTCTATCTAAAGACAATAAATCCTTACGGAAATGTCACAATCATGGTTAAATAGCTCGTATATACCGCCTAACCCTTAACGTATATCCATCAGCATGTCTGAAAGGCAGGAGTATTCCAACCCGTGTGATGATCTACAACAACCAAGGCTTTCATTTGCAACAAACCGTAAAGGAATATCACAAATCATCTTCAAAGATCCGCCATTTTACAGAACAGATTTCCTTACTTTGTGACTTTTTTATGAAAGTGTTGAGAGGAACACTCCTGAACGAAATATAAAGTAACAAATTACGTTTTACCGATTGTATATCAAACCAAACCTGTCACCGTGTCAAGGTGTTATAGAATTTCAATTCGAATAATTCAAAATCAAGGAACGACAACTATAGGGTACATGTATACAGTTTCCAATTTCTAAGAAAACATAGTATGAAGCCATGCTTCAGGTATTATCTACTGCAATGTTTTTACTGAACTGGGGACCGTTTCATCAACATTTTTGTCTGACAAGATGTCAGATCTGACATCTTTCCTTGATTCTGATTGGCTGAGAGGCACTGTTACTATAGTAACTGTCGGATAAAATGGGACTTGACGGATTAAAACGTCTGACAAGTCCTTTCATGAAACGCTCCCCTGACGTGAACTTTATTTTTTCACATTACAAATCATCATGAAAATCACTTACAATTACAATGAAGTACAAAATACTGAGGTGGGACCTCTGAAAAAAGAAGCAAATTATACTTATGACGTATAATTATTTGGAGAAATTGAAGGAAAGAATCGCATTGTAATTTTTGCTCTCAATGGTCTGTCATGTTGTTATAGTAAAATATAATATTGATAGATGTTATAACTTATCCATTGTATTAATAACACTGGATTGATTCTTTGAATAAAGTTTCAACATATCAAACAATGAAATTCATGTCATTTACATTTCTTAATGAAAAATATCTAAAATAAAAAATGAACAAATTGCCATAAAAACATGCATGAGGATAAAAGGGGCTAAGAATAGTCTCATTGTTTTTTCTTTGCATGATCTTTTTAAGACAGTAGATCTAAGAAAACAGAAATCAAAATACAAGGAAGGCGTAAATTACACTTATTTTCGTTTATAAACCCCGTTATGAACATGCTTTAGGGGAACTTCATGCAGTGCCCAACTATTGAAGACTATGTTTACCCATCCCCTATAAACAAAATAAAGTGAGATTAAATAGATTGTAATCAAATCATAAATTGATTGAAATTACATTTAAAAGTCAAGTCTACCTCACCTCACCTCACCGCAAAGTGTTGTGTGAACAGACATAATGCTGAACATTAATTTTATTAAAAATCTGACGACAAAATTATTACAAAAGTTTTGACATTTTAATGTTTCGTTTAGGAGATATGCAAATGAAAGAGCCGACATTTGTCTTCTGCATTTTAGGATATAATGACTGAAAGAAGATAATTTTCAAGATTTTAAAACAAGGAAGCTCATTTCTTTTGTTGGATGATAGGTTGTGCCAATGGCAATCCCACATGTTCGGAAGGAATAAAACATTGCTTCACATTTGAATTAGGAAAAATGTCATTTCGTATATAAAAAGAATGAAATGCATGAGAAATAATGAGTGAGTGATGTTATCAATGCCCTTATTTGAATACCCACAGGGATCTGCATATAACTGTTTTTGTGAAACAAAGAGTTATTTTAAGTCCAATTTTAATGAAATTTTCTTTTTTATTCGAAACAACTTTTTGTTGATGGACGTGCAAACATTTTTTTAAAAAAGTGGAGGTAATGTATAAAGTATGTATTTTTTCATGAATTTCAAATATTAAGTTAGGTGATGTGAAAAACAGCATACACCGACGGATTCAAAACCAATTTCGTGAAAAGGGCAGATGTTTAAATTAGAACTATACAAGATCAATCATTTCATATCAATATGAGATCACAGTATCCAAAATATCTACATTTATTTGGGTCCGGGTTTCATAGTTGATTAGGTTATCCATTAGATTAAAGTTGTACATTGTGAAAATTTTGGTTCATGTTAAAATCATATTACCAAGTCCATGAGTACTTTTACCATTAGAGAGGAGCACGCTTCCTTGAACCCTCAAAACTACCCACAAGCTCACCCACACCCTCACTCTCAAGCCACGCACACTCCTTTCCATGAAGACCACCTAACCTTATCCTTTCGTTCTTTGAGATTGGTACGTGAGGCGGGTCGCTCCATCGCACGGCGCCTTGAACTCTAAGGCCAATTTAATCCCGTTAAACCCCTCAACCACTTCGGGCGACAATCTTCTTCAGATTTGCCGAAAATGGAGCGATTCCTAAGCCTTTTAAAACGTAAAATTGCCGAACCATATGGTCCTAGTATTATCCACTTTTTGTACTATCGGTTTGACGTAGAGTTCATACATGATGGTGATTTCTTAAAATCAGGGAGTTTCCCTGTTAAAATATACCTCTTCCTATTTTCTTTTCAATTCATTTTTTTTTGCTATCTAATTAATTTTGTCCATGTTAGATATTGGTAAAACTAGAGTGTTCCTATTGAAGGGGGTTTTCACTTAAAGTCCCGCCATGTACTACAAGAAAATCTTCTACTTGATATTGATTGAGCCAATGGTGGTGTCGATCTTTTATTGGGTTTCGTTTTCTCTCTTTCTACTTCTTGATTTATTATTTTGTATGATATGTTCAAATTGTTTAAATGTATTCTTGGCTTAGGAAAACACATTCCCAATCCACTTTTTTCTAACATTCGATAAATATGTTCGCAGTTTACATGATTTCTATAAGGTGATTCATCATCTTCTTCATCATTATAAAGATACAAGTAAATTCTCTTTCGAAATAGATTCTATGGCGCTCATGTGTCCTTGTCTCAAGAATAAAACACAAAAGAAATTCAGAATTAGTGACATCACACATCTTTGTCGCATTGTCAAAGGGAGAATCGACATTTCAATAATGATCTAAACTTTAAATGCCCACAGCTTTCTTATTTTTTTATTCATTTTTTCTCAAACTTTCGTTGAGCTGTTTCTTTGATTTTTCTGTTTTCGCACAAGCTAACTTGTTCCAAAGGTTTTATTTTTCCTTATAAGCTCTATAAATTGACTCTCAACTAAGTCATTATGTCTCTTGCAAAGACCAATACTAATTTCGCAATATCAGTTGTGTAAATTCAAAACTGATCACACCGCTAGCCAGCCCCTAATATCCTTTCTCAGAAAGAATGTTCTATGTTGTTCAATTTTTTCTCTTTTCTCTCTCCCTCTCTCTCTCTCGCGTTTACTCAATAGTCGTCCACACTCGGACAGCATTGATAAACTAATTTATTTTCATAGAACAGTGGATTTATATAGCAACATAGTAAATGATGATTTTTATTCTTTGTTTACTTTAGTTCATTCATCCTATTTAAAATGTCGCCGTGTTGATACTTCCTTTTATATCGTTTCTGCTAAAATTGGCTCAGGTTTCGCGCCTGAAAATTCTGACATCCATCTGAGCTTGAAACATATTTCAAACGCGCGGGAAATTTTGCTTCCTATTTTCTGATCTGCTGATGTCGTCTGCTTGACGCCACCAAACACTGCCATTGAGAGTAGGCGATGACTCTAGCTCCAGGGCTATTTTCATGTTTACATTCGTCATCCCGCCACTGAGCCGGTACAATATGGACAGAATTTGTTTCTTCTACATTCAGTATTCACTACAAATTCTGAGTACATAAACAAAACGAGAAATCGTCTTATCTCTCTCTCTCTCTCTAGCCGCTTCTCCAACTACCCCAGCCTACCCCCCCCCCACACCCACTCTCCATCCCCACCGTACCTTGTCAATCGGAGACGATGAAATCTCCTATTCAACGCGTGTTGGTGTTTGCTCTCCCCTGTCGTCCTTATGTAAAAGAAGATTTCGCATTTAATTTCTTTGCAAATTTCTGCGAGACAATTTCCGGGCTACCATAGTATTTTTTTAATTCTGAATGGAAGGACCAATAGCAGTACTTTCTGTTTTTGTTTCAAAATCTTAATACCCAAGTTTCATGCAATTATACAATATAATTTATTTGATAAATAAAAAATTAACATTTGTTTTTCAAATTCAGGAGGTGAACAAATCAATATACATAAAGATAAATAAGTATGAATTATATAGGGCAATCTTCAATTAGCAAAATGAGTGAGTTTACTGGGCTGAACATGATGGCAGCGTTTCAAGAAATGAATTAACTTCTTGCCACAGCAAGTATTATTCTTATTAATTAATTTCATCATCTTAATAGTCTTATTCATTTTCAAATCAATACAGTTTTATGGTACGAGGTTATAGTTCCAATCTGTTTGAAATATATCTTAGCATATCTTGATTCATTGTTCCTTTTGAATTGATATTCTAATATCATTTTGTCTATTCTGTATGTATAGATTTTAAATGCTAAATGAAATGTACTCTCAGATCCGTTTAACCTGAGCAAGACACAAGCAAACATATGAGTTACACTTCAACAGTGACCTTGTTTCACCTGGGGGAAAAATATAAAACAAAAAAGACACGCCTGTGCGATATTACACATCAGACGGATCGTGAAATATTACCTGGCTTTTCAATTCATCTATGTTGTCATGGACAAGTCACAGTTAATGAGATTAGTTCAACTTGAACCAAGATTCTTCGGTCCATTGAACTTTTAGTTGAGGTCACCGAGGAGGGGGAAACCTTGGTGTCTCAACATTGTCATGTCAGTAGCGTCGAGTGACACGGTGTCACATTACATCAATGTTCAGGATCGGAGAGGGGTAATGAATGTGCAGGGGTAAGCGAAGGGGTGTAAAATGTTCGGGTTTAAGAATGTGTATATAAACATGAAAGAAGCAACTAAGCTATTAATTATTAATAATTTTGTTGTGAATTTCAATTAAGTTATTTGCATCATTGTGAGTACAATTCCAGTGCATTTGTTCAACTTTATACTGAAAAACAAGGAATGATATTTGGGTGCGAACATTCCTTTTCAAAATAAAAGAATCATACTCGTGTTTGGGCTATAAGAAGCCTAATAAGTCGGATATTTCATAAAAGTATGCCACTCAATAATGGTGGGATTTTTTGTCGATAAAAGTCAAACACTATTTATTTTATAATATTTGTTTCTTTTACTTTGTCGGTATGGAATGTAAGCCCAAATAGCGGTAGAGAATAACGGATGTAAAAGCGGATTATTGTTATTATCATTATCATTATGATTATTATTATTTTATAATTATTTCTATTATTATTATTATCATCATCATCATCGTCATCTCCATTATTATAATTATTATTGTAATTATTATTATTACCATTATATGTCGTTATTAGTTATAGTATCATATACGATATGTTTCCATTTGAATATCAAATGTTAAACCATTTTTTCCAGAAAGAAGTGGTATTTCGAGATTCTCTATCATCACCACAGCGCTTTCGAAGTACAGCAGTCGTCTGGAGTCTGTGGTTAGCCGAGAGCAAAAAGGCTTTCTCAAAGATAAATTAACAGTTACTACAGCAAAAGAAAATACCTAAATAGAATAAGAAAATGATGGAAGTGATGTATGGCAAAAGTGCATATTCATTGAATCTCTGAGTTTGGTGCTAGTTGTGTCAAATGTCATTAATGTAACATGCTCATATTTGATTTAATTAAAATGCATGCAGGACGAGTAGAGTAAGCTCATTATTTAGTCGTGTTATCACCACGTAGTGAAAAATTCAAATCGTACATGACTTACTTTCTGTAGTTTTTTCATACAGATTTGCATCATATTCATCTTATAATAGAAGAATTGGAATGACACACTCTTGGCCATTTTATTTATTTCATTTATGGTATGGGGTGTTAGCGTAATAAGGAAAAAAAATCAAGGGCCAGATATGGCATGTGGGACAAAATTTCTGCAAACGTGCGAGTTAGCGAAGCAAATGGCCAAACATTTTGACATTTTGATACAAAACTATCTTTGTGATAGATTTTGACATAATATCGAGAAATAGATAAAGTTATCGCTTTCCTTTCATTTTCTTTTTTTTGTAATGAAAATTTTGGGTCTATGCCGCCAATCCATAATCTGTACGCCAGTCGTATTTATGAACAGATTTTAACAAATATATGTCTGTTCTTTTAAAGCATTCAAATTACATCCCCTGGCTTTACTGATGATAACAGAAAATTGCCCTTCCAAGATAACTATTTTGGTATAAAAATTCGAAAGTAAAAATAAATTTGATATAAATGGATTCGTGAATGAATTGATTAATAGACAGTATGAATTTGAAATCAATTAAGGATTCAATTCACGGATTGATTGATGAAAGTTGAAACATTGAGTGAAATATTGAAATTAAATATTGAGTGGCTGTCCAACTGGGGACATGGTCAAAGTGCATAACAAATGCAATTTAAGTCGATCTAAAGAAATTTATAAAAATAAGAATTATAAAGGAGTTAAGAAGGTTGTTGAGTCAGAACGAGTTGGTTTCTTCCTTTCCTAGGCAATCTCCCCGTATCCCAGGCTAGCTGAAGGAGCTACTTACCTATCGGTATACAGGAAACAAGGCCCTTCGCCACCTTCTCCTCTTACCCGGCGGTCAAGGACCCTCTGCGCCGGAAAACACGGGACAGCTCATCGCTGGATTCAGCTTCTTCATCTCCGATGGTTTGTCGCTTCTGTTTCAAGATATTTAGTTGTAAAGTTACTTTCTCACCTGGGAGGAAAGAGATTGGTGTCTTCAACGGGTGGACATGGGATGAGAAGCTTGTAGGGAAACAATTAATTAATGTATGAGCGGCTTAATCACAAACCAACTTAATAATAAACCAACAATGAAGTGACAAATGATTAGTACTGCACGGGAATTCGATGTCGCAATTCACTTTTCACGTCGGGAAAGAAGGTTAAGGAAATGATATAAAAAATTGAAATAAAAAGGTAAGTTATGTTGGGGAAGTCACTTAAATGGTAAATTCATACTCTTCATTCCAGACCCGTAATGATATAAAATTAACTTTAACAATACGATGTATGATTTTATGATCCATTGCTTCTTAACTTAAGTAAGAAAAGCATGCATTTATTTCTTGATTCATTAATCATAATGTTTATAATCCATTTTTTTATTTTTATATACTACTTTATTTGGTATATTAATGCTTCAAAGTAACCTGAAACTGAGAGTAGTCAGTTATACCTGTCGAGGTGGCCCCCCCCCCCCTCGCTCATTGGTTTCGTTTTATCCCTTGATTAGTAAAAACGAAGTCTTTCCATTTTCGTATGAAAATTGTATTGTATTGTATACCAAAAGAATGAAAATGAAAGCTCAGAGTGTTTCTAAGATGATAAATTAGCATGTTTGTATTGTACACAAATTGTTTCTAGTTTTGCACAAAATCATGATGTCCTTTTTCAAGATTCAGCATTATCCAAATTTTCTCAGCTCTTAGTTCAGTAAATCGCAATCAGACTTCATATCCTTAGATTTAGGAATAAAAAGAAAAAGGGTTATTATAACTTAATCAAATCATACAAGTGTAATGTTATATTTGGTTCGGTATTAAAATGAGTAGTAACTGCTGGCGGCAGTAGATTATTATCCAGGTTGATTAGGACACCAAATTGAAACTGGTATGAGTTGTTAGAGATATGACCAAGTTCATTATCCTCATGATGTTGTGTGATCAAACCTGACATCAAATCAAAATTCTCTAAATGATACACGACTTCACCAGAGAAGGACATTTTCTTTTCCAATTCATTCATCACAGGCACCGTCACTATCTGACTCTACGGACAACTCCTGAAGCAGTGTTGCCAATTGGTGATCTCTGTCACCGAATTTCCCAAACTTTTGTGATTCTGGCTGACGAAAAAGTAATTTGATTACGAGGAAAAATTCAATGATTTTGCTTTTTTTGTCTATCTTTTTAATCTTAAACTTTTAATCAATACAATAATCCCTGGATCTCTTGAACTACGACACTCCCCCCCAAAAAAAATAAAAAATATATATATATATAAATGTATTTATATATATATATGAAAAACTGTCTTTAAACGGTCGCTTGCTTCCATCGCTCATAATATTTTATGTCATTCATTCAAATTGGATCGCGCGAGATATAAATGTTTGTAGTATTTCAACAAGAAATAGTTATGGGCACTAATTACACATTTTAGTTGGGGTATAATCTCGACCTTGGACTTTGGACCAAACTTTTTGTCATAATCCTATAACCTTAAACCTATAATCGAATTCCAAGTTCAGTATACTGTCTCAGAGGATAAGAACAATATTCTTGGTGAGGGGAGGGGGGATCACGTGTTCTGTGTTACACTTTTGATAGGATCGTGGATGAGACAGAGTGTCTGGGAATGGAATAACTGAGATTAACTCAGCACTTTATACAACATCAATACCACCACCAGAACGTAAACTATACCCAATTTTTCACATTTCCGAAAATAATATATTTTCATCTGACCGCGTTGGCATCAAGTCCCTCTCTGCTCCTCCCCCTATCCCCGTTTGTCTTTAAATACATGTAGGTTATGCAGGGAGGTGTTGAAATTAGGCGGCTTAAATTGGGTTTGGTGACGGAGAAGTTTATTTAGAGGGGCGGTGAAGAATGGCTAACAAGATGGTTTAGGGGACGGGAGACTGGTGGCGAGTTATAAAGAAAGTAAAAAACCATATCCAACAAGGTGTGAAAGAGGAGCTTGTCCGACATGTTTATACCACACAGAGGCCTGACATCCACATACCCCGTTCACATTTATATGAATTTCAAATATCGTTTTATGAAAAAGTAATTCACATCTAATGAAATTCGCAATGGAAATAACTTCCAATGGTTGCCTTATCAGCTTCAGCGGTCTTTTCCTGATATCCTTGTAAATGAACGATCCAATATGTACAGAGTACAAAATAACAATATTTGTCTATTCAAATTGCAATTGCCAAAAATAATTGGCTTGAAAAAGGCGAATGTACTCGAGGGTTCTCATCAAGTATCTTGTCGGTCAATTCACATTGAGCCTTTAAATCTACGAAATGATGCAAAATCAGTGGTTGAAATCACAATGACAAGAACAGAACACCCCCCTTGCCCTTTTCTGGTCCTGATCTATTCATGGTCCATAATACGGACCAGGACTAGGAGAATGAGTGTCATAGACCACTGCTACATGGGGGGTTCAAGTTTTCATTATATGACAAGTTAACTTGATTTTAACTGGCTGAGAGCCAATGATAGAACAGATTTTTGTCGAATAAAACGTCCAACAAGTTCTTTCATAAAACGCTCCCTAGATTGCAACGACTCAAAATGTATTACATGTATATGCATATTACAATACTAATATTTCTTTTGGGTCCAACATTCTCTGAATGGATCAATGCATGATTATACACATTTGTGAGCAACTCAAATTATTGGCCTACGACATGAACGACATCCCAGTATAGCTTCCAGGAAGGTGTTTTGAGAGGATTAATTAGTGGTCACACTGCCAGAACTTTGCTGGAGCGGTCCTTGAACGATAGGGAGAGGGGTCGAATTTCGAAAACGCTCGTCACCGCGCGCAAAATTGAAAAATAATCGAAAATAAGGGCGTTGCTTTAGCGGTGCGCCGCTGAGGCCGGCATTGCTTAGCGTTGGTGTAGCGGTGACACCTCAATACCAACGCCAAACCAAAGTTGATAACCGCAACGGTTCGTTCCAGCAATCCCGTGTACGCTCGTAAAACGCATTCAACCGCTCTACCAAAGTTTGTGCAAAGTTTGATCACCGCATCGGTGGTCCAGCTTTGGCCGATTGGTCCAAAGCGTCCACGAACTTGCGTCTAGTGGTGCCAAACTTTGACTGGGCGTTGTTGGAGAGGGAGTTTAACTTTGCAGGAGCAGAAAGTTGCCTGCTCCTCACCGCTCGCAATATTTTGTGCAGCTCAAAACTTTCGAAGCGGTAGGAGGGCTCATCTGAGGTGGCCGAGCGTATACGGCGTTGCCTTAACGATGCCCCACTTCTGTTAAACGGTGGTGAACAGTAACGAGCGGTGATGATTTTTTTTCACCGCTCCAGGACCGCTCCAGCAAAGTTCTGGCGGTGTGACCACTACTTAACTTCAACAAGTAACAATCACTACATGTCAATACGTTTTTGGTGGTCCCAGGGGGTTTGTCCTCAGATTTGGACATTTCTATCCAGCATTATCTTTTACATGTGAAAGACCCTTCTAATTCAGTGTATTTGTCCGCATTATTTGGGGTCCGCTTTGACGCCAATGCGTCAAACATATACAAATAGTGTATTCTGTTTCGTCGGAATTCTGCAATGAAAGAAAACAAAATATTTGCATTCTCCAAAATATTCGTTCCTTGAATTCCGGTCAGTAATTGGAATAAAATAAACTACTTCTTCATCATAACACCAAATGTCGCAATTCATGTTATTTCTTTGTTTTTAATCTCTCTCTCTTTCTGAATAAAGTATTGATAATTTTTCATATAATTGCAGCGATGCATGGAGGTATATTCAGACCACTAAAACTCTTTTTGCCCGTTAACCCTCTAATATCCACCTGAACCGGGGATGATTACAGCAGGAACAGAAGTGATATTGAAGTGTTGTCTTCTTGTGAATCATTTCCCCCATTAATGAGACTGGGGACTCGATTTTTCTTGAAATACTCTAAATGACCACCCACCAACACAACCAACGAGTTAAACCAGTCAAGAGAGCATTTCATGCGGTCAGAATTTTTTAACGGATTAATTCCATGTTCTACATTTGATATCAAACGCCGTCTCCGATTGGTTACCATCAACCATGTGACAGATTGACCCGGGTAAGTGTGATTCCCTCGCAAAAGTTATCTATATTTTAATTGGTGATTAGTTTTACATGGGATTTCCCCGGTTGTGGTGAGATGTTCTAGATTTGCATGATCTGTGGTGTCAAAATATTTCTTTATATTACTTTCATCAAACATGTGAAAAAGATTATTCAATGTAACCCTAGTAGGTCGGCCACTTAACGAAGCATGTTGTATTAAACCACATCGATCGAATCTGTCTCAGATTGACGATATATCCCGGATGTTTCCCAGGTATGTCAAGTGGTAAAGTATATTTAAACATGGAATTTATACTTTTATAACGTTCAAAAATTAAAGCTATGTATAAATAAAAATAAAAAATTGAATAGAATTGGTTTAAAATCGTATGATTGATGAATCAAGAAATAAACCATTCCTGATTATTGTATTTCAGTTAATATTCTTTGGATATTGTTTATTTTTTTAAAGAAATTCGAAGAGAGTTATTGTATGGTTTGATAATGCAATTTGCTGCTTTGGACATTTGGATGTTCCGCGAGAGGGAGGGGGTGTCATCACTGATCTACAGTAGTAGGTGTCATATAGGTGTTCTTAAACTTTTGAATGACTGTGGAACGACTGGAATGTGGCAAGCCAAAGTGGAGGAAAGCCAAAGAAGATTTGATAATCATTTTAGTTGCATTAGCTGAAAGTTTAGTATGCAGATGGGTAACATAGTAGTAAACTAGATATATGGCGCTATTATTGTTATTGTTGTAAAGTTGTAAACATGCATTTTAACATAAAGCATTTTAGTACCATTTGAAATATCTCAAATGTTTGTTGAAAAGTCGACAAGGCATATTTAGGATTTCATATGGTTTTACAGTTTCTTACTACCGTGGCAAATAATGACAGTCATGGGGAACGTTCCATATAAAAGCTACAATTGTTGTAACTTTGCCATTATGGCAACTACCATGGAAGCCTCGCTTGACTACTGATCCCTGTTACCGTGACAGATTACATAAGAGGTAAGTCCTGTATGAAATGTGCCCCTGGAAAGATTTGCAATTAAATGTAAATATCAAAATCAACAACAAATCCTGAATGGACGCCTGTGATTTTTTTTAAACTCATATTGATTTTGATTTTGTTTTAGTTCCATTTGTCCGCCCCCAGTCAAAGGTTTAGTCCACCCTTCCCTTCTAGACACACACACACACACACACACCCTCACGTACCCAGGTGCATCCCCACACACGTTAACACCTTCACTTCTGTCCAGTTTGAATCATTGTTCGTGTGGTTATTTCAAAGGGCACAAATGTCACACGAAAATATATTATTATTTTTTTTCAAAAAGAAGGCTGCTAAAACAATAGCTTTAAGAACATCTGCTGGAAGGAGACAGACGTCTGATTCCTTACCAAATCGATTTATCATTTTGGAGAGAAATAGCTATTTTTAGGATAATGGATATATCAGAAATTCTGTCAGATCGATTCGATCGAGTTTGTTTACAAAGTCCTTTCTTTAGTCTGATCACGCGGTGTCCTTTTCTGTATGAATAAACAATCGTTACTTTGTAATTTTCTGTTTTCATTATTGGTGCCCCCATGCTGCATTTAAATCTTAAAGTTTCAATTCAACGAATCATGTTACGACTGATTCGTTATGTATATATCGGATTCGATGTAGCACCCAGCGTATAATTTGAAGTTTTAATAGAAAGAACTTGTCATTAGATTTTTATATATACTGATGAAAATATTAAATCGGCAAACAGAATGTCAAGTTCTTGTTAAACATTTTGACAATACATTATTTAGCTTCATTGGCGCTCTGTTGAGGGCGTTCTGTCGTGGTAGATACCGTTCCAAATGTTTAAACTTTTACACATTTAATGCTTTGGATCAGACCTGCATTTTCAAAAGATATTCTTGATGCCAATTTCACACTGTATCATACACGGTATCATACCGGTGTGTTGGTTCAGTTGGTAGAGCGTCCGTCTCACAACCGGGAAGTCGGTGTTAAAACCCCGGCCGCGTCAGACTGACGTTGAAAGATGAGAGTTGCTGCTACCCTGTTTGGCGTTCAACGATTAAAGGGATAGAGCCTCGTCGATCTGGCGCTGCACAGCGGGTGCCGGGCCCACGATCAATTTGGCAAAGCAAATTTTCGGAGTATTTCATTTCATGTCTATTTAGAACAATAAATCATGGATTTTCATCATTTTTTTATTTCATCATCATCAACAACATTTTGTTCTATTCAGTTTATTTGTAAATTTGTTTCTAAGAGAGTCAAAGGGGGCCTATAAGCTTTCGATCCTAGCAGAATCTTCGTCGGAGGCAATATAACTTCTTGATTTTCTCCTATTCTTCTTATTTTTTGCATAACTCACTCTTTCATGTATGTCTTTAATCATTTTCTTCTCAATCTTTATTCCCGTGTTCTTTCAATCGAAATTTTCATTCACCCCCGGTTTTCTTTACCTTTCTCCCGTTTTGTCGCTTATTCCCTGAAGCTCTCAGATTTTCAAGTACAAATATTGAATTTCTTCTTTCAATAAATCGAACCTATTCCAACTGCTGAGCTACAAAAGGACGTTAACCATGATAAACTCGAAGAAGTTTGAAAGCACAAACGACCTTGTGACGCCACTGTTGTCGTTCTCTTCTCCACCATACGATGGGATACCAAGGGATACAATATGGATCAAAGTACTAGCTATCAGCTAACATAGGTACTCTCTGTTCCTCGAAAGAATGCCGGTCACTTCAAAGACATATCTCCGAGTCAAACACAAGAATGGGTGTACCTTGATGATCTGACGTTGATACGACGAGCTGGTGACAAGGTGAGTCGATTGAGATAGAGATGAATTACATTGAACATGGGTTGAAGGATATTAGGCAGATGAGATGGGAGAAACTTTCAAATAAAGATGAGAAAGAAAGAAAGAAAGAAAGAAAGAAAAAGGAAAGAAGACTGCAAGAATAGTTGGGCTGCAAAAAAAGCGAAATACAGTCTCTTTCCCCGCTCTCTCTCATACACATTTTTCTCTCCTCATCTGCATATTTATCTACAGTTTTTCATACTTATTTACGTCTTAACATACAACTTTATGTACATCTCCTTCATGCTTAACTACATCCTTATCTAAAAGTCGCGTTCATTTGTATCTACATCTTTAGGTACATCTCTTGCATACTTATTTACATCTTAATCTTCGTCATGTCATACGTATCCTTTCCATCTCACATCTAGCCAGACATCCCGATGTGTGACTGGTCTGACGACGTGGGCGTGGTCACCCGTCAGTTAAGATGCCATGATGGGTAAGATGATGAGTACCTCCCAAGGTCGTCATGGTAATAATGATGATGATGAGTAGGAGGAGGAACGTTAAGTAGATATGACAAGGTTTAACCCCCGTGCTCTTTACGTTCAAGGTGTTAGCAGTGCCAATGTACTTATCGTATTCACGTATCCACCCCCTAAAATATGTATACCAGAGGTATAGTTATCATTGGTATTGGGGTATAAAACAGAGGAGACGCTCGAAGTAGAAAGGGTATTTCAAACAATTAACCCCTTAAAGGAGCAAGTACCTGAACGACAGTAATAAAGGTGAAGACCGAATGTATTATCGGAGGGTCTTCAAATATCCCAGGAAAGGTATCATCGGATTCGTGTCCATGATTTGGTTACAACAATTTTCTTAGTGAAAGGAGCTTAGGCCTCCATTAATAGTTAACAAAGACCTTATCTAAAATGTGAAACATGCATTAGTTATCTGCGTAATTCATTTTAGTTAGTTCAATATTTCGTGTTCGAAAAATAATCAAATTGTGAAGAAAGAAGAATTATTAATTAATTATTTAATAGAATGTTCAGACTCCTGGTAGGCATCGCTACCCTTAACCCACCCCAACTCTCCTTACATCCCCACCCCCATAGCTCAATTCTCAACACGTACGCACAAATTATTATTCAATTTTCGATTATTACTGTTTTTCAAAGCCCAGACGGACTGATTATTGTGAACAGCAAATGTCAATCAAGTGTAAAAGATCATGCCAATCACAGGACCGTGGCAGTGGGGAAGGGGGCAAGAAGAAAGACCCTCTACTCACGTTTTCACCAAGACGGAGATGAACAAGGTTGCTTATAATACGCATCCGTCCCTCTAACTTTTTGATGAGTTGCCCAGATATTTGCACTTTCGTATCGACTCCAAATCCCGTGCGTTTCTCCAAGTCGAATGGTCATAGTTTCTCACTCCATCCGCCATGGCCCCCCCCCCCCTCTCCCTTTCTCTCTATCTCAATATATATATCTTTCTGTCTGTCTTCCTTTCTTTCTTTCTTTCTATCTATATATCTATCTATATATATATCTAACGAAATATCTAACTATATATCTACCTATCACACACACTCGCCCGCGTGCTCACTCATATTTTCTTCCTCCTTTTTTTATTTTATCTTTCATGTTCTCCTTTCTTTTTATATTTCACAATTCCTCTTATATTTTCAAATCAGTTTTTCTGTATTTTTCACATTCTTAAAGGTGGTGACAAAGTCAAGTCTCTAAACTGGATGAAGTCGATGGGCTATAAATGCAGAACAATAAGTGAGAAATGAGAGTAATGGCAGTGGTAACAAATCTGCAACTGTGATGTACTGTCTATTTTGACGACGTTAATAATGTTAACGATGATGAAAATGGTGACGACGTTGAAATTGGTGGCAATGTTGAGGATGCTGATGATGTTTCGATGTTGACGATATTGAAAATGGTGGAGGTGGTAACGATGATGGTGCTGATTATGACAATGATGGCTACAGCTACAATGATGGAGTGATGGTGAAGATGCTGACAATTTTGGATGGGTCGAAGTCTTGATGATGGCGATGCTGACGATGGTAAAAATTATTACGGTGTTGACAATATTGATGGCAATGAAGTTGAAGATGGTGACATTAATGTTGACGAAATTATCAGTGATGACGATAATGACGAGGATATTTATGATGGTAATGAGGATGTTGACGAACTTAACGGTGTTGATGATGACCATTAAGACGACGATGTTAACGAAATTAATGGTGACGATGATGGTGACGAGGATGTTGACGATGGTGACGGGGATGTTGGCGATGTTAATGGTGATGACGATGGTGACGAGGACGTTGACGAAATTAATGGTGTTGACGATGGTCACGAGAACGTTGACGAAGTAAATAGTGTAGACGATGGTGACGAGGAAGTTGACGAAGTTCAAGGTGTTGACGACGGTGACGAAAATGTTGGCGATATTAACGGTTTTGACGATGGTGACGAGGTTGTTGACGATGTCATCCATGTTGACAATTGTGACCATGGTCATAATGGTGACGATATTAATCACGATTCCGACGAATTTTGTTAAGGAAAATCGACTCGACTGTGATAACTATACTGATGATGTGGACGTTGCTGACTCTGTAGCTATGGTAACAAAAACGATGTTTTGATAAATTTAGGTAGGATGATTTTAATGACGATGTTGTAAGATTTGAGATAAACTATGATGAATATCCTGTAATATCACGCCCCGCATAAAAAAATATAACAATTAAAAGCTCCATTATTCTTTAACGGTTTAAAACTTTACCGGTCTTTTTATTGTAATATATCTGCTTTTGATAAAACCGATATATCATCAGGGTGAACTTCCCCTATAAAGTGGAAAATAAATATATTTTTTATTTTCATATGATTTAATTCCTTTCTTTTTACATTACCGGTCTGTTCAAAACTATGGATGCCTGGGCGAGTCCTGATAGTTGTGGTTGGATTATGAAGGTGGTTGAGACATTCACGTTTTGCGGCCTTTTAAATTTCAGAATTTCTTTAAGGTCTCTATTTTACATTCTGTGTTTTCTTTTAACGTACGATATGAAAATTCTATCTATAAACGGAAATAAATCTTTATTATAAACATTCCTATGGAAGCTCGCTCCACAACTGGCATCATCTACAGAAAGCTTTACAGGGAGTCATAAAATCGTCATCCATAATTGAAACTTGGCTTATTGGATGAAACATAATTCAATAATCACTGACTAGATTACTTCTGCTGAGCGGGAGAACGGGAGTGGAAAATTCATAGAAAATATAAGAGGGTTGCCGGAGCTCCGACGTGATAAGATGAATTTGATATACATGGAATTGCGATGGCGAAATTCTACAAGATTGGGGTGACTGAACCTGATAAAGTTGACCGTGAAAGACTGGAGAAGGTAATTCAGTCGGCGGTGAAATGAAGAGGGAGGGAGGTGGTGAAAGGTAGGGGTACCTTGTGTCAAGGTCTACAGATATGTAGCTACACCAAACCCGCGTGATAAATTATGTGTGGGACTGAGGGAATTCAAACAGATGGCCACCTATTCAACTTAGAATACGCGCCTTTTATTCTCTACCATAGATATTTCTTTTTCTGCAATTTTCTTCATTTGAAGTAAGGATGGTCCGTTGATTGGTTTATTGATAGAATACCCGTAATTATTTGGAGAAATTGGATTTACGAGGAGTTAGAAATGCGGAGATGATTTCACCGTATGATTTCTGTATGAAGGACAAAATAGATTGCCGATTGGCAAGAAACTTAGGATAGAGATGTTTCGTTTAATTTCTTTTATTGTTTTTTTTTCGTCATCATTGCTTCCCCTTCTCTCTCTTTCTTTCTCTATATTCCTCCCTCTCTTTTTCTCCCTCTCTACTCCTCTCATCCTGAATGTATTTATATTTTTCTTTCTCTTTTTTTTCCTCCTTCTCTATCTATTCCGTTACATGTGACCACAGGTAAGATACGAAAATGATTTAAAAACAGAACAGGAAATCCATTGTTTTATTTCTCCATTATCAGGGGTGACGATTTTTTCCAGTTTCTCCATTCCAGGAGACATATAGTTATCATGGTAATTTTTACTCATACCTTCGTATATATAGATGAAATGGGAGTAAGTGAAGAGCCTGGGATAATTCAGGGAGATATCTACATTCAAAGAATACGCAATTTCTGCTCTCCTTTAATGGTAACCAGATTTTGTGACCTCTTTAAAAGGCATTAGCGTGGCGCCTCTGCCCGTGTCACGTGGGCACACCAAAAACCCAATCAGAAAGCCCGAGACACTGAATACGTAATTAACCCTGTTCTGACACCGATGTGGTGTAACTCCGTGCTATATTCAAGGAATACGCATATTGCATTGAAATTAAATTAAAAAAATCAGTTGCGAAGATTGTCTATATAACCCAGTGTAAATAGATATATTGGAACAATTTCATTAAAGGATTGGCTAAACATGCAAAAGTTTCTTTAAAAAAATGAATATTTCATGAATTGATAAGAAACATGAGAAGAAGGTATGATGCTCATTACAAGATTTTAGCAATACCTTTACATGATGCTATAGATACAATTTTAATTGTTGTTACTGCTATATCTAACTACTTAATATATACATTTTTAATAATTTATATTTTGGTTTGGTTTGATTTATTGCATACCTCGTGTGTTTATTTCTATCGAACTTATTCAAACAAAATTGAGCTTGGAAACTTACGCCTACTTATATGACGCGTATATTTATATCTTTTAGTAATGCTTTTCATTTTAAATTGAAGAATCCCTTCCGATGTATTTCATTACATAATCATGCAGCGTATTCTATAGTCATAATGATATGAAAATGAATGAAAATTTGGCTTGATTTCACTCTAAAAGCTGTTTCTCTTTATTTCAAAAGGAGCAAGGTGCTTTAGGCATGTAACTGATATTTATGTCATAAATTTGATGTTTCATGTTATGTTAGTACACCGGGCTTGTGTATTTTTCGAAATATTTTAGCTCCTTTTTTTATTTTAATGCGAACTTTTATATCCATCTAAATAAAACTGCCAAAGTAATGATTTCAAATCATTTTGGTGGTGTTTCGCGAAGCTTTTGTTAATTACATAAAACTCGTTGTGATATGATTTTGTGTTTAATGATAGTATGTTCCTTTTGCACTTCTGTACATAGTGGGATTTAATTTTCTTATTATCTAAATGAGATGTAGACAAGATATATGCCGATGCTTTTGAACAAAATGATTTTAATTTCCAAAGATCATGTTTGAAATTAATTTGATGGGAATAAAGGATGATTAATTAAGAATCTGATGAACCGTTCGCCAGTCATTCGTAAAGTTTTGCGTAACTTAAGCCCCTTTCACAAATGGTGGTGCGACTGCTTACAACCGTTGCGATTCTGTGCAACATAATATTGTGACCAAATGATCGCAAACGATCACACGAGCAATTGTGAAAAGCCCCTTTACACACAGATTTATGAAACACCACCAAAGATTTCAATAGCATGACTGACATTCATGGCTTTCATGCTAGTAGGACCTATTGTGGTCAAAGTTGAATTAAGAAACAACGATTACAATATTATGTCAAAAGAATCCAGCCCATCCCAATAATTTCTTATAACTTATCCCCCCCCCCCCCCTCCTTCATGGCCCTGGAAAGCGGGGGTGCTGGGGGTTCTGCGTGTATTATTCTCCACAGGCAGCACTCCCAGGTATTCTGGAAGGTGTGTAAAAATTGGGGAAAAAATAACCCAAATGACCTTTCGTTTTGTAGTGAAAACATTTTTTTTTTGCTTTTCAAATTTGTTTGGACCAAAATGTTCTTTTTTTCCTTTCTTTTTTTTGGGGGGGGGGCTTTTACATTTTACATCAGCACCACCATTAAAAAATCATTTCGAGGGCCCTGCCCTCCTTGACTCTTTAGTGGGTCCATCATTATGCTATAATAATAGGACGATCTTTAGTTTTGATACTCTTCCATATGGATTAAAAGATTACCATCTCACACCAGGAAGGGAAGGGGGGGCAAGGTTCTTCAAGTTCAGAAGGGGAACCATATGTCAATATTTGGTTGCTCTCATGTGTGTGTTTGGAGGAGAAATAATTTCCACTTGGTGTTTGGTCGGATGAGTAAGGTTTGTCTAAAACCTGCCTGGCTGTCTCCTGTACAACCCTCTTGTTACTCAACGAGCATTCATCAGCCGGCGGGGCAATCTCTTCCCGTTCCCTTAGAGCTAGCCCTCGTCTCGCCTTGGGCATAGCAGGCACAGGCGTGGAGAACAAGAGTTCCACAGGTCTGCTAAACCAAACAAGACTGAGTTGATGAGTTGTTGGATTTTCCTGCCTCCCTGGGTCATAAAGAGCGCTGTTAACACAAAAAGTTTTTAAGATGGTATTCAGAGAGATTATTCTGGATTATGCTTTTACTGAATATCACACATGATAGGTTTTAAATTATATCATGCCTTGAATGTCCCTGGGGAAATACATCTAGGGCAGTTGGACGTCTGTCTGCTTTCCATTCGATTACTTCATGTTTTTAATTCTTAATGATATAAGTATGATTTATAATGTCTTTTGCTAAACGCAAGGGATTTAAACCAAATGAAATTAAATATACTTCGATAATATTATTTTTCCCCTCTACAATTTGATATGAATGTTGAAAAATTTAGATTTCTCAATTTACCACTAATGACCAGGGTATTTTATCTTGATAAAATGGAGATATTAATTTTTTTAATGGGATATCAAATTTGCTAAGCATATATTTTGATTCATCTGTTTGCTTGTATTATTATTATCATTGTTTTAGTATGATTCAGACGTATATTCTTTGCCAAACCTTTTTCGAAAAAAAAAATATTTTGTGCATATCACATGTTTACCGTGACCGAGACATGCAGTGGGAAATATCGAGTACAGGCTTATCAGAATTCTACTATACCCTGTGTTTGTGTTCATTCTCCTAGATCTCCTGAAAATATACCTAAAGAACAATGCAGCTTCTTGAAATTTTTTTCGCGAGATAATGACCTGGGCTGAACAGTTTTGTTGTAAGTGTGGACGTCGCTTTCAAGGTTCAAACCCCGTGAAGATTCTTTACCGGCAGCCGTTCCGCTCGAAAGCTACGGCTTGCAAGAATACCCAAGCCATGAAGCCGGATCTCACGGGGGAGAGATCGACAGTAAGACGGAGAGCGAAGCTTCCTCATCTCAATACCATCATACCGGCACACGGGTGATGAAAGCTAACCCCAAGCAAGTTTTCTAAAGAGAGAAGTCGAACTTTAGTCTACCCCTATTATAGGGGTATCGCCAGACTGTTTTATTTCAAGGACTGTCGATAGTATCATGTCCTTCCCTTATATTATAACCCAAATTTTGATAAAGAGAGGTATTATGGTAGGCCTAATGGATCAGTGGTCCATTTATGGGTATTTAAAAAGGCAATTGATGATTTAACGCATTTTACTTGGAAACCTCCAGCACCTTGCCAACATCAAGGACTATCAAAAAGACAACAGAACAACATCACACTGTACACGCAGCAAAAACTGTTGTATAAATCGGTGTACATAGGGATCACACCATAAAGTTTTCAGTGTTAGATTTACCGTTCATCATCCATGCGTGTTATTTCAAGATTTTTTGTTGTGTCTGTAGTGTTAGGTTCAAACGCAAGGGTGTAATTTTAACACCCTGGTCTAGGGACATCAGCTTGTGTCAGTTTTAACCATGGTTTAACACCCGAGGTTTTACAGTAAGGTCTACATAATGAAGAATATCGTCATTAATTATCTTACAGGGGCACAAAGCTTTAATTCGACAGCATGTAGGAGGCACCAAACCCTTCTCGATCCTCTGTAAATATCCCATGCCTTGGTGCAGATATATCATCAACTTTCAAAGCCCAACCCTTCGACACAGACCCCGCCATGTTTGTCTGCATCTCAGCACCTTGACATTGTTCGCTTAAGTCTTTGAATGCCAACAGATTAAGGCGTTATGGACGGCCCTTAATGCTTCAGCAGTTCGTGTCTCTATAAAGTACAGCCTCCTATCGCTGCTGGTCCAAAGGGGATTTGCTGGTTCCCCACATGTTAAAATCTTCATCATCATCACTTTGCATCCACCCAGCAGAAAATCTGTGTTAAAGTTGGCTATTTTTTTTAATATCTCGATGATTTTCCAACGAGAATTGATCCGTGGGGAACACTGACTATTTATGTTTTATCAATCAGCTAAAATTTTGAATTTCTCTGTTATTTCAATAAGTGTATTGTGATAAAGTCCTTACTTAAATTCCCACCCCACCCCTAGGCGTCCCCAATACTCCACAAAGACAATCTACAGAAGATATTAAAACACTATATTGGGTCATGTTTCCCTAATCATTTTGATAAGATTTATGATCACAAGAAGAATCATATATAAGGAAGGGAGAATACGAAAGAGAGGGAACAAAGATATAAGGAACGAAAGGAAAGGTACTGATGGTAAAAGAAAGATAATGAATTAATAAAGAATGAGGGAATCACAGAAAGATTAGAGGAAAAGGAAGGGATATGAGGATAACAGAAAAAAAGAGAATAGTAGGCTTTAAACAAAATCAGAAGAAAGAACAGAATGAAGAAAGAAAGAGAGAAAGAAAGAAATAAAGAAAGAAAGAAAGAATGAAATAAAGAAAGAACAAAAAAGAAAGAAAGGAGGACTTACAAAATGAAAGATGATCAAAAGAGAAAAAGAATTAAAAAAAAGAAAGTAAATAAATAAGAGAAAAGAAAGAAAGAAAAAAGATAGATAGATAGATAGATTAGATAGATAGATAGATAGATAGATAGATATATGGATGGATGGATGGATGGATAGATAGATAGATTAATTGGTAGATTTCACATACGAATACTGAAAAACAGAATGGACATGATGGAAGAAAGGCATTAGAAAAGATAGATAAGAAGAAAGCTTAAAAGAAAAGAAAACAGAAACATTTGTTATTTAAGCGGAAACAACGCAGTGGTGCTGAATTTGACATTGTTTTTATCATCATCGTACTTGGGAGTGAGAAATTCTTGATGAGATCCGCTGCTTTTCTTGTGAGGAGTGATATCAGCGTCTCGTAGACGACTTGGCGGCGTCCAGCCCGGGCCGGACAGACATGTTAGGGTGTCATCTTCGCGAGTTTTGAATTACTTCAATCTCACTGTTTATATTATCAGGATTGGTGGGAGAATAAGACTTCACCCTAAGTTACAGTTTTACTCTCGATATGCAGGATTTCGACCAGATGATACATGTTTACACCAAGACCATATGAGATGCAAAATATCATAAATATCATTGTAACGATCAACAAAAAATTGTGTTTTACTTGATGAAAATATGCCCAATTAGCTTCACACGATCACTATTGTAATGATCATATGATCCTTTTTAACTTGAATGAAATAACTTGACCTAAAATGGAGGTTGATAATTCCAAGATTGTTACGTCTTGTGCAATGATCATTCATTAATTTGTGCAAGACATTCGTATCGAGGCGACCACCTTGGCTGCTTTCGTTATTTTCCCACTCCCTTTGATCATTTTGGTGTTCTAGCATTGCTGGTGTAACTACGGAGGAACATGTATGGGGATCAGACTCCCATGCACCCGCCTCTGGTAAGATCAGAGAGGGGGGGTCGGATTCAAACATACGGTATAGTACTATAGATTATAAAGTGACGAGTTAGAGATGGAATCATAACGATGAATCTATCACGTTTAACATACACCTGTAAGGTTGGAAACAAAGGCGTGTCTTTACAGGGTAATGAAAGATGGCGGCTAACCCTTCTCTTCGAACTTGAACTTATGGAATATTCGAAGAAATATTGTCTAACAAACATCCCATGGCGATGGGTGCTATGCGGTAAACATCCTTCTTATACCAAAGGTTTTTGTATTCTTAGTTACGCAATATAAAAGAACCTTTATACTTCCAAACACCCCACCCAACATAATATCTCAAAAAATGTATTCAGCCAAAAGAAATCCTGTGATGTGTTTTATGAAGGATTTTTGTTAGTGGCTTGCAATGACATACATTATTAGCTGCTGAAGATCTATCTGATTTAATCTGCTGATAACAAATTAGTCAGTAAAAATCACTGACAAATTTTCACACTCCCCTGTACAATAAATCACAAATATCAAATTATTGTTGAAAAGTATCTCACTATATATATTTAACGATTGAACGTCTTGTTTGTCACGTCGTCATCGGCATTTTCAACTTCGGATCACGACCTTCAAATTAGCTCACCTGATGTCGAATAGTTGACCGCGGCTATCGTATTTTGTATTTGGGGGAAGACAGGGATTAAAACTTTCATCGACTTCTTCGCTCAGCCGTCGGAAACTAGGAAATACCAATTATAAGCTCGTTCCCATGACAACGTGAGAAGGGATTATATTGCATCAGTGCTACTTGACAAGACCAATATTCTCGTTTTTATCATTTTGTTGTTGTTGATGTTAAAGCAGAAAATTGATCAATATCTGATCAAAATAATGTTGGTCAGTATCCTCGATTAAGCATTTCAAGATTTAAACAAGTCAATTATACTTTCTTTCCATGTTTTTTTCTTCATTTATATCGCACATTAACATGCTTTACATTTCATTTATATTTTTTTGCAATATCAACTAATCCTCATTCTTAATTTTTTTCTTTCCTTTATCTTTCTTCGTCAACCCTATACGCTATGATGAATTACGATGTCTCATTTATACATTTCACTGCCTTATTTTGATGTATATAATATTTAACTTCCACATCTGAATAGTACATGCATCAGCAAGATGTAAAATGTCTGATATAATGTATGTCGCGTTCTACGAATTTAGATATTTCCTTTACATGAAATTGATAAATGTGATATAAAATGAGTTGGTGTTGTATTGAAATTGAAAAACAAAATTCAGTCTACATCTCTTTACCGATATAAAGTTATATTTTTGGAAACTATATTATCTTACCACACTATCTCATGCATGTCATAGTTACCGATCCGCTCGTGCATCTATCAAATTATTGTCTTTAAATCATGACGTATTGTCTTTCCATTACCAGTTCACCTGGATGGTTTCCCAATCATTGAATAAATCGTCCCAACGCCCTGAAACGTGACCGTATTGAGCTCAAGGTATTTTATCAGCCCCCTCCCTCTTTCACCCTTCCTCCTCCACCAAGCTGATTGTTCCATCTTTTGTCATCACTTTTCCCTGCGTTCATTTTGGGTCTCATTCACGTTTATTTACTTTGGATCAAAAAGTCTTACCAAGTTCAACATCTTTAAAGAGGCATTTTCTTTTTAGATGCCGTACGCAAGATTGGTTATGCACGATTTGCAAGTGGGCGCAGAAGGCTGCAACCGATTTGCTGAGGCCTAGACAAGAACTTCAGAGGTGAGTGGGTCTGGGAAGCAAAACGAGCGAGGCGCCATGATTCCATACGAGAGCCCCAGTCAGGTCTGCAGCGTTGGGTCTTCTCTTGTAATTCTCCAGCCGCTTAGACGTCGAGAGGGATAGGGGCGGCATGCTTTCAAGTTCAAGAAAGACTAATGCCCAGATCTGAAAGGAGAGATGAGGTAAAACTGGAGCAGAGAACTTGTGCCCTGAATTGGGGGTCGAGCCAGTGTGAAGGTTATAGGCGCAAATGTTATTTGTGACGAGGAAAGTGGAGAAGGTGCTGATAGATGTCAAATTAAGGCTAGGATGACAGGCGCGTCCTAGGCCCAAGACGGCAGATCAAAACGCCCTCATCCCCCACTTATTCATCTCTTTAATATCTCTCTCTATCCTTCTCTCTCTCACACACACCCACCCTCACCCTCACATCTCCCACCACAAACACACACATTTTCCTCCGCCTCCTTCTCTTCCGAGTTGTACTTTCCTCTATCAGTATCTGTTTCTTTATTCATGTGTCTCTCTGCTAGCAATAATGTTGCCCGGTCTATTAAATTAAAAGTAAATGGGGGTAAGACTTTTTTACCATGAAACCCCCAACTAACACCAGACGTTTTTTTTGTCAGTTATTCGTCATACCCAATTTTATCACTTTTAATCACTGATATTTGTCTTACTCTCTCACCTATACACCTTTAAAAAAATGTAAACCCTTGTAACTTTAACCCCCAACTTTATTTATCTCTCTTCCCCCCCCCCCTCTCTCTCTCTCTTTCTTTTTTTTTTCTTTTCTCTCTCTCTCTCTATCATATCTTTCCTTTTGTCATCCACTCTATCTTCATGATCATTCCATCTTACATCCACCCATGTCTCTACTCCTCGGGGCAAACTATAGTGACGTTCATGCGACAAATTACAACTGAAAGAAAACAAACAATAAATGTGTGTTTGCTGCCATTGCAAAACATATTTGCAAATTTGAAAACCTGCAGTCGATAATGTCTGACAGAAAATGACAGGCATGACGGATGTATTCACGTAAACTTTGGAGGATAACGAGATGTAAATCAAGAATGTTTGTTTCTTTATTATATATATATTCTGTTGAAAGGGTAAGTACTTCATTCTGTATGTATAAACTGAATTAGAGAATTGTTTGTGCATATATTAAAAAGATAGTTCGATGCCTGAACAACGATTTGTTTATGACTAAAATAAATGAACTGACCTCCAATCGTGCTAGCAAACTTCAATTACATGTATTAGTACATACATTCTTATGTTAATACGCCAAAAAATCATGAAATGCACAACATTCATTAAATTCCCTTATTATTGGGATGAAATATAGAATCAGGATTCAAATTTGATTAATTCTTCGCCACGATGACCAGCCTTTTCCATTCAACTTCAAAATTTATTTGAGTAATAATTTTGTCATAAGAAAAACACACGAGTCCTTCCCCTAAAACACCTTATCATATACAAAGCGTTTAATTCTCATGTCAATGGAAAATAAAATCTAAATGATTTTTGTAATGTCAAATGATTATTCCTTCAATTGACTTCGTGCACATCTCTAATTTCATGACATTATATTTCATTACATCAGGGAATAGTTTCATGTCCCAAAATGAGATTTTCCGGTATACGTATATATTAATGAACTGTTTGACTGGAATTTTGGCTTCTCATTGTCCTCTTGTTTTTAAATGATTTTTTAATTATTGTAGAGGTGTCGTGAATTAGTGGATAAGACTCCCTGAACTTTGAACCACAAGGTTTAGGGTGAAATCCCACTGCAACTCTGAGCACTCGCGCCCTTTGGCAAGGCGTTTATATACATTTGCCACTTTCTACCCAGGTATAGTAAATGGGTACTCGTTAGAAAGGAATTCTTCGAATGGCCGATACGACGCCCAGTCAGGGTATGAGCGAGCTAAAGCCGGGGTAATAGTATGCAGTGCCTAGAAACATTTGTATTAATCGCTATATAAATGTTGAATATTGTTGTTATTGTCATCATGAATGCTAACAACTAAACCACTCTATTGGAAGTTCAATCATCCTATAATAAACCCATACTATTGAAACTCACTACTGGTATCCCCTCACATGATTCATTTGTTTTTATCATAATTTCATTTAAATCATAACAAAAATATCTACCGTGAGGGAGAATGAGAAGTAGGCCTAAACCATTTTCATAAAACTATTTTTATTATCTATATTGAAAACATAACGTCTTATGATGTGATAACGTCTCATAACAAACAAAAAATGCGAACGGAGCGGGGTTGTAATACATTCTCCGTCTTTTTAGTCAGTCAAAATTAACTCCAGATTAGCTTGTAATCAATGCCGGATACTCCCTCAAAGAATAATGTATCGAAATACAGAGAAGACGTACCAGAATAACGGTTGACTGTGGTCGTTCCCATAACTATCAACCACAGATCACAATACTGATGGACAAAATGCGGTTCATATGAGAAATGAATACTCGTCGGCGAATTATCAACCGAGTTATGATTTGAATGAGATTGTATCCCTAGGGTTTATATAATCCCGTAGAATGTCGGCAATGAGGAATATCCTTAGCTCGATGTGATGTGGGGCTAAGCTTCATGCGAAGAGTAAGCCCTCCCTGCCCCGAAGACCGGCCCACTCATTCTCCGATGATTCTCGTCAAGGATCTGAGAATAAAGCACGTTGTCGTGGATGAAATTGGGTTTCGAGTGAGCAGAATTTCGAGACGAGATGGTTTTCATTTCTGAGATTGTGGTTGGGTTGACATTCTATTTGAGAAAAGGAGTTCCTGGATCTGGATTCATGCATGCTGCAAACAATTATGAAGTTTAGAAAATTGCTATGATGAACTTGTAATATCTACACAATTATTAGCTTCACTTATATTGCTTAGCTTATAGGAATGACTCGCTGTTGCATTTTGGTATATACATATTTGTTGCGTCGATCTCTCCAAATCAAGCGGAAACGATGATTTTTTTTTAAGAGCTCAGAATTCGTTCTGCTAAAAAGCTGTTCATGATCATGCTAATAGTATCATAAAAATACTTTTTATGTCGAGGTTTGTGTTGATTTTGTTCTTGTCAAATGTTCAAGAATTAATTGTATTTAAAAAATGTGAAATGTCGCCAAATTTAAAAAAAAATCCGGACATAAAGAAATGACCTTTCATAATTACCGACCTATATCAATACTTGCCGATATGTAGGGCGCAAATTCATAAAGCAGGTGTGAAAACTAAACGCTAATAAAAAAAAATTTGCTTTTTCAAATTTTGCTTCAGTTTTAAGAAGCCTGGATCAGTTTCCCAGTCGGAAACCAAGCAATCCTAACAACAAAATTGTGACTTTAAATCCTCTATAGAGCCTTAAACCGACATCTGTAGTTTTTATGTGAGCATTTTCGTCAACGAATTCGACATTATTTTTTACTTATGAGCTACCGTTCGTCACCATCTATATAATATCGACTAAATTACCAAGTTTGTCTACTAAGATTTGCTAATGCATTTCTAGTAATGTACAAAAGTACATTTGATATTAAGATGGAAAGCTCTTCGTCCAAACTCAAACTTTTACAGAAATCGAATAAGGACCATGGTCCAAATTACGATTCTCGTCAACCGCTGCTCATCGCTTTTGACATCCATTATCTTGCCAAACTTGTACATAATTATTTTCAATATCATACCTTGAAATAAGAGAGTCGGTACCTAGCTCAAAACCACCATCCCAAACTATGACCCTAAACCCCATCCTAATCCAAAACATAATCCCAAACCCAATTATGACCACAACTTCAAGTTCATGCTTTTTGACGAACATCCATTCTGGAGGAACGATGTCAGCGCCCGGTCAACCCGTGACCGCTACTCACCCAGCCACAACCCGGTCACAATTCAGACTAATTTATTTAAAACAATTACTTCCCTTCAACTTGGGCAGATGTTATCACCGCTTGTGTTAATGAACTGACAATTATCCGCCTCATAGTCCCATACGTAATAAAAAGCTGTGGTGCGGAAGAGTTCGCTTGTTCCAATTACTGCGTGCACATCCGTTTCGTCATAATTGTAATACCATAATGACCCTGGAGAGATATGAACATGGGAATACAATAAATAAAAAAGGACGCAATTATTGCGAATTAGGACTCTGATCGTGTTAATTTTTAATCAGAGAAAGTAGTGGAGGTTGTGCAAGTCCATCACTTCAATACGTCATTTTTTTGTCGAAATGTTACCGATGTCAAGTAAGTTTTATAGAGACCCCCCAAAAAACTGATAGTGATTACCACTCATTATCGATCTCTTTTTCTTAACATGAAGCAATGCAGAGTTCATAATAAACCTTTTATTTTAATTTTTTTCACCGCCTGCATAATGAAAAAAAATGACAAAATATAATGTTAAAATGATAATGATTATAGGCCTACAGAGTAGTAACTAATATAATTTTTTTTTAAATGTCTGAAGTACAGAGTCCCTTAAAATAACTCAAGGTATAAGTAACTCGATTATGTAAAACATGGCTCGAAATAATCATTCCATTTCAATTCGTCATTTGTGTTTAGCTTTTGATTGTAATCCTAAAGTGCATGTGTATATTTCTTGAAGGGACAAATAAACGCCCAGAGAAGTGGGTCTCGTTCAGAAGACATTTTCTGACAAGCAAAAAATATATGTATATATTGGTATTCATACGGCGCGATTGCTTAAAAAGAATGTTAATTAAATGTCACGATTCCTCCAAATAAGATCTCAAAGCAAAAAAAAATAGGAAACTATCACCTCAAACAGGACTGAAGTTGGGCTTGTGTCCCTTGAACCCCCCCCCCCCTTCCCCACCCTCCTTTGCTTGCGACTGTCTGATGTATGTTTTTTTTTTCATCTTTTAATCACTTTATATATATTTTTTAATAAACACGACGGCGGGTAATTCATACAATTTTTAATGACTCTTTAAATCAATCAATTGGTTTTTACCGATTTCACAATCTCTTAGAATTAGTGGAATGTGTGGGTAACTGTACCCCATTTTATCCATCGTTATAAACACCTTATTTTATTTCATTTTGTTTATTTGTTCTTTAAACACTTAAAAACACTGAGTAAAATTTTACCCAATAATAGAAAGGGATAGAAAGGGAACATGCACGTTAGCTATAGGTAATTTATTTACCCCATATTGGGCAATTTCAACGCAACATAATTAACAAAATATTGGGTTTATATCTATTTACACAACCAACATGCATGTTCCCATTTTTTACCCAATATTGGGTAAAACTTTTTGGAGTGTACTAATCTAGTGGCGAAATGATTAATCCATACTGTTTTGATGTAATATATCATAAAATGTAAAAGTAAATAAAAATATAGGCAAATAGATTTCCTATTTCTTTTCAATGTACATTTTTCAAGACAGCTATGTTGCTCGTGATAATGCAACATTGAAGGTGAAAGCATGTAATTACAGTAAAGTTCATCACGTTCTTTGCAAGGAATTATTTTGTTCATCGGAGCAAAGAATCTTGACAGACGTACACTCCAAAACAAGAGCTCAGAATCTAAGGCGGCATGCAGCGGAATAATCATGATAATAGATATTAATTTACCGCGTCAACGCTCAGATTTCTAGCAAATATTAATATGAAGAATATCAAGATTCGATCATCTTAATCTTGATTTTCTACCTTCTTCTCTCGTTGTTAGCTGTATATCGTCTGCTTACCTTTCTTTCCTTATTTCTTCCCTCGATCAACATTTTACAAAATGATGAATATAAAAGGGGTCTATGTTTACATAGGATCCATGAAATAACAAGAGTTGATTTCACATCATAGGGCAAAAATAATTTTGTGATAATGACGATAAAGTTAAGAATAATTGAGAATGACAATAAAATTTTAAAGTGTTTTATTGTACACTATGATGCGATAACAGCCTCTTCTCCATCTCCATTGATCTTTGTATTTTGTTTTTATTTCTTTATCTTTTCTTACTTTTACCAAAGAAGTGCCGAAAGAGATAACGATTATAATAAACCAGATTGATTCCAGTCATTTTACCCCACCCCAACCTACCTACATCCCATTGACACGATTAAAGTAAAATATGAAAAGAGATGCATGATGTCATAAATGCAAATTGGATTTCGTTCTTGCATGCTCATGATTTAAAAAAACATTTCTAAGAAATTATTTGGTTCACGTAGATCTATAATGATTTTTCTCTCACGATCTACAAAACCATGTTAAAAAAAGTGGGGATTTTTAAAAGATGTTTCGGGGTTTATTACCGTTTGGAGGTGGAGGTTCGATTATTCGCATGTTAGGTCTATACAAAATCGTTAAGAGAACCCCTTTCATAACTTAACAAAAAAAAACGTTATTCAGAACTTCCATATCAATCCCTTGGCAACCACCTTCGCCTGCATCTCACCAGCCGACCGGATGGCCAAGCCCCAGCCGGACGGAGACGGCGGCAACTGATGCGAGTTATCTGGTGAAGATCGTTGGGCCTTGCTGATTCCACTATTCAAGCGAATGAGAGGTGAGAAGCGATGAAAAGACCTGAGAGATAAATTGGAGGAGGAAGAGAGAAAAAGGGAAGGAGACGAACGGGATGAAGGAGAATTGGGAGACAAGAGGAAGTGCATGAAGAGTAGAAAAGTGGGAGAGAAAAAGGAAAAGAAAATTTGAAAATTTAAATTAATCCCAAGTTTTGACCATGTTGACTTCTGGTCTTAAACCACAGTTTTGGATATATTTTAAATCCCTGTAAGCTAGAGAGGTGCGAAATCAACATTTAAATATCTAGTTGAGATGGTTAACGGGTCATCATCTTTTATTTTTTACGTTATTTGCTGGTACTCTCTTTTCCCCCTTTTTCCATATAGGAGTTGAAAATGAAATTTACTACCAATGATGATATTTAACACGAAAATTGCAAACCTAAAATGTTTAATTTCAACTCCCATCCCCTCTCATCTCGCATCAGGTTAGGTGTCGTTTCATAACGCCCGATCCTGGCTTAAGAACGTTTGAGTCAATGTTTAAGGTCGGTATGGAATTGAAAACAGTCACCAATAGATTAATAGAGAACAGGAAGAAAATTATTGAATTAATAATTATATATGTATTTCAATTGATGGATAAATTAAAGAATAATTGATTGGAACAATTGAGTACCATATGACATTAAAAAAAATTATATTGATTGTCAATTTTATAGAATCGAAATCATGAATATATTTAATTCTGGCATTATTGCTCTATTTATCATGTATATGAGACACATTAGAAGTTAGTCTCATTTATCTGAGCCTTCTCGTCTTGTCATTGTACATGGCATTAGTCATTATCATGAATGGTATCACTTTTAAAAAGTGCAATGTTTCATTCTTTATCTTCTTTAAAAGTGCCTTTTAAAACTTTCTTCCTTTTTAGTCATTTCGTCGGCATAATTTACAAGACTCTTGCCCTCCCCCAAGACATGACCATTCCCGCTGCGATGACGAATAGGATGTTTAATTGTTCCACCTGTATGACGTCATAAAGAAATTAACCCCAGAACATTTCAAACATGATCATGAACATGATGGCTAATTTGTAGCAGATGAAAGTATCTTCTGTTCCTTTCTCTTCTTGTTTCCTCCCCATCAATCAAAGTGATGTTTTCGAATGAATTGTCTGTTTTGTGTCGTTGATCTGGTATCCCATCCCTCCCTCATTTCCGTTCTGTTTAGGACTACCCCCCCCCCCACTCCCCCTCTCCCTCTCCCCCTCCCCCCCCCCCCTCCCTCTCTCGCATAGCCAAATTGGGGGAAGCGCTTAACATAAAGGTCTACTAATACTGTTTACCTCATTTATAGCGCCAAGAAAATTCTAATTTCTAAAAGATTGCCTCATTATTTGATGATAGTAAAGTATCTTTTGTTTTCTCTCTACTCTACATGCTCAATCTTCAGGGTATTTGACGCGCAAAATGCGTTTGATCCAATACTCGACAATTCACGACGATCTATTACACCATGGGCATGCGTGATAGGCACAACGAAGGTGGTAATTATTGAAAAGATGTTGAAATTGGCGCTTGGCTCGGATTCGAACCCCTTAGCTGACGATCTACAGTTCAATGGCTATGAGGCATAAGCATGATAAACCATGTGATTTTAAGTGAATAAAATGTACTAAACCATAATAGTCGCACAAGAACACAGACATGACAGAGGCTTGTCTTTATTTATAGGGGGTAAGACGACTCGATTTCATTTTCATTTATTTCAAGACGGCAAGACCTGTTCAGCAATTTTTTTTTTAATATAGGTCCGTGCATAAAAATTCCCAACATTGAAACATAAGATCACATAATATAGCAGCATATAAACATACAACATTGGTTAAAATGCAAAATATACATAAAAGCGTAAAATGCAAAGTAAAAAGGAGTATGAATAAAAGAAGTAAAACCTCATGAATATAGGTCCGTGCATAAAAAAATCCCAACATTGAAACATAAGATCACATAATATAACAGCATATAAACATACAACATTGGTTAAAATGCAAAATAAACATAAAAGCTTAAAATACAAAGTAAAAAGGAGTATGAATAAAAGAAGTAAAAACTCATAGACATTTACATTGCAAAAAAATATGAAAAATATTGAGGAAAGGTAGGTGAATATAACGGTTGAAAATGAATAAAAATTGCAAATACATATCAAGACAAAATAGGGTAAAAACAAACACAACAATACTTGAAGAAAAAAATAAGATAAAAGTACAAAAAAAGACATTTATAAAATTATACATAATTGGATTAATAAACAAATTAAATCAAATTGAATAAAAAAAGGAACGCTCAATGTGTTATGTACTCCTAATTAATCTACAGTAATTAGTAATTAAGGCACATAAATAAGCACACGTCTGATACTCTTGGTGTATGATTCCAAAGCAAGTTTATTCCGCATTGCGCCTGCGCAGCTACAATTGTGAGTCATGGTATGACATCATGAATGACATCATTATCAATATATAACATCTCTCCCCCCTTAGATTAAACATACCTTTTCAACATCCCAATTCAATTTGCAACTCAAAACTGTACCAGTAACTATTCAATTGGTTATGAAACTATATATTGAAATGTAACAATTTCTTTCAGTTCCCAGATTCAAATTTTACCTTTAAGAAACTTTTGATAATTATCAAACATTATTAAATGATATACGTCAGTCAGGAACTGAAGTTAAAATCAAAACTAATAAAATCAATGATACTTTTTGTCTCACTGAACTAGACAATTAAATCAGGAATTTTGACAAGGTCCCAAAATATGTGAGTTTATAATCCAAGACAAGATCTTATTCAAATTATTGTTGTATCCAACATTACGAAAATCCATAATAGTTTGGTTTTCTACGCTCTCGTCTAGGATAATGCTTTATACCGTCATCGTGTTCGACTTCAGGATTGTCTTCACGATCCGCGCGAATGTCTATCTGATCTTCATTGACATTGCGGTCATCATTGTCGTTATCACGGATGATAACGTCATCTTCGTGTGTCGGGCCGGTGTCGTCGTTCGAGGTCGATGAAGTCGAGATTCGACTCCGCAATTGGTCAACATGACGTTTCCATGTCAGCGTCGAGTTATTGGTATTGACATTTACGACATAGGATACCGGACCGTTACGTTCGACTACTTTTCCGGGTAGCCATTGGTTGCCTCGCCCGTAATTTCTCACAAGGACTTCTTCTCCTATCTTAAATTCGCGAAGTTTGCGAGAAGTGTGAGCGGTCTGTGAGAATTGTTTGTTCTCAACGGTTGCGTTCACATCAGGCAGAACAGAAGATATGCGAGTACGCAACTTTCGGTTCATGAGCAATTCTGCCGGTGACTGATTTGTGGTAGCTTGTGGAGTTGTACGGTAACTCAACAAGAACCTTGCTAATCTCGTCTGAAGGGGTCCACTCATTTTTCTGAGTGCTCTTTTCACAGTTTGCACTGCTCTTTCCGCGAGACCATTAGTAGCTGGGTGATATGGTGCACCTCGAATGTGATTGATTGCGTTCATTTTCATGAACATAGCGAATTCCTCACTCGTGAAACAGGGCCCATTATCCGAAACCAGCGTTTGAGGAAGACCTTGTGCCGAAAAGACTTCCCTCAATTTGTCTATTGTCGCTTCGCTTGTCGATTTATTCGTAATGTGAACATCTATCCATTTTGAATACGCATCTACTATTACTAGTAACATTTTCCCTTCCACTGGACCTGCGTAATCGACATGAATTCGCGACCATGGTTTACTTGGATATTCCCACTGATGTGGTGGAGCTTTCGACGGTTGTCGCTGGTGTGATTGACATTTTTCGCAAGATTTAACTTTACGCTCCAAATCTTTGTCAATCTGTGGCCACCATACGCAACTTCTCGCCATTGCTTTCATACGCACTATCCCCGGATGTGCATCGTGCAATTCTTCCATCATTGCTTCTCGACATTTCAGGGGGAAGCACCGCGCGAGCTCCCCACAATATTACTCCGTCATGAACACTCAATTCATCTTTTCTATTCAAATACGGACCGAATGCCTTATCTTGTAATTCATCCATTGTAGGCCATCCTTGTAAGATGAAGTTACGGACCCGCGACAAGATCGGATCTTTGTCGGTAAGAGAACGGACGCGCGAAGGCGTTATCGGTGTCCTATCTAATGTATCCATGAGAAGTATGATATCCCCCGGGATCGGAGGATCCGGAATGGTTGATTCTAGCGGTAATCTACTAAGTGCATCAGCATTTGAATTTTTCTCTCCCGCTTTATACTTTATTTCATATTCGTATGCCGCAAGTGTAATCGCCCACCGTTGGACGCGCGGAGAAGCCATCTGTGGAATGGCTTTCTTCTCGCCAAAAAGACCAAGTAACGGCTTATGATCCGTTATTATTTCGAATTTACGGCCATACAGATATTGGTGAAACCGTTTTACACCAAATACAATCGCTAGACCTTCCTTATCTAATTGCGAATATCTGCGTTCTGCAACATTCAGTGTTCGCGACGCGAACCCGATGGGTTTTTCGGTCCCATCCGAAAATCTATGTGCGAGTACGGCTCCGACACCGTACGGACTAGCGTCGCAAGCTAGTATAAGTTGCTCTTCCGGATTGTAGTGAGCTAACACTCTAGTTGAATTAAGCAACTGTTTGGCTCTACCGAATGCCTGTTTCTGCTCTTTACCCCACCGCCATCTTGCGTCTTTCCTCAACAACCGATGAAGAGGTTCTAGATTCGATGCAAGGTCGGGTAGAAATTTCCCATAGTAATTCAGCAAGCCCAGGAACGACCGGAGTTCCTTTACGCTCTTCGGTTCGGGCGCATTTGTAATGGCTTGCACCTTGTCCCCCGTGGGACGAAGACCCTTTTCAGTGATTGTGTGTCCGAGGTAATCAACCTCTTCCTTGAGAAACACACATTTCTCTTTCTTCAGTCTTAGTCCAGCTTTCAGAAGAACATCCAGGACTGCTCTCAGGTTCTTCATGTGGGCATCTGTTGACTCTCCTGTGATGAGAAGATCATCTAGGTAGACGGCCACACCTGGTATACCAGCCAGCAATGACTCCATCGTCCGCTGAAACACAGAAGGCGCAGTTGAAACTCCAAAAGGCAGTCTCTTATATCTAAATAACCCTCGATGTGTGTTGATAGTGACGAACTCCCTGGATTTCTCAGACAGGACTAGCTGTTGATATGCATGAGAAAGATCCAGTTTTGTGAATTTCTTTCCATTTGCAAGCCTTGCAAATAGCTCTTCAACTCTCGGGATCGGATAGGTATCCGATCGAGCTGCTGTGTTAATTGTGGTTTTATAATCCCCACAAATGCGAATGGATCCATCTCCTTTGACAACTGGGACCACTGGAGCTGCCCAGTTTGAATATTGAACTGGTTCAATTATGTCATCTGCTAGAAGGCGATCCAGCTCTTGATCCAGACGACTTCGAAGCGAAAATGGAACTGGACGGGCCTTCAAAAACTTAGGTGATGCATCGGGGTCAATATCCAGATCTACTTCTACACCTTTCAACTTTCCAAGTTCTCGTGTGAACAGTCCCGCGTAGTCTGAACACAATCTGTCTACTGCGTCATTGACCCTGACCAAGTTTATCTCCCTCCAGTCCAACTTTATTTCGTGCAGCCAATCTCGTCCCATGAGATTCGGCCCTCTGCCTCTCGCAACTATCAAAGGCAAGCGTTCCTCCTGGTTGCCCTTGGATACGGCGACTTCACATTCTCCGATAATGTCTACCAAGTGCTCGGTGTATGTACGAAGCCGCGTTATTGGTTCGCTCAGCTTAGGCCTCTCTCTGTCACTCCACTGAGAGAGCCACGTTTTCTCATTGATGAGCGTTACTGCTGAGCCCGTGTCCACTTGGAAGTTTATAGGTTTCCCTTCCACTATTAGCTGAGTCATAATCGGAGGCGGTTTGGAAGCTTTCGTCGAGTGTGAATACAGCCCGTAGCTTTCGTTTTCATCCTCCTCTCTTGTTTCGATTTGCAGAGTGCGAGATTTATTGGAGGCGGTCCGTTTCCCTTGCTGCTGGAAAACTTTTCTCTGGTCCTTCCTCTCTCCTTTCGCTCTGCATACCACGGCGAAATGTCCCTTTTTCCCGCAGTGGAAACACTCTCCGTCTTTTGCTGGACAAGCCTCTCCTTGATGCTGTCCCTTTCCGCAGCGACCGCATGAGGAATGTTTCTTGGAAACAGGGCGTTGTGACGACTTACGATGACGAACACCATGAGCGATTTTGTTCACCATCTCGCCTTTGTTCTGATCTCTGAGATCGGCTGTATTTTTATCAGCTAATTCCATAGCTAATGCAATATCTTTAGCTTTTTCAAATGTTAGAGTTGGTTCAGCCAATAATCTCCTTTGTATTCTATCATCTGCCACTCCGCACACAATCCTATCTCTCAACATCTCCTCTAAAATAGTATCAAACTTACATTCATTAGCCAATCGTCGCAGTTCAGCAATGTAAGTTGACAGCGATTCATCTGGTCTCCTCGGCCTGCTGTTAAACTTGAATCGTTGGACGATCACCGATGGCTTTGGATCTCGATGATCAGTCATTAATTTCACAAGTTCCTTGAACTCAACTTCACCTGGTTTCCTTGGTGCCGCCAAACTTGACATTAATTTGTAGGTTGAGGCTCCACAAACACTTAGTAAAATGGATCTTTTCCTCCCCTCATCAATGATGCTATTGGCGTCGAAGTAGTGTCCCATACGCTCAATGTACTCGGACCAACTCCCTTCGTCTTCCCGAAATTCACCAATTGTTCCAAAAGTAGCCATCCTCAGGTACTCGAACTTTACCAAAGTGAAGAACAAACACAAAAGTTAATCCTCGTCGCCAGATTCGTTGTTATGTACTCCTAATTAATCTACAGTAATTAGTAATTAAGGCACATAAATAAGCACACGTCTGATACTCTTGGTATATGATTCCAAAGCAAGTTTATTCCGCATTGCGCCTGCGCAGCTACAATTGTGAGTCATGGTATGACATCATGAATGACATCATTATCAATATATAACACAATGTATGGGTAAATTAAGACAAAAGTAAAAAAAAAGACATTTATAAAATTGTACATAATTCGGTTAATAAATAAATCAAATCAAATTGAATAAAAAGGGGAATGCACAATTTGTGGATAAATAGAGAAACAGTTTGATGAATAAAAGTATGAAAAAAGGAATCACACACATGCACACCAACCCACATGCAGAACACACAAAATGAGCACATACTAGATTTCAATAGTGATCGTTTCTTTCTCTCAATAATGACTATAGCACAGTAAATTACAAGACCAAGATATCTCTTCTGATATTCTTCTTTTTTCCCCTTCGTTCCCCAGCTATATACTTGAAAAACAAAAAGGGCATCGGCGCCTTGCTTTATATAGTACCATCTTGTAAGAAAATCATAAAAATGACCAGAAAAAATCATAAAAAGGACCAGAAATGTAGAAGTGGTTTGAAATTTCTTGCCGCCTTTCGTCGGTGGAACCGCCATCTATATTGCTCTGAACATGGACCCATTACTAAAGGTCCATGCTCTGACGAATGTGCGGAAGACGACGAAAGCTCATGCCGGAGATGTCGGCTGCAGAGCTGCCGATAGGGAAATGTGGTCGTCGGGCTACATTACACCTATATACTCATCACACTATTGGAATAGTAAAATACACTAAAGTATATCTGTTGTTGTTTTTGGTTACAAGTGAATTCAGACTGCTTTTACTTTGTGCTCTTCCAGTATTTCCTAAATCTTGGGCCTGTTTCCTGACAGACTTACACTGAACTGTGATAACTTTACCTTTACTGTAATTAACATGGGAACCTTGATTGTGATTGGCTGCTGAGTCTTGTTACCATGGTAGCTATCATCATGGCAAACTACAGTTGTAAGTCTTTATGTAACTGGTCCCAGTTCACAAAACCACGCTGACACTCTTACTCTATAACTTACAATAATAGTTAAATACCCACTATACTATCTTTTTATTGTACTGTAAATATAAGTTTGAAAAATATTCATGTGCCGTAACTTTGCAAACGAAAAGCAAAATTCATTGAATCAATTCATGAATATACCAAAAGCATATTGAAGTGTGAACTGCATACTCCATTACAGGAAGTATATACGTTATTGTTTGTATTGAATGACGAAATGCGAGACATATACTCTATTGATATTTACCAATGTAAATATGAATATCAAAAAGACATAATTTTTCCTTTTAAGAAAAATTATCATCTCAATCCATCGTTCTTTTTCATTCGCCATATGGGCAATTTAAATTTTGTAAAAACATGCCAGTGAATGCCGCTAGCGAAATAGATTTATCCAGACAACATGAATATCTAAAGATAGTGTTAATAATCAGACATAAATTCATGCACCTGAACTGTTGAGTAAGACCGGATAAAGGAGGGGTATGGGGGAGGAGAAAATCCCGTGAGTTTTAGGCGAGAAATTGCATCGGAAATGTGACGGAATCATCGCCTGAGGGCTAGAGAAAAATATGATATGAGATATCAAATAACTGAGGGCAACTTAGGGTCTCCGCTCAACAAGAAAACCTTTTCTTTCATATCTTTGTCTCTTATTATTCATTTCAATTTGTCATAAACTTTAAAGGGGTTAATACTTTGTTTGAGAGCAAATCGTATATGAAGACGTGGAATGATCTAAAACCTTAATAAATGATCTAAAACCATAATAGAGGCTTTGTGAAAGTCAAATCTGGGATTAATAATTATCACATAAGTGTAGTGATATTTTATTCTTATTTAATGGTTGATTCTTTGTGAAGATTTGGCTTTCATAATCGAGGATATTTAGCGCCATCTCTCGATAATGTATTCCTTTTCTTTTTAAAGGGCCATTTTGCACACGTTTTTGGAAATTGTAAACACGTAGAAACAGAAAGATATTAACAAAAATAACATCTTAAAATTTGCAGTATGCTCCATCCTTGAGAAATGATTTCCTACAAATAAAATCATCATAAAAACTAACACTGCAGTTCAATACCAGGTTTTGTTCATGTTGCTTTCTACAACACCGAAAGTTTTATGATATACATATTAATATATATTATGATATGAAAATATGAATAAAATCATATAGTGGCCAGCATGGTTGATGTTTTATTTCAATGCACTTTTATTATAAAGTGAAACATTTACTAAAACTGCAGTCAATGACGTTTTCTTTGGCAAAGTATAAATGGTTTAAAATAATTTTTAACGAAATGCAATAAAGATGACCTAGAGAAGAGCAGAATTCAATACTAAAACATGTTAAAATCATCAAGAAAGAAAGGTGATTAAAACAAATTTCTCTTCTTACCTTGTTCATTTGCAAAAAAAAAATCAATGCCAACTAGATGAACATTAAAGATCGATCAATAAGTTATAATTGATAGCATTGTTAGTGATCATTAAATTCCTCTTTATTGATCTTATGTTTTGTGTTATTATTTATTTTTTAAGGAATTAAATGAATAAAATTTCATCTAAAATAGCGTATGTACCGTCGAAAACTAAATCGGCTGTGACGAAGAATAGGATCGGAGAACCAGAATATTAAAACACCTTATATATATATATATATATAATAATAAAACATAAAAAAGGACTTCGGATAAGCCATATTCATGATTTTAGAAGAAATGTGTTCTACCCCTCCCCTCTCCCTCTCTGTCGTCTTTCCCTTTTTCTCTCAGATGAAGTGCAATGAACTCTGCTGCACTCAGAGAACGTGACATGGCAAATTGCATTAATGACTCTGTTCAGTTATGATTCGCAGTTTACATAGATTTGTTTCCTCAAATCAGATTTGTCAATCACACTTCAAAGCTATGGCCTTCAAACTCTCTTACTATTAACCGTCTCACACCTGACGAAATGTCATGCTGTGTCAACGTTAATTTGATAAACCGTTTTCTAAAACCCTCTATTTTTTTCTTGCTTCTTTAATGACCAAGTCGGTGCAGGAAATATCCCATCAATTTATCGGATTGCCATACTTTTCTTTGATTTGAAGTTTATTAGTACCGAGGGAGCAATATTCGATATATGCATTTGAATTAAGTTTAAAAATCGTTAAAGGTATTTAGAAAAATTGCTCTTTAGTAGAAACCGGGCGAGTTGGTAGAAGGGAAATTCATTGCCATATGCTCGGGTAGATACCAGATGGGAGTTGAGACGTGTTGACTGAATACATTGAATGTCACTGGTGATATGATGACCAAGAGACAGCAACATTACTTACTATCATGTCGAACTAATACAAAAAGATCTCTATTTAAGATTTCATTGATTTTTTTTTATTCATAAATTATGACGGCAGATTTGATAAGATATGGGTACCATCGAAAACTTTCCCCGTTCCCAAGATAAGTAGGATAATCTAACTTTTATTTCTTGAAAGGCCTATGTGAAAATAAAAGTTCATTCTATTCTACCAAAAGGCAAATCAGATCAGTGATAGCTTGGATGAAATGTTCATAGACCTACTGGAGTCTTAATGTGTAGCAAAGAAAGTGGATGATATTTTTGAAAAATGCATTGCGTCGGCAAACTATTTAGAAATCTCAAGTTCATCCATTGCTTTTGCCATTCAAAACATCATATTCTTAATTTGCCCCCCCCCCCCTCACTATTCTAGCGATTGACTGGCTCACTGCTTTGGAATGTTAATTCAATTAACACATGAAACGTGCTAATAATAAGACATATACAGGAAATTGTTTATAAGTCACTAAATATCATAGCCTATAAAGTTCAGACTCATGCATGTTCAGCCTCATTTTATGTGCCCTTTGTACCAAGAGATTCCCTCGTAATTTCTCTTTAGTGTACCGGAACAACGTCAATGAGCTCGAAATTTATTTTTAAAAAGCATGGTACCAAGCGGTTGGACATTTTTTTTTCTCATGTGTTTGCATTTTATTTGTCAATGAATGAAAATGATCTATGAAACTTCAATTGACCCCCTATAGTCATATAAAAGCTGCGCTATAATATTATAATTTATATTTTCACTGTGTTCCGCAGCACAACTATAAGCGTTAATGCAATCGGGGGAAAGGTGTGGAATCGGGAAGTGAGGAATGGGCACTTCATGGCTATCAAGGACAATTGACCCTACCTCAAAGGACCAGGTTCTCTTCTGAGACTAGTAACAAATCGAGGGGCAGTGAGATATATTGGCATGTCCTTAAACCAAGGTCACTGAGGTTATGACACCAAGGGTCGATGCCCTCTCTTGGCTTTTCTACGAATGCTTCGCGGGACGTGATGACGTATGAGGGGGGGTGCATGGAAAGACCCCATCAATCAAAATGAGGGGCACTCGCCTTACACCGGAGCATTCACTCTGGGGGAAATATTGATAATTGTTTGTAACCTAATTACATCGATGTGCGAAGTTCATGTCCGTAAGACAAAATGTAAGAAAAAAAAGTGTTTTATGACGAAGCGACACGATTTACGGTGCTAATTCTCTCTCTTTCGATCTACCCTGCCATGAAGATAAGAGAGACTTGTATTGCTGATTGATGATAATCTACAATCCTATCTTGGTTATGTTGGCGTCGATAAAAAAAATCTCGTGTGAGTGAAAGAATATATAAATTTCTTGACTGGTGCGTTGGCTGAGCTCAAGTTTATCATTATTTTTAAGAGACCCGAGACAGACGAAGAACATCTATCTTCAAGTATTTAAAACAGAATTCACTAGATTTCAACCATACATTGTAATCAATCACTTCATCAAAAGGTAGAAGATAATACCAATTAACAATTTAAAATTCTATATATAATATTTATAAAGTATTTTTCTCAAGATCTCAGTAACCTTGTCAGCGAGTCTATTCAGAAAGATGCCGAGGAAACCCCATAGGTACCCAATAGAGGGCAGCAAACTTCATAATTGCATGGTTAAAAAATTGCATGGTTAAAAAAAAATAAATCGTGTACAAAGAATCTTGAACCTTTGAGCATTACTAAACTACATGAACATGATGAGTTCAGTCTGATAGCAATGTCAATAAAATAAAGAACCTACTTCTACTAGAAGTTACATTAGAAAGCATTAAGATGATAGAGGCCAAAAAATTGCCTGCAACAATTAGTGGTGGGTTATATAGACTGGGTATATACAGAGCAAGACAAGGCAACATTACATCAACTGGACCTGCTATATAATTTCTACATAAAATATGTGCCAATTAATATACTGTATATGTAAGAAAGTGGGGTGCTAGTCAGATACTAAAGAGTTTGGATGACAATCACTTAATGTTCTTTGAGCATCTTTACTCTTACTTTGCTAACAGATAAGGAAAATGTTCTCAATGAAATCTCTTATCTCTCACACCATCAGAGCCTCTCGCCCTCTCATTTCTTTCTATCATCCCAAGGTAACCATCATTCTCTTTTCATCCACTTTCTTCTTTTTTCCCCTCCTTTTACACTCCTGAAGTGATTTCATTGCGATGAAAGAAAAAAATACATCAATAATGGGAGCTTTAATTTGTTTGAATATATTCTCATTTAAAATCATATACGCTACAATATACATATCTTACATAATTATATAGAATTGGAATTCTAACAGAAATAGTAATGGGAAAATATTAATTTTGGCTCATTCAGTATTTAAAGTACATGTAGTGTATTTTCAAATCAAAGGATATACATATATCTGACGCAAGGAGAACATTTATTATAAAAAATAAATGCTCAATGGAGACCCTGCTCAATGGTGCAGTATCATTGTAAAATATTGAATAAATACATGTATACCAACCCAATAAACTTTGAATTCTGATGAAATACTCTTACACCAGAAAATGGATGGTATACATACATGTATAAGGAAATGTAACTCAGAATTAAGTCCAGACTAAAAAGAATTTCATTCTAAATCTATATCACTGCTACTTTTGTGTTTTTCCATTGCCAGTCAACATTAAATGACAAAGTTGATGCACATATATATAAAACATTGAAATTCAAAATGAGCTCATACATGCATTACTTCTTTGTCTTCACTTCATTGCAAAATAAAAACTCTTTTTTGCACTTTCAATAGCAGGATTAAGGAAGTCTGTACACAATGAATGAGTTGGCAATGGCCACTTCATAAAGTGAGGTATAAACTAAACAACAGGATCACTAAAACACCAAAATGACCGATATATTTCAAGGTGTTATTTTGAAAGGAAGCCTTTCATTATTTATATACCATAGTTTTCTTTGACCATGCTAACTTGAATTTCTTACACATCTCTTGCATGAAAAATAAAAAGGCAAGTATTTTCAGAATACAAAAGCTAATCAGAACAATTATCTTGCATATATTCAAATCGAACATGAAATTGAAAGACATTTATCTGGAAAACAGTGTTTGAGAAAGAGCCGAGACCTGCTGAATATGTTATCAAGGCAACAATTGTATACAAAGGCAAAATACCTACCCTCAGTGATTCTATAATCTACAGGCATGCTACAGCAAATTTCAGTGCTAATCATCTATACCGAATGTAAACAAAAATCTTCCTTACCAATTCTTCATTTAAATACAATAATGTAATGATAACTTTGACCTCAACATGCAGGTCAGTGAGAATGAATATGAATCCTTAATGTTCATTTTGAGTTAAAGTGCAAGCTCATCAATGCATGTATAAATACAACCTGAAAATGAAAAGGATCTAAATATATTGAAAAGAACCAAAACGTTTCAAAGCACTTGGTGTCTTGGTCATATGTCGAAAATCACATGATCTGTAGAATCAGACTACAAAATGATTTACTAGGTATGTCCAAGTGTAAGTTTAATAAAGAATCATAGAGAATTCATCAAAATTGAGAGATGATCCCCCTGTGTATGTGACATCACACACAAAAATTCCTGTTCCATTTTGTCTGATTTATTTGAAGAGCCACAATGATGCACCAAGAGTAAAAGAGTAACAAATAATGTGAAATCTGTATTAATTTATCGTTTTCCCTTCTTTCCTTTCTTTCCTTTTTTGCCCTTCTTTCCCTTGTTCTTCAGAGCTTTCCTACATTTATAAGACCTCCAGAATGCTTGGATGATTGTTGAAGCCTTGATCATCATCGCTAATTCTCTCTCTTCTCGCTCCTTCTTTTCTTGCGCGATGCGCCTCTCCTCAACAATTCTTTTGTATTCTTCCTCAAGGGTCTTGAATCTCTCTTCGAGTTCGTTGAGTTGGGCTTTCTCCTCAGTGTAGATCGCGTCAAGGTCTTCAAACTCGGCCTGGAGATAAACAAAAATATGAAGCACAATGATTAACCAACTTCCTATGAACATCATTCTTATTGCATACATGTAGGTTTACTATTATGAGTATATTTATGCATAAAAATGTTTGCATACTTGTGTGCTACACGTAAAATTCCAAGTAAAGTTTAAATTTGAGAAGGCAATACTTGTAAATTCATCACACTTCAAGTTCAAGGAAATATATCCACCCCCTTTCTCTTTCTCTCTGTCATTTTACTCTCACTTTCTTACACTGTACTTGAAATCACACTATAAATTGACTCCACATATCCATTCAAAAAAAAAGATGCCACTATCTAAATGGTACGTGAAAGTCATGGACATGTTAACTCACCTGTCTCTCACCCATATCTTGATCATATTTCTGGATCCAGTTTTCTACTTCAGTTTCAATCATATATTTTCTCTGTAGAAAAAAAAGAATGTAAAATCTTAAAATTAGCTACTTGGAAGGAGTTTATATTTGTATAACTATGTCATAGTTGTGGGATTCTCAGAAACAGTTTAACATTATTCTTACAAATCTAACAAATGTAGACATCAAATTCATTCCTCAGTGTACATTTTAATTATATCAAATATGTTGATAATTCATTTAATGGTATAATACATAATCCATTTGAAAAAATAACTAATATAACATGTAGAATTTTTTTAAGAAAGACAAATTTTTGAGTACTAAATGTCTTCAACAAAATACATTTTTTTCTTGGATGAAATAAAAAAAAATCAGATGGGCTGCATGTAATTTGAATTAACTGATTTTTCCCACTGCTTCATATCCCAAAGTCTACAAATAGATGAAAATCATCCTCACTTTTCTCAAAGCTAACTCGCTCTCTCTGTGCTCTGATGTCTGATTGGTCAGCTGGGTACGTAGACCCTGAAGATCAGAGTGTAACTTGGTCTGTTTGACTTCAGAGTTCTTGAAGTCTGCCTGTTGCTGTTTGTCAGCTTCTGACTTGGTTCTCCTGATGTGCTCCTCAGAGAATTTCTCTAACTGGTGGAGGTCGCCCTTTAATCGACGAATTTCATCATTTTGTTTTGAGATCTGTAGAACGTTGAAAAATACAAATAAAAAAGTACAACAAAGAATAGTTAATCTCGTGATTTTCCTTTTTTTTACAATAAAATTGAAAAATATGATTTATTTTATAATTACATGGGCAATATACTGCCAGTGTTTAGCTGGGCGTTCACTGTTTCAAAATTGTCGTAATCATGTCGGACGGAATTTGATAGCAAAAGAAGCTGTCATTTTTGTTAGAGGTAGTTTTCTTTAGACTTCTGTACAGGGACATGGAAAGCTTACATGACTTTCATCATGTATAAGTAACTTCCCAAGTATCTTTTCAAAATTTGTCTGTAAAAGGGCAAAAACTGACCATGTCGGACGGAATCGATAGAAATGAGGACCCTTGACTTTTCTTATTCAAGTTATTATTCTATCGAAAGTTTAAGTGATAAGTGAGCAATTCACAGTCAAATAAACAGAAGAACAACCAAACATTAAATTCTCAAAAAAATCTTTATTCAAGGATTGTTGTCATGGCAACAGGAACTATTCAAAATCACATCATGTCGGACGGAACCAATCATGTCGGACGGAATGAAAATGTTACTTTTTTAGCAATTTGCCCAAATCATTAATTCCTTGCCTTTTGTAGAAAGGTCATCATGGGTACTAATGTTTTTCATAGTTAAAAAGATCTGACATCTATTTATAACTTTGTTACCATAGGAACATTGATGAAATTCCGTCCAACATGCTAGGTTCCGTCCGACATGATTAATAGCACACAGTCAAAATGCACTTAGCTGTTCAGTACAATTTTTGTACGATTCATTATTTCTCAGTAATGAAATTACCAGAATTACAGCATATCGTATCACCCCAATTTTTTTCTAATTTCATGAATTATGAGACTTTCAAATCGCAATAGTATTTTTGGTGAACAATGAACAATAAACAGTCTTCCCGTCAAAGTTGAATAACAATGCAATTCAAAAGAAAATGATTGCATAAGACCTCACAGAAAGTGGTGCAAACTTTCACTCAAGTTTGACAGCTTTAATATCAGAAATTAGTGCTGAGTGCTTCGTGCTGAATGGACTGGATTTAGATGGTGGGGTAGATGGTTTGGTGGTGCATGCTGGCTCAGGAGTAGAAGCAGAGAATGTAGAGGATGTATTAGCTGTATTAGGAGCATGGATGGCAGTGGAAGCAGACGAGTTAGAAGTGGGATCAGAAGTTGCAGACTGATGAATAGTTGAGATAGAAGACAAGGAAGCATTTCTTCCTTTCATTCTCTTACGACACTTGTCTTTCAGAAGAGCAGACTCATATTTTTCCTTGTTTTGTTTAAGTTTTTGTCTTTCTTGACGTTTTCTATTTCTGTCTTTTTCTTTTCGATCTTGAGCATCAAGGGAGTCACGCCAATTTTTGCATCTAATTGCATTTTTTGAACGCTCCGACATTCTTGCAACTTCAAGGACACTGAAAATCACAACCAAAACACGATAGCTTTTTCACGAAATAAATTCATCAGGATGGTAAATTAAATAAGTTTTAAGTTCTTTGCACACATCCAGAATTTTTTTTCTTTTTTTCACTGTTTATTTTTAGGATGTTATAACAAATTGTGGGATACAGTTTCATAAAAATTGAGAAACAAAAATTGATTTCAGGTATTATGAAAAATTATTTTTATCATTTTTATCATTATTATTTACCCTATTATTATTATCATTCACAAATTCAGATGTAAAACAGTGCACTCTCATATTGAATTGTAAAACAAGCAGACAATATTGCAGTCAAGTATTATTTTAACTTTCCACAAGACACTTGATAGATTTGTGCATAGGCTATAGCCCATGCACTGAGTTGCTAAAGTGCACAGAGTCCTCCCTTCCCCAATCCAAAAACATGAGCATCTTATGAAGTAGATTATCATTTTCTTCAGCTATATTTTGGGCAAATTTTGTATCCCACATGCATCTCTGAGTTTTAAACTTCTTACTATTCATTTAGAAAATGCTTAAAGCAATACATAATGTTAGTTTTCTACAGTAAAACAGGACACTACCTTGGCCAGTAAAACACAAGTATAGTGAGTGATTGTATTACCAACCGGCCTTGTATTACCGAACGCGCGCATCATATGCGTCAGAAAATAATCAAATACGCTCAAACCTTTGCAACTTCCTTCCAAAGGGAACTTAAATAGAAAAATGATGAAAAATTATCAAAAACACAATTTCGAAGTCTTTATATCCTCAAAACAATAAAATATGGTCAAAATAGCTCATCAGTGACTTTGTTGTTTTCCCAACTTTTCCCATAGAAAACACACGTTCGGTAATACGATACCTTTTCAAGTGACCAAAATATTTCACTTGCGAAGAGGGGTCCGATTGGAAGCTGATGTCGTAAAAATGAAAAACAATTTCGGCAAAATTTCTGCATGTTTATATTTTGTAGGTATTTGTGTATTTATGGTGAAAGTTTGGTGAATTTTATTGGAATAATGTGTTTGATATGATCAAATTCATGAAAAGTGTTCGGTAATACGATCCACTACCATACTGGAAAGGTGAAAGCAAGAGGAAGGTCCCAAGCCATGTGCTTTACATATTGAAAGTGTACATCACTTCTGACCAATCAGATTGCAGGAAAAGACCATACCTAAGTACTGTTTAATTGTGTGTAAGTTTGTGTATTGTGTGTGTCCAGAATCTGAACTGTAATATATGAGGTTATTGTACACTGAAAGCTGCAGAACAGAAGTGTAATCTGTGCTATCTCAATAGATTCCGTCCGACATGCCACTTTCATGTCGGATGGAAAAAAAAGTTATCCTTATTTTTTCCTACTTAGGTGCAGGTAAATTTTAAAAATCATCATTCATTCTGAGACTACAATCAATTCATTGATACTTGGCTGGGAAAAATCTATAAAATTGTCAATGGTTTTTCTGAGGGAAAACTTCTTGGAAATTTTTTGCATGTCGGACAGAAAATTTTGAGTTACCTTTTCTAAAATTGCAGGAATCATTCATTTCTACATATATGATTCCAGTTAATGTATAAAAAGGATGATTGATATATATGTTAATATTTATAAACATGCAGTTTCAAAACAAAGATATTAAGTGTTACCTAGGACCATTTAATTTCAGAGAAAGAATTCCGTCCGACATGCTTTCAAATTTGCATCACGTTATAAAATTTGCGAAAAATTCAAGAAAAGTTGTAAAAATTGAATGGATACTTATACTTCATGAAAGAGGAGATATGAATCATCAATAAAAAATGAGAAAACATCGTTTAAAAACAATTTTCAAAAATAAGCATGATGGTTACCAATTTTGAAACAGGCCCAGCTCTGCATGCCAAATACACACACACAAAACAATAGACAAGGCAATTAATTTTTTGTAAGCATTGGTCATATATCAAGTAAGCTGTCAAAAAAATATATAATTTGTGGAAAGTATCCACATCTCAAATTAATTTGATCAATTTAAGACAGTTTCTGCAATTATTTTTAAAGAAAAACAAAAAGTAATGATAATAATAATACTAGTAGGCTAGATCTACTCAATAGCAAATAATGGAAGAGGGAAGGGGCTAGAAAGAGAAATAGAACACAAGTACCGTTATGTAAAGGGAATGTCAAAACAGAAATAAGAAAAGAAGTTTTGAATCTCCCCTTTATACCTTCATGTCTTTATCTTCAATTGCCTCCTGGAGCTCAGCAGAAAGTTTCTTGATGACTTCAGAATTCTTATGCTCCCTGATGGTGATCTCCCTGAGATAATCTGTTTTCTCTTTCTCTTCCAAGGGCGTGGTAAGCAGTCTTTCCAAAATAAATGATCTCAGATCCTTCATGTATCCAATCATAGAAGTAGACTCTGGGTCTCGCTCCTTGATCTCTGACCTCAGGGCATTGACTGCTGCTGGGTTCAAGCTCAGCAACCGCAGGATATTTCTGCATGAAAACTTCAACTGCTGCGCTTGAACATTCACCATTTTTGAAAGCTGCACTTCTTCCTCATCAATAAGTGAAATTGAATCAACTTTGTCTAATCTATCAGATGGAGTTTGTCTCCTGCTCTCGATCATCTGAACTTCATCATAATTATCTTCATCATCATTGGTGGTGGGTTGTAATATCTCAGACTCTGCTGCTGGGGTAGATTTTCGAGACTCGACTTTGTCCATATTTTTGTAATCGCTAAGTTTTTGGGCAGCATCTTTAAATGCACTCTGGATCTTTTCATGCTCCTGTATAGTTACAACTGTCTCAATACCAAGAACGACGCTGAAACGATTGACATTTTCACAAGCGTAAGGTAGCAAGCTTACAACCTCAGCATTTTTTATGCTCTCATCCAATACTGCCAAAATTCTTTGTGATTCAACTGTTGTAAGTTTCTTCCTTCCAGGGTCTAGGATACGTAGAGGATCGGTTCTTTGGTTCTTCGATTCTTTTGGCTTATTCGGTTTGTGTGGTTTGACCTGTGGAAAATCTATGTTAGGTCTTTCAGGACGTTCTTTTGGACCCTCAGCTCGAACCTTGTCGAGAAGACGAAACGTCTCCATCACGGCCATGTCGGCGAAAGACATCTTGCAGCTCGTTACGTATTTCCACCTCTCGGATAAAAACTACACAGATTGAATTTTAGGTAAGGTAATTAATTCGAACTCTCAAAAGTTTATGCAGAATTCCACATTTGTTTCCACAAACGCTTGTTATTTCTTCCTAGATCCTGCAACCTGCTGCACTCGTACTCGTAGACAACACACGTAAATAGAGTAACCGCACTACAAATCTTGTTTGTAAATATTCCTCCGCGAAGAGAAAATGAAGCCTCAAATAATTGTCGTGTAATCCGTTTCAATTTTTAGTATTCTTAAATCTGCAAAATTTCAATGACTTTTTATTACAAATAGTAATGAAAAATAGTGAATTTTTAACATATTGTTAAGTTTTTAACATGAAATAGTATCCATCCGCTTGCTCGTATTTGTGTGATTCGGTTTCGTTGCTTGGTGACTTCCGAGAAAAGGTCGAAAGGGGTCAACTGGTGGAGCGAAATCTCGCCAAATCTCACCTCGAAAAGCGAGAATAACAGCTGATGGATGTAAACATGGCGGAATTGGAGGACGACCTAAATCGTGTCTCAGTAGAACTTGAGAGTCCTTTATTGGCTGAACAACAGCCAAGTCAGAGCTTTAGAACAGTCAGGAGTGGTGAGAAATACTTCCTGTAGATAAATGTAGTATTTGAAGTCAACGCGGCAGTCGTGATATAGGCTTAATTTCGTTTTAATTGACTCAAATTTACCTCTTCGGCGTCTGCTTGTGTTGTACACCGACTGCAGGCTACGCTGCGACGCGGCCTGCGCGTTACGAATACGACTTAGGCCTACTCAGTGTTACTATACTACGTCTTTAGACACCTAAAATAGTTCTGTTTGGAGGAGTTTTAAAACGTTCTTTTTTATTTTTCAATTTGGAAGAGTGATCTAATTAGAGTGATCGAGTCAGTGGAACAAGAGAGTCTAGACCAGTGTAAGCAGAGATTGAGCTGAGTCAGTGAGTGAGACTGAGAGCGAGAAGCTTTCGGTACGGTCCGACCTCTCGTATCCGGATAGCTTGGCGGCTTCTAGAGGGTAAAAATCATTTACTATCGTAAGGTTACTCTCATTCGAAGCCAGGTCTTCCTTCTCATTGACCCACACGAAGGAAGCCAAAACCTGAACCGCCGAGATTTCTACTTTCCTTCTAAAACTAAAAGATCTAGCCCTAAATCATGTAGGCCTAGGGCTAGGCCTACATGGGATAAAACTTCATTTCCATTATTTCTACGCTCTCGTTGGTATTTTTGAACAAGAATTCATCAAAAAAATGAGAAAAATATTGTGAAAAGACGGAAGAGACTTGCCCCATGTTTACGCCGCCATCTAGCTTCCTATTGTTCTTCGCCAACGTTACCCGACGCACGCGTAAACATCGGGCAAGTCTCTTCCGTCTTGTCATGATATTTTTCTTATTTTTTTTATGAAATGTCAGAAATGAAGTTTTATCCCATGTACATGATTTAGGGCTAGATATTTAAGAAGGAAAGTAGAAATCTCGGGGGTTCAGGTTTTGGCTTCCTTCGTGTGGGTCAATGAGAAGGAAGACCTGGCTTCGTATGAGAGTAACCTTACGTTAGTTAATTATTTTTACTCTCTAGAAGCCGCCTGGCTATATCCGAACACGTTGGGACCAGCATAAGGTATTTATCTGGATCTGGGAGACCCAATATTAAATACACGCAGCTGCTGCTGCTGCCTTCCCAACGGCGGTAGCTACATGTATCTATTGTAGTGGGCTTATAGATAGTATTCACTGCATTGTCAGTGCAAGTTATAGGTGGTATTTTCACGAAAATGAAATCGATGGGTTGCCAAAACTGTTGGATAATTTACCTGCTAAAATGATTGATGTATACATCGAGCATACCTTGAAAGAAAGAGAATGACTCAATGAAACTAAGTTTTACATAGATCATCGCGGCCTTTATCACAGCTTCGCAATGTCAGCCATTGTTATATTGACTGTAGTGTTTAGTGTGTTGACCTATGACATGCTAAAGCCTAAAGGACCCATTTGGAATCAAGCAGAATAAGCAATCTGAGTGAATTAAATTACTGGTATTCAATCACCATTTACTTTTTTAGTCAAGTTTTTCTCCCTCTATGCAGCTCTCACAATATGCTTGATATGTTTTAAATGCTGCTGGGATGTACATATGTAAGTAGTAAAAAAAAAATTAAATTCAGAATACAGTGATATTCTGTAGTGTAAGGGAGATGAGATAGTCCTGTAGATCTCCCGGTCGTTAGCGCTTGATGAATAATTAAAAGTCTAACAAATACAGTGCGGGTGTGGATGTCAGACAACTTCAAAATGTTTGCTCAACAAAATAGAATTTAATCCATGTTTAAATGAGTTGATGCTAGAGGACATTACAAGTGTTGCAGGCAAATTATTCTAAGATTGGAACACTCTTTTACTGAACCATTCAGGATGACCACAAGAATTTGCCTAAATATACCCAATGCACAAAGAATGCAGTCTTGAGAATCCTCGAATATAAAAAAAATGTAGTACAAATTTTAAGTCTGACTCCAATGGGGCTCATTTCAACTCAAGTGTGACTAGTGTGTGATGAGTCACTTGGTCAATTAAACTGTAATTTAATTAAACTCCATTTGGGTGGATTCACCCCCCCCCCCCCATTTTTCAGATTTTTATATTTTTTAATTCTAGCTAATTCTGCTTGATTCTTGCTGATCCAAAATAAGTTTAACGGGACCTTGACAAAAGAAATTGAACAAGGGCTTATGGAAATTATCATGAAAAAATGAAAATGAATAAATGAAAGAGAAAGAAAAAAAAACTCAAACATAAGAGGGGATCTCTCATAATACAGACCACTAGTTAATTTCCTACTTTTAAGATATGAATATTCCTTTATTACTTATGTGCAAATACTTTTTTTATTGAGTACAATATATAAAGTTTACCTCTCAATGCTTTGGAGCCCTTCTGAAATTGCCTAGGCACACTTAGAAAATTATTGAATTCCATGACTGTTTCCATGTGCCTTGAAAAATCTACTTTACCCTCACCATAAAGGGCTCAGTGCAAGGGCTGGTTGCGTCAATAATGTGCACATTCAGAAATCATAATATTGAGGGCAATACAACAATTTCTACAAAAGAAATAGATGAAAAGCAAAATAAATGCATCAGAAAATGAAGAAAATGATTGGAAAATACAATTAAGGATGGGTAAAAAATTGAAAAAGAGGTATTAAGAGCTATTAAGTAGAATGATGGAAAACAGATAGAATGATGTGAAAACAGGGATACACTAGAAATGTAAGAAGAAAGGAACACATTAAGAAAGGGGAGATGATATAATGATGACCTATTAAAAGTATAATAAAGATATTTCAAGAATACCTAACTGAAAACCAAGAGTTATTTTCATTATCACTATCCTTTGTTTTATTTCTGAATGTTCAAGAATCAATTATCGTAATTTTAAATGGACATGTACACTATTTTGCGTTATATTTCCAGACTATCTGAACAATGACTCTGTTGCTACCAGCCCAGGTTTTGTGTCCCGACAGACCTCTTCACTCTCTGTGCCTGCCATTGGAACCTCCCAAGACTGGGAGCTCAACTACAGAGAGGCAGCCATTTATCTTCAGGAGGGGGAGAATAATGACCGATTTGACACCCATCCAAGAAACCAAGATGCCCTCCCAGCCTATGTCATGGTCCATAACTTTTACTTTTACATCATGGACTTAGCAGCAGCCATGTTGGTGCTACTTCTTGCGTTGGTTGAAGAGCCAGCTGTTGATGCACTACAGCTCCAGCCGATTGTAAGTGTATATACATGTATCCCTTTCATATATACTGCTGAAAGGTTTTTTATAACTTTTTTAGGAACTAATCCAACCCAAATACACTTTATGTGTTTTTATGTTCACTATATTGAAAAAAGGGTTTCCAGGGACCTTATTTCCCTCTGCGCATAGATAGCATAATATACATGCTCTGATTGCTCTCTTAAAAGAAAAATCACATTCTTTGTAAAACTTTTGAAAATGATGACATCTTAATTATTTTGGATCAAATGGAAGACTTGTCCAACTGTACATCACAATTAATCATGCTGCTCTTTCTGGCCAGTTTGTGTAATCCCTTCAACAAAGTTATGATTTCAGGTTTTCAGTCGAAAATTCACTTTTTTGGGGGGGAGGATCTTTTTTTCTATTGTAGACAAGAGAAACAAATTGTTTCTCTTGTCTACAATAGATAATGAAAAAAAGAGAAAGAAAGAAAAATTAAATAATAAATGTAATATAGATGGATGAAAGAAGGAAGGAAGGAAACGAAGGAAAAAAAGAAAGAAAAATGAACTTTAACAAGGTAGAAACTAGAACGAAACCATAAGAACAGTAACCATAACCATAAAGAAACAAAAAAATCACAAAAAATGTAGAGAAAAAAATACTTAAAGGTAAACAGCTGACATGTTTTTGTGATAAACGCAATACAAATATTGTTAATCACTGTTATCATTATTAAACTAATTCCATCCACTTATTGCCTTACTTGGGTGTAATTCATTCCAAGATGCAATACTTCATCAGTAAGCATAATATAGACCTACCCATGTGTTAGCATGATCACTGGACTGTCCATAGCTCTATGGTCTGTCCTAATTGCTGGTGTGAAGATAAGATTCTTTTAATTTTAGGAAAAAGGATATCCCTTGGATGGTGTCATGTAATATAGATGCAAAGGTCAAGATAAAACTCTAGACTGAAAATAACCCTTCATCAGCAAGTATCTACAAGGCCTAGTACATGTATCTACTTACACAGTGACTAATCAGTACATACTGTGTGTATATATTGGTGTGTGTATGTATGTAGGGCTTTCGTTGAAATACTGATGTGTATTTGCTGCTGCAAGTGTGACTGTAAGTAAATACAGAGAATGTGGAGAAAGTTAGGGTCCAATATTTGAATACTGTAATGCTCACATTTTCTTTTCATCAATTGTAGTTTTCATTTGATAATTATTCATTAATAGGTCTATTCATGAATTCATTTAAATGCAAATGTTCATTTTGTATTTTTCTTGAAAACATGAAAAATTATAACCCCATGTTTTTTTATTACACCAATTTTAGAATGCATATTTGGTAATGGGTATACTATTATTTTCATCATAACCTTTGTAAATTACTGGATTGTAAAAATTGTACAACTTCTCATACATATCTTGTTCTTGTCAAAAGTCTAATCATTTTTTTTTGCATTACATAGTTTTTAAACTTGAAAATTTTATCTCTTTTAAGTTTGTTTTCAGTTGTCAGCGAATCACCTCATAATGTTTTATGAAAAATGGAAACTATTCATAAAACTTCTAAAGCTGGGGTAATACTATGCAGCTTTAATGAAAATGAATAAATATATGAAATTTATAAACTGAAAAATAGAATGAAACACAAGAAAAATGCTTTGATTGTAGTAAGCTTTTTGTAGATTGTAGATCATTTACATTGCACAGTGTTTACCTCATGTATTTTCAACAATTTTTTAACTTCTGTCCCAGTTCTGTTATACACACTTGCTTTTTTGTCTCGCCTGTGTAGCGGAGCGAGACATAGGTATCACTATTTCCGGTGTCGGCGGCGGCGGCGCCGTCAACAATTGTGTTGTACACCCAATAACTTTCTACAGCTTCGAGGTGGGATCACCAAATTCATACCAGAGGTCCATCTCCTGAAGGCACAGGTCAAGTTCGAATATGAGTTGAATTTGAATAAGGTCAAAGGTCAATGAACTTTCCATGACTGGCACTGTGCTATGTTGTACACCCAATAACTTTCTACAGCTTCGAGGTGGGATCACCAAATTCATACCAGAGGTCCATCTCCTGAAGGCACAGGTCAAGTTCGAATATGAGTCGAATTTGAATAAGGTCAAAGGTCAATGAACTTTCCATGACTGGCACTGTGCTGTGCTGTACATCCGATAACTTTCTATAGCTTCGAGGTGGGATCACCAAATTCATACCAGAGGTCCATCTCCTGAAGGCACTGGTCAAGTTTGAATATGAGTCGAATTTGAATAAGGTCAAAGGTCAATGAACTTTTCATGACTGGCACTGTGCTGTGTTGTACACCCAATAACTTTCTATAGCTTCGAGGTGGGATCACCAAATTCATACCAGAGGTCCATCTCCTGAAGGCACAGGTCAAGTTCGAATATGAGTCGAATTTGAATAAGGTCAAAGGTCAATGAACTTTCCATGACTGGCACTGTGCTGTGTTGTACACCCAATAACTTTCTATAGCTTCGAAATGGGATCGCCAAATTCATACCAGAGGTCCATCTCCTGAAGGCACTGGCCAATTTTGAATATGAGTCGAATTTGAATAAGGTTAAAGGTCAAGGGTCAATGAACTTTCCATGACTGGCACTGTGCTGTGTTGTACACCCAATAACTTTCTACAGCTTCGAGGTGGGATCACCAAATTCATACAGAGGTCCATCTCCTGAAGGCACAGGTCAAGTTCGAATATGAGTCGAATTTGACTGAGGACAAAGGTCAATGAACTTTCCATGACTGGCACTGTGCTATGTTGTACACCCAATAACTTTCTACAGCTTTGAGGTAGGATTGCCAAATTCATACAAGAGGTCCATCTTTTGAAGGTGCAGGTCAAGTTCGAATATGAGTTGAATTTGAATAAGGTCAAAGGTCAATGAACTTTCCATGACTGGCACTGTGCTGTGCTGTACATCCAATAACTTTCTACAGCTTCGAGGTGGGATCACCAAATTCATACCAGAGGTCCATCTCCTGAAGGCACTGGTCAAGTTTGAATATGAGTCGAATTTGAATAAGGTCAAAGGTCAATGAACTTTTCATGACTGGCACTGTGCTGTGTTGTACACCCAATAACTTTCTATAGCTTCGAGGTGGGATCACCAAATTCATACCAGAGGTCCATCTCCTGAAGGCACAGGTCAAGTTCGAATATGAGTCGAATTTGAATAAGGTCAAAGGTCAATGAACTTTCCATGACTGGCACTGTGCTGTGCTGTACATCCGATAACTTTCTATAGCTTCGAGGTGGGATCACCAAATTCATACCAGAGGTCCATCTCCTGAAGGCACTGGTCAAGTTTGAATATGAGTCGAATTTGAATAAGGTCAAAGGTCAATGAACTTTTCATGACTGGCACTGTGCTGTGTTGTACACCCAATAACTTTCTATAGCTTCGAGGTGGGATCACCAAATTCATACCAGAGGTCCATCTCCTGAAGGCACAGGTCAAGTTCGAATATGAGTCGAATTTGAATAAGGTCAAAGGTCAATGAACTTTCCATGACTGGCACTGTGCTGTGTTGTACACCCAATAACTTTCTATAGCTTCGAAATGGGATCGCCAAATTCATACCAGAGGTCCATCTCCTGAAGGCACTGGCCAATTTTGAATATGAGTCGAATTTGAATAAGGTTAAAGGTCAAGGGTCAATGAACTTTCCATGACTGGCACTGTGCTGTGTTGTACACCCAATAACTTTCTACAGCTTCGAGGTGGGATCACCAAATTCATACAGAGGTCCATCTCCTGAAGGCACAGGTCAAGTTCGAATATGAGTCGAATTTGACTGAGGACAAAGGTCAATGAACTTTCCATGACTGGCACTGTGCTATGTTGTACACCCAATAACTTTCTACAGCTTTGAGGTAGGATTGCCAAATTCATACAAGAGGTCCATCTTTTGAAGGTGCAGGTCAAGTTCGAATATGAGTTGAATTTGAATAAGGTCAAAGGTCAATGAACTTTCCATGACTGGCACTGTGCTGTGCTGTACATCCAATAACTTTCTACAGCTTCGAGGTGGGATCACCAAATTCATACCAGAGGTCCATCTCCTGAAGGCACTGGTCAAGTTTGAATATGAGTCGAATTTGAATAAGGTCAAAGGTCAATGAACTTTTCATGACTGGCACTGTGCTGTGTTGTACACCCAATAACTTTCTATAGCTTCGAGGTGGGATCACCAAATTCATACTAGAGGTCCATCTCCTGAAGGCACAGGTCAAGTTCGAATATGAGTCGAATTTGAATGAGGTCAAAGGTCAATGAACTTTCCATGACTGGCACTGTGCTGTGTTGTACACCCAATAACTTTCTACAGCTTCGAGGTAGGATCGCCAAATTCATACAAGAGGTCCATCTTTTGAAGGTGCAGGTCAAGTTCGAATGTGAGTTGAATTTGATTAAGGTCAAAGGTCAATGAACTTTCCATGACAATAAGTTTGCCATAACACCTTAATAATTAATTCAATTTTACTATTTCTCTCACATTATTATGAATTACATTCTTTTTCACTAACATTCATTTCCTTACTTCCATGGAAATCATTATAGCTTCATAGTATTAACAGCATTCTCAGTGTTATCTCATTTCCTAGGGATAAAGTTGGCCTATAGCATTATTGCATATGTAAACTGTCAGAACCACAATTCACCCCCTAAACTGCTGACAGCCTCGGAAGTCATATAGCATAGTTTTGACATACATTCTCTTCATGACTGCAATATGCAGGCGAGACAACGCTTGGCGTTTGCTTTGTTAAAGTTCATAAAATGCAAAAGGCAAATTTACCTTCGCTTTTTAAAACAGCTTTTCTGTTTTTCACAAATGATATGTGTCAAGTGGAGGTCATCATGTTATTTTTCTGGTTTGTCATTGTACTCTTAACCCCAGTGTAAATAAAAACCTGTTTTATTGCATATTTGTAGAGGAGTGTAATCATGTGTACTGTGCTAGCTAGACATTGTTCATCTAAAGATCATGAAAACATGAACTATTCATGAATTACTTCTCTTCTTTTTCTTGGGGGCGGGGGCTCAGTATTTCACAATGTACTTTTGAGATTATGGGCATTTCACCACAAAGTACAGTGAAAAACTAGGACTCTCCAACAAATAGTCCTAAGCACTTCTTTCAAGTCCGCCCAGTCTAATGGAAAATTAAAATTCAGTGAACAATTGGCTAAAATCCGCAATCGATGGAGCCTCGTTCAACTGTGCTGTCATCAAATGTTCATTTCTAATGACGGTGCTACCGTGATAATCCTTGGCGTAGTAACACTTAGTTTTAACGGAGGAGTGTGTTGTGTTAAAAGACACTTTCAAATTGCACTCCATAGCTTGAAAGCAGGTGTATTCATCCAAACAGGCTTTGGCCTTGAGGCAACTTGTTTACAAAAGTTGTACAGATCATACAATATCTCACCCTTATATGCTGTTTTTCTTTTTGTCTCCTTGGTATACTGTCTCAAATTTAGATCAAATACTGTTGCTGGCATGTTTACCTTCTTTCCAGAGTTATTTCTTGTTGCCTGCCATTTTTTCAAGCATTAGCATATGACTGTGCCATTGGTATTTCTTGGTTCTTCATACTTGCCCCACCCCCTTCCTTTATCATCCTTTCTTTTCTCTCTGTTTCTCTTCCCCTACCCCCTCTTTCTCTTTGTTTTTTCATTGTACTATTGAATAGTGAAGTGAAATGAAAATTGACATAAATGAAATGACTCTTATTGTCTACTTTGAATGATAGTTGCTCGAGTTTTCTGGCCATCCACCCATAATTGTTGTTGACTTTTCACTCCATTCATTGCAATCATCATTTTACTTTCTATGCTAAGTGTGTATGTATATCTTAGGTCACTTCAGACCGTTTTCTATACAGCCATGCACAATTCATGTACCATATAAAACACAATTACTTGTATTTGTGACTGTTCAATCGGTAAACTAAACAGTACCTCAGTGTTTGTTTCTTTAGTGTTATTGCCATTTTTTACCCTATTTAGCTTGATTTATTTATACCAAGTGACATTAATATATTTGGAATATATTGAATTCTTAATATGCAGAAGATAATTCTTATTCCAGCTGACATAGTATATTTGAATTGGTAAACGCCTCCCCGATATGAACACAATAGAGAATATGTGTTGCCCATAAACAAAGTGCAATGGAGCATGAATTCTTTTAATGCAAATTGCACTTTGGCACGATTGATGAATGATTTACACAAATGCAGTATTTGAACTGCTACATTGTGCCAGGCTCTTGTTGTCATTAGTATCCCCATAAAAAATACCATTTTATTATAAGGTACTTAACGGAGAAAATTTTAATGACAGTGATTCATTCTGTAAGTTCAGTATTTATTGAACTTCCTAGCAGCAAACAAAATTGATAAAATTTGTTTGGATGTTGAAACTCCTTTGTTTTTGTGTTTTTAATTGAAATGATAGAATGTGATTTTGGGTTTAAATAGTTTTTTTACACAATTAGGTATATTGGAATGAAAGGCCTGTTGTGGGATAATACAGAGAATATGCCATACATTTTTACCAAAATAACTTGATATTGGTGCTGTGTGTTGTTGGGTAAGTTTTAGTACAGTCTCTCCCCCCATGTGAGATCAAGGTTTGTCAAAATAAGAGCAAGTATTTAGCCCACTCTATCACAACTCTATCACAACACCTTCTCTGTCAACATGTCCAACTGTTTACACATACCCACACTCACACCACCATCCACGCATCCAACGGCTTTGTACCACTGGGTATTGTTTTTTCTAATTATCTTATTTCGAGGCGTCGGCAGCGATGGCGGCGTGGGTCCGCACTCAAAGTCTCTTACTGATCCCAGGGCTTAGTGGCTAGATCAACATGCCGGCAGCCTCCACGGTCTCCCCAGCTTTTGCTTGGCTTACGTTATCCATATTTGTCTTTCATTGCCTGGAGTAGCAGTCGCAGAAATTGAGAAGTGTTAATAGCTATGGTCCATGGCTGCACTTTTGTTGTTGATATTAACTACAAAACAATTTGGGATCTCAACAGGCCTATTCTTTATGATACTTGAAATCCATTTGCCAGCACACATGTCGCATATTACAGATACTTTTTATTTTTAAAATACTGTATAATTTTATACATCACTGTCAACACATACTGATCACTTTTCACTTTGATTTTTAATTATGTTGTAGATTTGATACAAGACTAATCATGAAATTCTATCAACCCTTTGTCCCTCTCCCTAATGATTCTATACTTTATTTTCATATTATTGCACCCCCCCCCCTTTTCTTTAATAGATCCATGCATCTTTGGAACTCTTTGGACTGACAATTATAGCTCTTGGTCTTGGTCTTAAAATGAGATGGATGGGTTTAAAGTCGTTTGCCAAACATAAAAGAACATTACTTAAGGTAAAGTATCTTTTATTCATAAACATGCATCATACTGTCTGTCTGATTAGCTGTGATTAATACAGGCAAAAAGATTTACAATATCATTGGAATTGTATGTTGTTTTTACATTTGATCACAGGTTCTGCACAATTTTCAGGTACATGTAGTTATTATTTTAAGTTGTACTTTATGTACAGGCATATGTTTTAACGTTTATATTTGAACTTTATACACAAAGTCTGTCCTTTTGAAGAACGTAGGTTGTCCATGATTCATATTTCAAGGAAGTTGATTTTTTGTTTTCATCTACTCTCACAGAACATTAAGTCCATTGAATTTTATTCAGTTTCTTTGTCATTCGGTGCAAATGCATTATTCTACATAATAAAAAACTGTTCAAACATAACATGCACACTCTCTTTACATGTAATTGAATGATATTCCTTATTCTTGTTTGTTTCATAACAGGCTATATTTCTATTAGTAATGTATAGTGAAGCCTTGGTAGTGATAGTAAGACAGCAATCTCATTTCAGAGTTACCAGAGCATTAAGACCAATCTTTCTCATTGACTGTCATTACTGTGGAGGAGTCAGAAGGTGAGATTCACCACTAGAAATAAAGATCAGTTCTCGGAAAAAAAATTGAACATTACATGAATTAAATGTCATCCATAGAGGATGATAATAGTTTAAAAGCCCCTTCTGTATTATTTAGGACTTGGTTTTCAGTTGCCCTTATTTTCAATAGCATTCTCTTAGAGATAAACTTTAATTGCACTTCATATCTACTTTTTTCATTTATTGTTTTAAATTGGAATTGCATATTTTATTACATCAAATTTCAGTTTGATATTTTTAATGTAGTTTTGATTTCAAGTTGTTTTACATAAAAATTTTGTGCATATCATGCTTGGGTGAAGTGAACCATGTGTTTGTTCATACATGTAGGTTCATTCAGTTGTAATAGAAATGAATTATCACCAAAAAAGATGACATGATACATGGAAATGAGGCATGAATATGGCAGTTAATATGGCAACATTTTGGTGTGAGGAAGCTTATTGAATTTAAGAGTATTTATGATCTTTTTCATATTGAAATCATTTCTTTCACCATTATATTTATCTTATTTCAAACGTGATATTCAATAATCAACCACTTTGCAAGAAACACACCAAACCTTGGTGAATCATTCTTTTCTGTGTTTTACATTCTATGTTTAAAACTTTACATAAAACATTTTGTTTTTCTTGATGTGCAGAGTACTACGTCAAATCATCCAGTCATCACCTCCTATCATTGAGATGTTGTTCTTACTAGGATATTTCATGCTCATCTTCTCTATATTGGGTAAGTTATACTATCAAATCACAGAACAATGAAACCTGGGAGCCGTTTCAGAAAGCTGTTCGTAAGTTAAGAGCAAATTTAAGATTGACTGGTAAACCTTTATCATGCACTCAACCATCGCCAATGAATGTACCATACCACAAAAAAGGATCAACAGTCGTTCTTAAAGTCGCTCTTAACTAATGAACAGCTTTATGAAACAACTACCTGGACCCCATCTTTAATACAAAGATTTGTGAATGATTTGATAAATCACAACTAGAGAAGAGACTTATGCCAACTATCTACATGTACAATGCATATAATATGTTAGTTCAACAAGCTTTCTTTCTATAACTTCTTAACCTATACGCATCATTTTCTTGAAAGATTAGTATTAGCACTCTTTGTTTCCAAATGGATGATATTTTAATTATGATGTTGATGAGATCTGTCACAACACCTTTTAAGTGCTGTGATTGATTTGGGGACCTACATGTACAGAAAATTTGTCATACAATCTATTACAATTTAAAAAAAAAAAATTCCAGCCAATGGGTTTGTCAACAGCCCCATTTTGCTTACAAAGTTTTTTAATTAAACAGCATTTCGGAAAACTTCAGTTTTTATGTGCTTCATATACGTGTAGAATCTATGACTTGTTTTCATCATGTTGTAAAGGTGCTATAAGTAGGTCACTAGCCAGATGAGGTAGGAAAATGATTAATACTGAGAATAAATCAATAAAAAGAAGAATTAATTATTACATGACTTGTTCCACATCTACTGAAGATAAAATATGCTTGTTTGTTCAGAAATAAGCTTTGGTATTGTCTATTCAATTCAAAATGAACATTTTCTTTGGGTTTTTTTGTCAGGTTTCTACATATTTGTGAATGTGGAGGATGACATTTATTTCCAAACTCTGCAAGATAGCTTTGTAAATCTCTTTGTGCTTATGACCACTGCTAAGTGAGTATTGATTAGTTTAATACTTAACACTTTTATTATAATACTTTTCAGATTAATTTAAATATCAAAACTAATGTACATGCAAAACTTATCTTTGTCTTCTTTTCTTTTGTATCATGATTCCTGTTCAGATGTTTGCATATATATTTTTAGTAAATATGGACATGTATTTCCAGAGGGCTTATTATAAATACTTTTGATAATTGGAACTATGAAGTAAAGTATACGTGTAAAATATTTGCATAACGTAAACAGCTAAATATATTTTCAGTTTCATCTGATTAAAAAACAATGACTTTTAATCTGGTCTTCATGTCATAATGCTTCTTTTCGATTACAAATATAACATTGTATGGCAAATTTGATATTAGCTGTTAATGCTGTGATTTCAGCAGTTTTTAAGCAATATTTTATTTTTTATATAAGTTTTCTGCAACAGGATCTTAGTTTGAATTACATATTGCTTCCAATAGCCATCCTTCATGAAACGATACAGGAGAAGAGTTAGTCTTGAAGGTTATGAGTAGGTGCTAAGATTCTTATATTCTAAACCAAATATTCACAAATTATTTTGGACAAAATTTTTCAGCTTTCCTGATGTAATGATGCCTGCCTATAATCACAATCCATGGTCTGCAATCTTCTTCATCGTCTTTCTCGTTCTAGAACTTTATTTCTTAATCAATCTGGTAAGTCACAACATTTCTTATCCTACATGAAACCAATGCATGAAGTGATAATGACATTCATTCAGAAATTATGTTAATTGTCTGTCTGGCCAAACTCAGAAAGAGTTGGGATTAAAAACATGTGGTCATTCCTTAAAGCTAGAGAAAAGATATTCATGTCTTGATGTGCGTAATTTTTTCTTTGCTAACCGAGTGATAGATGTGTGGAACAGTCTCCCAGAAGATGTAGTTACTGCTGTTCAGTGATTGCATTTAAGAATAGACTGGATAAGCATTTGGAGAAGATTGCCTATGATTTTGAGTGATTTTTGATTCTCGTTTGTTTTTATGGAATATTTTGCTGTCTATGATACCCCTGCCACCCTTCCCAGCCAACATAAGTAGCACTTCAAATTTTGTCTCAAGGAGAGCAGCTATAGACATTCTAATTTGATCAATGAACAGGCTAAGTCCTACAACATTGTTGGAGTGAACCTAACTAAAACTAAACTAATTTAGATCCTTCCTCACTATATAAAGCCAGCAACACCTAAATGCTATCATCTTGAGAGTTTGGGCTCTGCCCGATTGTAAACCTGAAGGAGTGTACTGCTATGTGTAATTGCTGTGTAAGGGGGATATTTCTTTTTTTGCAATTATCAAACTAGAAAGCTTTTAACTTTTCTTCTTTTGATGGTAGATGAATTGTTTTATGGTGGTATCAGTTGTCTTTCAAGGAAGATCATTGTTAATGTGTAGTTTGCATAAGTATGAATTCTTTTCCCAGGGTAGCTTCAAATATTCAGAAATAAGTTTTTATATAAAAGTCAAATTTTCAGTTAGTAACTTTAATACAGCTCCAATTAGATGAAACTCTCATGAAAAAGTAGTCTTATTTTGATTTTTTATTTGAGTGATGAACACACACCTCTTTGTGACTTAACCTGTTGAAAAAGTTGATAACACATTTTTTTTTAATACCCAGCGACATCCTGGACTCTTCCAGCAATCAGCTTTGGTATCATGGGATGGTGTTTGTCAAATCACTTTCCTCTCTCACCTTAATATAGGATCAAAATTAAATGGAAGATGACAAAAGCAATGGATCCTTAAAAGTAGAGTATGATTTTTGCTTTTGTCATGTCAAAGTCAATTGTCTGGTTTCTGAATAGACTAAAAAAAGAAAGGAGCTTTGATCTGGTTCAAATTTGAACATATTTTCATTAATCATTCTCACGTGATTGTGATAGAAAGTCATAAAAGATATTAATTTTCTGTCTTATGCTGCTGCTGGTATAAGCTGGGTGGGTGATCAAGTGAAGAACTGGAAGGAAAGATGCGAAGGCATCCATCTGGTATATAGACTATCATTTTAGTCATGATGTCAGTTTCGATTGTCTGCTAGAGGAATGCTATGAAAGAGTCCACAAATTGGATAGGTCTGCCTCAAAATTATTCCAGTACTACCCTCCGGTTATTCTTGGGCAATCTCCCTGCTAACAATGACTGATGACAAATTGGTTGTATCCTACGGGATGTAGAGCTGTTCTTGCATGCAACTCCCAGTTCTTTACCAGATAGGCTTGTGAAATAGACCGGGTTGGTGATTTTTGGGTTCAACTGAGAACAAACAACAGAGATTTAAAATCTATTATGCAACATGTGTTAAACAAACATGGTACATGAATTCTATGTGAAATATAGACCATTAGCCACAGTACCAAAGATTTGTGAAAAAATCCCTTATACCATTCTTTTTTTAAAAAGATGAAGATATGCATTATTGCATGGGAAATGTACAAAAATGAAGTAATTAAGCTGTTAAGTTGTACAATTCCAACTATTCAGTATAGATAGATGATGTAAAAGAAAATTTGTTCAAAAGACAAATTGCGGTTTATTGTTTCTATTTTTATAGGTCTTAAAATTGTTTAAATCTCACTTGAGAAATAATTGTTTTTTTCTTGTGTATTTGATAAATGGGCTGTTGACTGTCACCATATTTTTAATTAGTCATTTAATTTCATATTTTCTTCTTTGACATGTAAGCGCAACTGAATTTACCTACAAAGGAATGTTTATTTATGGAATTCAGTCTGAAAATAAAGTCTGGAAGATAGACTAGAAGGAGGAGGAGGGGGCAGGGCAGGGAGGATGGGTTGTATACACAAGGGTATTAGGGAGAGGGGCTGTCTAAAGCAATTAAGGATGATTGTTTTATTGGTATTATTGTAACAGGAAATGCAATGCAGAAGTACAATATTTCCAGCATCTGCTCACAGAAGCACAGATTTCCCCTTTATTCCACCGGGTGGTTCATCAGAGATGTCATTCATTTCATTTTGACATTTGATATCATGAATTAAACATCTAACTTGATTCACCTGTAATTTTTCTTCTATCATCCTGCTAGTTTTCTTTTATTATTGAGACAATAAAAGGTGCAGCGTGGTAGAAGGAACAGAGAAAGAAAGAGAGACAAACTTAGACAGAGACAGGGAGACATACAGACAGAGAGGAGAGAAATGAGTGTGAGATTGATTTAGTATGTACTTGTTCTTGCAGACTGGTTTAATAATTGAGGGGTTGTACTGAATATGTCATTGTCCTATAGTACAAATTATGAAGTACTCCTTGTGTTACTTGCACTCTTATTGCGCTCTATGTCATTTCAGGTCTCTAGGCACAGGCAAAGGTCATGTGGGGTTAAAAAAAGTGATATCAACTTTCAAGAAAAAATTAGACCAAAGGTTATGATTTTGAATATTCAAGACAATATTGCGATTTATTAATAATCTGCATGTAGGAATGTTATTTTAGACTTATATGTAATATTTTACAGTTTCAATTAGAAATAGATTAGTGTAATTTCAGGTAACTCAGTCAAGGTCAAAGGTCATTTCAGATCATTAATTAGTCAATAATTTGATATGTTAGATGTATGTAGTTTCCAACAGGTGATGACAATGTGTGAAATCTACTTGTACACTGGTTGGTATTCCTATGCCAAAGCATGCTTGTTAATATCATTATATAATTTACATTAAATTTCTGTAAGTTATTTATGTTTATTTGTGTCCTTGACATGACCTTGAGCTCCTTGCCAGCTTGTGATGAGGATGGTCTGAGATGTGTAGTGGAGATTTAGAATTAATTCTGTAAATTTTTGCAAATTATTTTTTTTGTGTACAGCCATAATGCATTTTCTTTATAGTAAAGACAGCTTTTAAAGGGGAATCCAACCCAAATAAAAAATTGTTTTTATAAGGAAAAGAAAAATCAGACAAGTTGATAGGTGAAAGTTTTGAACAATATTGGACAAACAACAAGAAAGTTATGAATTTTTAAAAGTTGTAAATATTGGTAATCACTATACTCATGGAGACTTCAAATTGGCCGCATATGGGATGTCATAGTGATGTAAGGCAAGGACTATTCCTCAATGTACTCCAATACATATTTTGGCTAAAATGTCATTCTCCCCAAAAGTTTCATTTCAAATTATATTTTTCTTTCATGAGGACATTAAACAACTACTACCTGGGTTATATTTAGATTACTGTCCCAGGGGAATGGGTACTTTAGGAGAAAACCACAAATACCTGATAATAAAGTACATGGCCTATGAGAAAGTTGTCCTTGCCCCTTGTCATAATTTACTTACTGAGTTGCCAATTTGAAATCTACATAGTATTAGTGATCTCAAATTTAAAGCAGCTATAACTTTCTTATTTCTTGTCCAATTTCTTTCAAACTTTCACCATTCTGTTTAATTATTTTTCTCCTTCCTGACATAACATTTTATGGCCAAGGCTGGATTCCCCTTTAAGTAAGTTGCGTGACTTCAATTAAAATATATACAGAAGAATTTTGAAATGTCGCAAATGAACGATCACCTATGTCAATATCTGTTTAAAAAATTTTCAATGCAAGAAAATATTTTGAGAAGGAATGAAAAAAAATAGTGAAGGGGTATTGAGTACTAGACTAGTAATGGACACCTTATCTTATGATTTTTCTTTCCTGATTCATTTTTCGTTCTTTTGAGTCAAATATGGATAATGAGAATGCTCAATACTATTCATAATTTACTAGACTTAAATGCATAATTTAGAAGGTGCAATTTTCACTACTATAGATTAATTAATTTGTGCTTAATAATTCATTTGACTACCACTTCTCATCATTCATAGTAAACCCATTGTAAATGTTGCTCCTTTTGACAAGAACTCATGAGATAAGCATGGAGTTATCCACAGTATTTCCATGAGAATAAACATGCTTCTTAAAACTGATGACTTGATAATGATGAAGAAGAGAAATTTAGGAAGGTTTTGAAAAGGGAAGAGGGGAAAATGAAAAGATAGGAATGAATGAGAGGAGGAAGAGGTATGAGGTTGGCCTAATGAAGTATACTACCTGAACACGGTAATAGGGAGGTTGTGGGCGGGGACCGGGGGCGGGGACATAGAACCAATGAGTATGACAGTGCCTGTCTAGCAGGTGCTTAAGGAAGTACCTCTCTCAAACATCTCTGACTCATATTCTCTCTTTTATAACAGAGATAATGAGTCATACACTTTTCAGACTGGGAGTTAGGTAAAATTGTAACTTGTAAATCATAAATATATTGTTCAATGAAAGAAGAATATCAAGAATGTAAATACATTCAAGTATTTACATTCTTGATTACATGTATATGATTTTTTCTTTTACCCCAAGATCAAGGATTATATATCTTGAATATATACAGGGAATAAGAAATATGACAGTTCAATGGAACATTGCAATCATTTTCTGTAGCTTTATCACTCTTTCCCATATTTACTTACTGTTAGTCCAAATAAACATTCATAGTATATTTAAAATGGACTATTAAAGAATTTGCATTATATTTTTGCCCTTAAACTACAGTGGTATGCCATCTTATGCAATACCAGTATACATTATATTTGCATGATCAATAATACTTGATTGTACTGAATTTTGATTTCTATAAAATGTCACTCTCGTTGGTTTTCGATTACTTTATATTTTTCATTGTTTTATACTTTGTATACATTGATGATGTTTATTTCTCTTACTTTTAGGAATAGTTTATGTGGAAAAATAAAATCGGATGTTCATCCATTCTCAACGTCATATTTCCCTTATGATTCTTTTCCTGTCGTCATTTTCTCCTTTTATTCATCGCATTCATATTCTTTTTTTTTTCAAGCTTTGATTCATTACTTGTCTTTTTTTTCTTTCTTGTTTTTGCTCCTCCCGTTTCTTATACTTTTCTTCTCATCTTTCTTATTCTGTTCATCTTGGGATAATTTTACATTTGGAGTTCATATAGTCCAGTAATATTGTATGATAGATATTCTCTATTTAGTATAGTAAATTGTACAATGCCTACTTAGCTTGTTGTACATGAGCAAATGAGAGGCTGAATGTCAAACATTCATACCGTTGCACACGTACCATCCAAAAGTACCGTACAATATAACTTTTTGAAGGGAGGTCACGTGGTACCAATCTAGCCATTCACAGCTCGTATTTTAATACCACTATTTACTATTGTTTAATGTTATCTATTTCTTATTGTTGATTCCTATTTGTTCTTTTTACCCTCCTCTATATTATTATTCCTCTCTTTTTTGCTTCCCCTCTATCCATCTCCTTTCCACTCATATTTATCATGTTTTCATGCTCAACATTTCTTACACATTAATATAGACATCCTTTTCTTTGAATCAAGGTGTTTCTCAAAGTCCAGCTGATGTTTTACCTGAAATTGTAGCATTTAATGAAGGAAATTCTATAAATGATTTTTTAATGGTCAATATACAGTATTAAAGAAATGTTGATATTTATTTTAATCCTTCTGCAGCTTCTTGCTGTTGTGTATGATACATTCACTGGCATTGAGAAGAAGAAATTCAAGAAGCTCACACTTCACATGCGGAAAGCAACCAGCAAAGCATTCAGATTATTATGCAGTAGAAGGGTAAGATAATCATTCTGTTTTATTGATCCAAGTACAACCCATAGGCTTGAGCTTGTAGAGATTTTTTTTTCAAGTCTACAGTAGATAATTAATACAATTAAGGAACTTTAAAGTAATGTAAATGATAACCCTTTACTAGGAATATATTGTAATTTAAAGTTTTGTTATGTTTTTCCTTCTTAAATGTGCATTTTGTAATATTTGTGGGGCCGGGCTCGATTAGCACTTGTGCTATTTTCTGGTCCCATTTACCATCATATTTTTATACATGTGTAACTGTTATGCAATTTGTATTCTAACCTGTAAACATGTGAATATTGTTGGTAAATAAATATATCAATAAAAAACACTGCTTTACCTTTTCATAACTTAACTTGATTTCCTACATGAGGGAAAAGCTCCCTCTGACCTCTTTTCCATGAAAAATGCTGTGATTAAATTCACTCTGTAATCCATGGCATCATGAGGTTTGATATTGGTAGTATTATGTAAAAACTTTTGTAACTTGTAATATTCATGACATTGAAATTTCCTTGAAATTGAATTTATTAGGTCAGTGATTGTGCAAGTATGGATCATCACATTCATAGAATTCATTAAAATAATATGCTTACTTTGTACACCTTTATTTTGATTGTGGAAATTCAATAAATTCAATTCAATTCAATAACTTGTCTGCAGGTCATTTATTTGATTTTTCAAAACTTTTCACAGAAAAAGAAAAGGATATTTGTTAAAAGATGAAGATCAGATTTGGAAGTCTTATTTTTCACTAAAGTCTCACTAGTTAGGCTTACCATAAAGTTTGCAAGTTAAGCATGTATACATGTAGTTCACAATACATGTATTATCTCTCTCTTGATATGAAGGTCATATGACCCCTGTCGTCAATTTGAAAACTTTTTCATGTAGTCTTTTTTCATACTTAAAAGTGTATCATCTGTTAAATATAGCAATCTTTAATTTGACATTCAAGTACAATAGGCTGTGCAATTCTTTAGTGCTGAGCACTATCATCAGATTATTAATTAGATTTGTAATTGCCAAAGTTTACAAGTAATTGTAAATCAGTCGATGTTATTGAAAGGGTAGACAAAATTTCTCTGCATTTCAGTCTTGACTGCACGTATTGCGATATATACCCTATTAATGTTTTCACTATTTAAAACCATCATAAGGAAAATAACCTAATTATAGGAAGATTAGTAATAATGGATTAACTAAATAAGTAGTATGGATATTGAGAAACAAATTTTTTGCATTCCAATCTGTCTTTCTGCATGTACCGACTTATCAATTTAATGTTTTCACTATTGAAAGCTACTTTACCCCCAGGCTAGTAAAAAAAAAGTATTAAGCAGTCAATAGTATGGATGATAAGCAATCTATCCGCATTCCAACCTTGGTAGTGCATATGTCTTCCTATGTACATCGTCAGATGTAATTACTTTAAGACAAGGCTCTCTCTTGTTACCTATATCTCATTTCCTAAGTTTACCTCTTGCCTCTTATCCTGTGTAGACGGAGCCAGGGAAGCATTTCATGAAACAAATAATCAGTGATTTCCACTGACTATTTGTTATAAGCTACTGAAATCCTTGCTTCTGATTGGCCCAGAGTAAATTTGCCAGTAAAAATCACAGACAAGATTCTTGCTGAAACACTGCCCAGATCTTGGTGGAGTGATGGGTAAAGTCTGTCTTGGGAAACCATTACGTGATGTGGAAGAGTGCTGATTCGGCTAATTTAAAGATGATTAGGGTTTATAAAGGATTTAGGTGTTTTTGCCTGAAATTTTCATAAATCGATGTTATATGCCCCCCCCCCCCTCCACCTCGGTTATTTCAGTCTTTTGTGCCTGATATTTAAAGAAGCCCTTTTATCGTTCAGTGACTTTAAGAATTCAAAATGTTTGCTTGAGTTGGCAGATTTTCAGTTTGTGACCCTTTATATACCCTGCACATTCAATTATCATTCGCATCTGTACTTTTTGTATCTTTAGGTGGAATGTATTGATTACCAGATGCAACAAAAAATGATTCATATTTAGTAGCGATTAATGAGAGAAAATATCAATGTGGAACAATTGTCCTAGAAATATGTCTAGTTTACTGTTAATATTTTGAATCAACAATCATCAATCAAAGGAAGTTGGTTGACACGCTATTGATCCTGCGTAAATCTCCCTTCCTTCGTCAAATCCATGCATCGATCCACCAACACTATGATACGCCATCAAAGGTGGCTTTAAAAGCACTGCTGACAGGGAAATCGGGAAGAAAGGATAAGAGAAAGAAGATGCATCAAGTCTCTTTTAACAGTTTTTTAAATATCTCACTCGACGTGAGCCATTAAGAGAATAATCCTGCTGTATGTATGTCCTTCCTTTTTCTTGAAGTTTTATTACCAGTTTTATTCAGCTACGATCATGTGAGCATCAAAAGAACACATTTATAGCATGTTTGTTACCCTTTTCAGTTGCATGATGAATCTACTGATTTTACTCATGTTTAATAACAACTCACTAGGTACAGAAGGTAATTGCTTGATAGGAGGGCATGAATGTTTTATATCAAACAAAAATAAGGATATTTCTTTCAAATTTCATCTTGTTTGGCCTATCCATTTGTGTCCTTAAGCCTATCAAACACAGTGTCATACACCATGGATTCCCTCATTAGGAGGTCTTTACTCTATAAACAGATGGTTATCAGCAAGTGAAAATTGATTCTCTATTTGTTTTGAGCTGTTTACCTGTACTAATGGCCCTACAATCCGTTTCATTGATGTGATGTTTGTGCCGTCTGGGGTTAATGGGTGAAAGACTATAAAGTACAATCTTAGATGGCTCATGGAACTTCTATGGAATAAACAACATTGAAGCGATTCAGACTTTTCTTTTTCTTTTTCTTGGAATCAAACTTGCAGATTTGTTGAATTTCTTGGATTATAATCTTATTGTGTTACATCTCATAAAAAAGGAATATTTTAAATAATGAAGCAAAGTATGCGATAAATCTGCAACACCAACTTAATAGTAAAAGATGCATGATCAATGATTAAAGAAAAGAAGCATAAATGCTTTTAGATGTGTTAAATTTCTCGTATCCTGTCATTGCATCAAATCTGTTAGCTAATATGCTTCTGAAAGTTACTGGTATATAAAAGATTGGTTAATTTAACAATGTATTTCAAGTCTAAAGACCTGGTAATTCAAATCAAAGTGTTAGATCTAATGATTGATTTTAATGATTGATTGCAATAAAGATCAATGTAAGCAGTCATAATTATCAGTCAGTTGCCTAGTTTTTTTTTGTTCAGTCAGGTGTTCTGTAACATAACAGATCAAATTTTGGTTGTTGAATCAAACACAACTGTAACGAGTCTATGACAAAACTATGAACATAGAGTTACAGTCATTTGTCGATATCAAGTATTCATATTATGCTACACCCCTGAGATGCCAATTCTCATTTTTCTTTTCATTTTTTTTTATTTACTCTTATACAGCATCCTGGTAAAGTGACGTTTGCTCATTTTGAAGGTTTGCTCAAGTACTATTCTCCTAACAAGAGTAAAAGGGATGTCCTACTCACATTCAAGACTCTAAACACTAGTGGATCAGGCAAGCTAGATCTGCAGGTATGCATCTTGTAGCTTATTACTGTTAATTACAATGTACAAGCTTTATGTAAGAAGAGTCACGCCTAGTATAGAAGTTTCCCTTGTAATGTTCTCCTTACAAGACTAATAGAGATGCCCTACTCATATTCAAGACAGGTGGGCTTCCAGAAATGTTGTATCTATGAGTAGATAAGCTTTGAATCCTAGTTTAGAGAATTAACAGGGCAAATTGATAAATATTGATGTACAAAAATGATAATTATCAATCAGCCTTGAATATTATTAATGAAGTCTAATTTCTTTGAATCAATGACAAGTACGAGGTATTTATTTTCTCTGATTGATATGATTTTATGCAGGAATTTCACAATGTCTTTGAAGTGTCAAGGTTAAAATGGAAGTCACAACGAGAGGAAAGACTCTGGTTTGAATCTCTTCTCAGTCCTATGGATGTTCCATTTAGATTAATTCAGAAGATGGTTTCATCAAGAATATTTGAAGCAATCGTTTGTAAGTAATTATTCCCTTATTCAATCATCATTTGTTGATATGTCTAGGATTTTTTTTCTAATCCCATTTAGCCCTCCTACTACTTATACATCTCAAATGATTCCATTTATTCTGTTCCAAGAATTTTTTTTTTCTTGAATACCTTATTCTGTCCTTATCTATCAGTGTAGAATGTTATTTCCTAGGATGTCATGATAAGGTATATGCCATCATTTATCTCTTGATCTGCATTTCAAAGCCACCATGAATACTATATACCATACTTTACTATGATGTATGATGTATTATTATGTCAGTGGTGAAGGTTTCTAGAAGATTTCAGAGCAATGGATATTGCTGAATACATCATTCATCTTTCCACTAGTCTGCTCTGATGATTTTTTTCCCTGTATTTAGGATTCATCTTTACCAGGTTCATAAAGAGCAATCCTTTGCAGTTTACCTTTTATTTTTTTTCTTTTTCTGTAGTAATATATTTGAAATTTTAAAAATTTAATTTACTTTCCCCCCACAGCATGATTTCCCCATTAATTCAGGTAAATACCTAATGCACAAACCGACACGATTGTGAATATATTTCTTCCCTCTCTAGTTATGATATGAATGACCAAGGTAGACTTGTCAGCAAGTAACCATCAAGTCAAAGGCCTAGGCGGGCAAGATCTGTCTGTCCGATTCAGGCAGGTGGCAGCATAGAGCCTGCTAAAAGAAGAAATGCCTTGCAGCAAAATTAATCAATATGCAAACACTCCCTCTCTTTACCCTCTACTCAGGGATTCATATTGTAATATCTTGCTTTTAATTCCTATGTCTCACCACTTAGTAATGAATGCATGAAGATGAAGACAGTTGAGGGGTGGTGGATACGTCGTGCCATTTGAAGAAGAAAAAAGATCAAATGCGCGGTTTGTCTCTTGATTTTTCTTGATTGTGAACTTTGTTGAAAGGTTGAAGGAAGAAAGAGATGGAGAGAGAATTGATATGAGAAGGTGGAGGAGGGGTTGGGCATGGGAGACTTGAGATGCTGATAGATATGAGTGTTTTAAATGTTATAAGGCGAAGGGAAGGAAAGGTATTGGGCAGGTATTTGATGTGAACAACTGTGCGAGTGTGTTTCCATGGCCGTGATTTCCAAGTTATACATGTAGATGTGTAACCCAATACACACTTCCTTATGGACATGAAATTTCATTGTCAAATTTTGGAAGAGACTTTTTCACCTTTGTCTATTGTTAAATGAGGTTGATCTAAACGTTGAACCTTAATGGGGGGGGTAATATAGAATAAATGCTTTTTGTTGAGCTTCAATGCCCTTTTTTGGACTGTTTCTATACTATGACTGCTGATGAATTTTAATGTCTGGCCAGCATTTCATCTGATCATTTTGAATAAAACCTAGTCAGAGAAAGAAAACAAAATTAATTAGGGTTATTTCAAGGGAGAACAAAAATTGTTTGAGAACATCTACCTTACATATTTATTGGTCATTGACATCATGAGGATTGACCTATTTTCCAACCCAGGCATAAGCCAATGTTTCATTTGTCCTTTTGTTGAAGATACAAGAATACTTCAATCATTTGATGGAGAAAAGAGGGTTGTGCATTCATCAACATGCAATAATTTTGGCAGTGAGCAAGTACCCACAGAGAGTGCATGTGGCCAGTAAGAACAACATATGGTGGTGTCATATGCACTCTTGTTCCCTTGATTCTTACCGACCAAGGGGGGAACTATTAAGGTGACTGGATCAGAATGCTGGATTAGATGAATTCTGTCTTGACTCTTGTCAATACCCACTTCACATTCTAAATTTAAGAATCAAGGTGATTACAGTAGAGAAGATAGACAGGGGCAAGGTGAAATTAGCTTATAAATATTTTGAAAAAAAATTACAAAAGTTCCATAAGAGCATTAGGGCTTCTGAAAATTTTGAATTCTAAATGTATAGAAGTAGGGAAAGTAGAGTCTGTACAGAATCTGTGACTTTTTTCTCATGGTTTAAAGGAATGGAAACGCATATTTAACTGAATCCTTTGTAAATGGGATTTTGTATTTTTCACAATATTTCTTTGGATTGCATCCATTATCTAATAATAGTATTTATTTTGTTTTGACGTCATCTCTGCCTGGAAGGCAAAGAAGGGTTTGAATCACTATTACCAGCAGATCTCTCCTCTCTAAAAATCACATATTAGTGGTGTCCAGGTGGATTACTCTACCAGATTTCATTAGGCACTTAACATGCAAAGTGGAGAGTCTCCTCTATATGAGGTTATGATTTAACATCTTCGAAAGGACATTAATTTTTTCACACAATGTAGACTCTAGGCATCTCCCCTGGGTGGACCCGGACCCATGATCTTTGGTTTGACAGGCAGACCTTTACAATCTAAGTCAACTTGAAATTTGCTAGGGTCAAATTATTTCCACTGACGTAATCATTTTCTTTTACTTTTATGAATATGGGTTGATAATATAAACAATATGCCCTGAATATCCGTACCCAAAAATATATGTTTGTTAGCTTAGACTTTATCAGATACATAGAAGGTATTATTAGAAGGGCGGGGGATACCTTTTTTCTGAAATTATTTGTACTCCTTTGGCACTACTTTGAGTATTTGTTTGTCATATGGAATAAAATGTGAAAACATAACTTGCATTTCATGTCCCATGTACATTCCCTGTTCATATTACATTTTGTTTCCTCTGAGCATGGTTTATCTTTTGGATGTGAATAGGGTCAGGTAGGGGTGTAATCAGGACCTTAGTGAAGGTGTCAGAGGGGTTAATCTTCCACTTTTGAAGGGTAAACACACACTACCACTTGTGGTGGTATTGGGGAGTAGGTTTGAGGTTTGGGGTGTAGATTTCAGTCCACAGATTCAATGGTTAGGCAATATTTCAATGAATCCAGACCTCAGAACCACAATTGAAAATTGAAAATTCCTGCTACCTTTACTTTTCCAAGGGATAACACAATTTTTGAAATTTTCTTTCACACAAAAGAAAAATTTGAACAGCTTGAGTAATGAAATAGTATAGTAAAGTTCAAGAGAATGTTCAAGGCCTGCATAGGCTGATCTGGTTGTGAGCAAAATTGCTTTACTATTATTAGTATTATTACAAGTTACATGTATATTGTAGAAAATCAGGATTTTAGGATATTTGATGAAAGTAGGGGTTTTCCTTTTAGATTTTGCTGTTTGATGCCATTGGCAGTGACATGATGTATTGCATTGTATTTTGAAATGAATGTTTTGATAGCATCGTGGTGAAGTGTTTCATGTCTCATGAAGAAGAATTGATGACAGTAGGGATGAATAGAAGATTTACACCAGAGTGACTGATGACAGTGGCTAGATCACACTCTCAGGAGATTGATAAATGTTTTGCTCGAGATGACAAATTCAGACACTCCATTATGGAGGACAATATGTTTACCCTGCATACCACCATCTCATGGAACAGCTATCCGTTTTATGCTCATACATAAATCAAAGTATTATGCTGATCTTATGGTAAATGTGGTGATGATTTAGCATGTGCATGTGATAATTGCATTGTTATTGGTACCTTGTACAGAATAAAGAGATGATAGAAATAGGGAAAAGTAAAGTTTGAGTGGGGGAAGGGATATATGAAGATATAGAGATGAGGTAAGGTAAGAATAGAGAGTGGAGGAGATAGGTTGATGGGCAAAGATAGAGTGGGAGAGGGGGGATAAAGATGAGACAGAGAGGAGCAGAGAAATAAGATGGAGAGAAAGAGACAAATGAGACAGGAAGGGGAGAGGGTGACATCGTGATCTAGTGCTCGTAACTATTGTCTCTCAATCGGAGAGACTTGGGTTCGATTCTCAGCCATGGCGTGTTTTCCTTCAGCAAGAAATTTGCCCACATTGTGCTGCACTCAACCCAGGTGAGGTGAATGGGTACCTGGTATACTAGGATTAAATTCTTACAATGCTTGAGCACAAATATGGGCAGTGAAACTAAACCCAGGGTACTAATAGCAGCACTTTTTTTAAGGCAAAAAGCGCTTTATATATCCAGCTATTTTATGAGAGAGAAGAAAGAACAGAGGGAGAGAGAGAGAGAGATGGGGGGGGTAAAGGGGGCATCGAGGGTATTAAAGGAGAAGGACAAAAAATATATCGTGAGTTGGTATGCAATAGATTCCTCCCCTCTCCATTTTACCATTTGTGCCCTTTTTCATTGTGCTTTTTTCCATTAGAGCCTTTTTCCATTAAAACCTTTAAATTTCATCGATCAGCTGATATGAAAACAATTCCTCTCATCCAACATCTCTTCTGTCATTTTAATCTTCTACAAACTGACAGATATGGAAAAAAAAATATGGGGTAAAAAAGAAAACATACAAGAAAGATGTGAAAACGTGTATGCAATGAGAGCAAGCTATGCAGTACCTGATCAGCACCTACTCTGTCATGTGCACAGAACTAACAGATGGTTGAAACTTGATAGTGATAGCATTCATGAGCTAGGATGACATAGCATCTTTTAAGCATACAAAGACTTTCAACTGAAGGATGATTTCCAAAGCATAATAAATGATGCAAAGAATACATTAAAGATGGTGTGACACAGTCTTATTCCAGTATTAATAGTGACTCTTTTGAGACAAAGATAGTTCTTAACATTTGATGCTATACCCAATGCTTGCCTGAAATTGCATGAAATAATGTATTCAGAGTTGATTCTTGAGATCTTTGACAGTGTACAGTACATGTATCTGATATCACCAGACATTGCATATGATATATGGGGAGAGGCAGTGATATACATGTAGGTGAAAGTGAGAAAGAGGTTTTTGAGATTGTAGACTTGTCTCAGATTGACTGTTTGTTTTTATACAGTGTTATGTTTCTATAATTTAGTACATGAGTATGATAGAGTTAACCAATGATAATGGAGTATTAGAAAATACATTATTTTTGTTTACACTTGTATGGGTGTAGAAAATAAATGTATTATGTTGTAATGTAGCCTTTTTGAGGTGGTGTCGTTGCTTAATGATTCATATATGGTTGTTATGAGATGTATTATCCCTTTTTTAATCAACATAACCTTATTGTAAGTTTTTTATATAAAAAGTATCAATAAATCATTCTTCAGTTTTTTAAGTCTTCATGTACTTATATTGGAAATCAATGTATTTTAGTCTATATTTCTTACTTATTATGTGCAATACTTGATTCTCCCAATACAGATGTCATCATTGCAATCAACGGTATAGTCTTTATCATCAAGACCATTATAGCATCAAGTAAGTCATTTCCAGACTCCCTTTTTTCTTAAACTTGCTGTAGGCCTACAACTAAATTTATGTATAAACTGTTTGGAAACTTTTTCTTTAAAAAAAATTAAAACAAATTTTCATTTCACAATACATAATCTGTTTTTTCATTTACAGTTATATTTTGTATTTCTTTATAAATAATTGACAGCCAAACATATATTTGTGCATTTTAGACTTTTATTCAAGATAAGCATTTATGACACAAGTCATAGTTTAGGGAACTAATTCATTCATCCACAACTATGCCAAACACTGTTTATTGCTGTAAGAATCAATAATCTAAGAAATGTGCGCAAAGCCTATATGTCAGCAATAGAGCTTGCACCCGTACATCAATCATTGAGTTTCTTCCCCTATAGATGTCACAATGAAATTAAGAAGTAAGCAAAGTCAGAAACTGGAGCAGAGAGAAGACACACTGCTTAGTCCCATGCCAATGGGATTGAATGGGGGGCAAGGGATTAAGGGATTATTAAATCCTAATCCATACAAATTGTGGAACTGTGATTTGACATGTTGGATTTAAGAATGGGGGATTTGGAGCTAGAGTATCGCTGAGATTGGATTGGGTTTTGGTATTGCATTTGCTGCAATAATGGGAGTTGATTAATTAACTGCTGCAATGATGAACATTTCAAAAGAAGATCAAGGGGAAATGGCTCTCGGCGAAGCATTAGTGTACTATTTGAATAGTAAGTGAAGTTACACCGACCTTTTCATTAGCGGGCAGAAATTGATTTTCGCATTTTCAATCATTGTGCATACTTGCCAAAATGCAATCAATATTTGCATTTTAGTTTTATTGATGATTAGTTGACTTGTCTGTTAGAATATTTTATAATATACGTAATAATGAATTCTAAAGGAAAACAGGCTATGTTGATTATGAAAAGGGTCTTTTCTCATCAGTGAAGCAATTATAAGCTGCTTTAGTGTCCTTAGACAGAACACTGTACGAATTGCCTTTTCAAAATGCCTTCTCTAACTTTTTGAGACATGCATGTAGATATTCTTTGACCTTTGCCCACCCATAATGCCATATCTCCTCTCCTGTGAAAAAAAGGGAAAAAATAAAGATAAACTGTTAACAAAAACAACAACAGGTTGCTGTATGCTATGCTTCGTTGTTTCATCATGGGAAAGTTTTGAAAGTTTGTTTACCTTTCAAATGTAGGTCATATTGTTGTTTTGAATGCTGCGTATATCCTCTTGACATGATCATCTACACATAGTGGGTAGAAATAGAATTTATCCTTATAAAGAAGAGGAGATTAAGAACACTTCTTGTTTATGGTTTCTTGAATGGATCATATGCATATTGTATAGGAATAGTCTTCTTTATATTTTGAAAGAGTCAATAGCCGAATGATACAGCAAAGTCTATCTGTACACCTGATGTATTCTCCTTACTGTCTATGGTGGTTGAAAAGAAAGTAAATAATAACTCAATCTATCATCATTGATCAGTCCTTTGTGATACCTGCCTCTAACATCAATCAAGGTGGGGATTTGTTAGAGGAAGGTGACAATTGTCCCTAACTGAATAAACATTCAACTCCAAAGAAAAAAACTCACCAGCAATCATGACACGGGGTTGTTGAACCCACGTTCGATGACGCCGCAAAATAAGCGTAGCTTAAATACTTCGTGGAGGCGCAGCGATTTAAAAACACCCCCCCCCCCTACATTCAGTCTTCAAAAATTTTCTCAAAGGAATGATATAAGGTAGAGGGAAGGGATGAGTTTAGCTTAACTTTAGGCTGTTGTTCAGAGGTTTCGACCAATCAGCTTTCTGCTGTGGGGAGTCTGCTAATCCACTCTGGACCAAATCTTGATCCAGCATCCTTCGTCAGGCACTGATCCTATCCCAACACTCCCTGTGACCCCCTTTGACCTCACACTTCCTCTTGGTAACCCCAGAGTGTGGCAGGGAGATTAGGGAACATGGACAAGAAGATCTCTATTAGAACTCATTTAAAACAGGTCTGCATTTCCAGTTCTCTGGGAACTTCATGTTGTTAAAGTGAATAGATGCCTTGTTGATTATTGGAGAGACTTTTATTCAGGTCAATGCAGATTTCAAGTTTAAAGGACAAGTCCACCCCAACAAAAACTTGATTTGAATAAAAAGAGTAAAATTCAACAAGCATAACATTGAAAATTTCATCAAAATCGGATGTAAAAAAAGAAAGTTATGACATTTCAAAATTTCGCTTCATTTCACAAAAATAGTTATATGAACGAGCCAGCTACATCCAAATGAGAGAGTCGATGATGTCATTCACTCACTATTTCTTTTGTTTTTTATTGTTTGAAATATGAAATATTTTGATTTTCTCGTCATTGTCATGTGAAATGAAGTTTCATTCCTCCCTGAACACGTGGAATTCCATTATTTTTACATTTTGGGCTTCAGGCAAGGAGGTCCTAAACGTCAAATTTGTAAAAATTGAAATATTGTATAATTCAAACAATAGAAAACAAAAGAAATAGTGAGTGAGTGACATCATCGACTCTCTCATTTGGATGTAACTGGCTCGTTCATATAACTATTTTGTTAAAAATAAGCGAAACTTTGAAATGTCATAACTTTCTTATTTTACATCCGATTTTGATGAAATCTTCAGCATTGTGCTTGTCTGATTTTTCTCTATTGATTCAAATCAACATTTTTCTGAGGTGGACTTGACCTTTAAATTGTGCGTAGCACCGTAATCTGTTATATCCTTTCCATTGGGGCAGTCCTGTATCAGTTATATATTCACAGAGTATTAAAATGAATAATCTAAACACCATGAAATGATGGACAGTTTGAAATAAATATGCAACAAAATATACACTGCAACCAGTAACATTTAATTTTGGAAGAAAATTGATACATAATAAATAAATGTATATTGTTTCTAGTTTCCCCCGTTTTCTCTTTCTTTCTCCCCCCCCCCCCCCTTCCTCATTCCTCCCTGCTCCCCTATCTCCTTCCATTTTCTTTCATATCAATGATATTCCATTTTTTGGAGTTTATATAAATACAGTATTGTCTCCTTCAATTTTTTCTTATCCCCAACAGGGCACCCACTTTCAGAGCAATATGATGTAGCTTGGTATGACTGGTTTTTTGTTGGATGTAAGTGAAGGAAATGGTTTTAACTACAAAATATCACCTTTTATTTGAAAAAGAGGTATTGTTCCAATACAAAACTTTTTTTTCATTTACAAACCTTGAAGCACCACAATTTCATCTTTCTGTAGATAGATATTAGTGTGGCAGAGCAATTAACACAAAGTTACAGTTGAAAAATAAAAAAGAGCTTTGGAGTGGTCTGAAGAAACTCAGTTTTTGTGTGAAAATAAGCTCCTGAGTGTGTTAGCAAAAAAAAATAATATACTGACAACTTATAAGTTCTTATAGTACATACAAAAATAATGTATGTATCAATATTCAATCTTCATTTTTGTCTCACCTGGGGCCTGTTGCAGAAAGAGTTGCGTTTAAACGCAAGTCAAAAAATCAAACGCAAGTCCCAAATGCGCGCTGTTGATTGGTTGAAAATCAAGTTGTGCATGATTTTGAGAGTTGCGATCGATTGCAACTCTTTCTGCAACGGGCCCCAGCACAGCAGAGTGAGACTAGAGGCGCCGCTTTTCCGACGGCGGCTGTGCACAGCGTCAACATCAAATCTTAACCTTAGGTTAAGTTTTTGAAATGACATCATAACTTAAAAAGTATATGGACCTAGTTCATGAAACTTGGCCATAAGGTTAATCAAGTATTACTGAACATCCTATCAGAGTTTCATGTCACATGACCAAGGTCAAAGGTCATTTAGGGTCAATGAACTTAGACCATGTTGGGGGAATCAACATCAAAATCTTAACCTGAGGTTAAGTTTTTGAAATGTCATCATAACTTAGAAAATATATGGACCTAGTTCATTAAACTTGGACATAAGGTTAATCAAGTATCACCAAACATCCTGCATGAGTTTCACGTCACATGACCAAGGTCAAAGGTCATTTAGGGTCAATGAACTTTGGCCGATTTGGGGGTATCTGTTGAAGTACAATCAAAACTTTAAAAGTTTTTGGATCTGATTCATGAAACTTGGGACATAATAGTAATCAAGTATCACTGAACATCCTGTGCAAGTTTCAGGTCACATGATCAAGGTCAAAGGTCATTTAGGGTCAATGAACTTTGGCTGAATTGAGGGTATTTGTTGAATTACCATCATAACTTTGAAAGTATGTTGGTCTAGTTCATAAAACCTAGACATAAGAGTAATCAAGTATCACTGGACATCCTGTGCGCATTTTAGGTCACATGACCAGTGCCAAAGGTCAATAAACTTTGGCCATAATGGGGGTATCTGTTGAATTACCATCATAACTTTGCAAGTTTATTGATCTGACTTTTGAATATTGGACATAAGAGTAATCAAGTATCACTGAATATCCTGTGCAAGTTTCAGATCACATGATCAAGGTCAAAGGTCATGTGAGATCAATGAACTTTGGCCGCATTGGGGATATTTGTTGAATTACCATCCTATCTCAGTAAGTGTATTGGTCTAATTCATAAAACGTGGAAATAAGAGTAACCAAGTATCACTAAACATCTTGTGTGAGTTATAGTAGTTTTCAAAGTCAGCGCTGCTGCTATGTTGAATCGCGATGCAGGTGAGACGGCCAGAGGCATTCCACTTGTTAAGGATTTATAGGTAAATTAAAAGTCAATATTTCACAAACAGTGTGATATGGGTGTTTTACAATCTTTGAATAAAAAAATATGAACAAAAATAATGGCAGCTTTCGAAATCGTAGTACATGTAATAGATTTTTTTATGTTGTTGATGCTTGATTAATATAAAAAATGACTCTCATTCTCTATTCTATTTTTTTTCAGTTTATATCATGGAGGCCTTGCTCAAGATTCTTGGTTTTGGACCAAGAGGTTACTTCACTGTAGGTTGGAATCTGTAAGTTGATAAAAAAATCTTGCTGACACATGTATTGATGAATCTTAGAAACCTTTTTTGCGTGTCAAAAAGAAAGGAGGCATAAAAATATTTTGCAAAGGCAAGGAAGTTTTATTGTTGAAAAGAAATAAGAACTGTGAACCATTCAAATACTTATATAAAGTTAGAACAAAATGTCAAGGACACCATTCAACAAGACTCGTGATTTAGTGATGAAATTATGACATCGTATTAAATGAGATATGCTGTCCTAAACTCCTAATGAAAGCATTATGATGTCATTTGTGCAACTTTAGACCATTTTGTTGTGTACTCAAAGCATACATATATTATATGTGTGGAGTTGAAAAAGTGAGTTAATTTGACTTACCACATCTGTCCATTAAAAAATGTCGTTGATCTTTTTTGCATCATTATTTTTTTTAAGCTTAGGTGCAAAGGCTTTTAAAATCTACTTATATGAAATTCTTTTCTGAATTCTAATCGGTGAAATTCCCTGATGTTTTTATCTTCATATATCTTTGTCCTTTTAATTGTATGCTATGAGTTAATGGACCTAAAGCGTCATGTATAACATCAAGTGATACATTCAGTATTATCATTTTATATTTGCAGCCAAGTCTTGCCTCAATGTCATGGAATACATGACTGATAATATGATATTGGATAGATAAACATCACTTGGGGCCCATTGCAGAAAGAGTTGTGCTTAAACGCAAGCCAAAATATCAATCGCAAGTCCCAAATGCGTGCTGTTGATTGGTTGAAAATGAAGTTGCGCATGATTTTTAGAGTTGCAATCGATTGCAACTCTTTCTGCAACGGGCCCCAGGTCTTCATTTGGCTCTTATTTCATTCATTGTGTATTGATCATTGATGTTTATCTCTGTTGTGTGTCTATAGGTTTGACTTCATTATCACTGTCACAGCTTTCATTGGTGTTGTCACACAAGCAGCAGATAAAAACTTCCAGTATATCATCATATTGAGACCTATAAGATTACTTCGGTAAGTATAAACATTCTTGCCTGAATCTGCAGAGGTGGTTTTAAATGTAACATGGTACAAAACCAGGGACTATGCAGATTTCTGGTATTTAGTGCCCTTTGGCAAGAGCGTGCATTTACTATTGACTTTTCATTCTTTAGTTGATGAAATGAGCATAACTATATACATAGAATCTGTATAATCCACAGTTTTGTACCATGGTACCAGAGGAACAGTTTTTGTAAATTATGAGGCCCATCTTACTAAGAGTTGCGATTGATCCGATCAATCGCAACTATGGATGGCCGGCAACGTCAACATCTGTTATGCATGTTTGTTCAAAATATTTTCAAGCTATGATGAATATTCATGCATTCATTGTTTTCTTGAAAATTCAATGTGCTTATCTTTGTTTACAAAGGACATTGTGCCAATCTCCTTTAGAAAAATTTATGACCTTGATGGATTTCCATAGAGTTACGATTACGATTGATTGGATCATTCATCACTCTTTGTAAGACGGGGCCCAGGCCATACAGTATACATGTACAATGTAGGCAATACATGTGACTCTGCCTAAATCAAATATCTGTGGACCACAGAGATCTGTACGCCTTTGACAAAATTTGACTATTCAGAAGATGTAGTTAACTCACTCTTTGTATATTCTGCTCTGGAATAGTGACTTGAACAAGGCATTTATTTGGAAGATTGATTAATGCATAGTTTACTGTACTAACAATATTAAGAAGAAAATCTTCTGATCTGTTTTCAATATTTGACAGAGCTGTGAGAGATGGCATTAGTACTGAATAATACCAGTAATAAACAGATCTCTAGTTATGAAAGTAATAGGAGCCACTCTGTAAAGTTTATTTCACTTAAAATTAATGTCAAGGTACAGAATTAAAGAATGACCCAATTTCATTTTCTGATATAATCTCTTTATGTTTGTAATCAATCGCCACTGGAAGCAATGGTGAATTGAAACGATGTCAGTTGGCTCTTAAAATCTTGTGTCTCAAAATTTAAAAATTCTGATGATAACTCAGCAAAAGCTATGCTTTAGCATTATGCATGATTATGGTGGCAACCTCGTATTTACCGAAGAGAACAATTTCTATTTCAAACATTGTTGCCACTTAATCCAACGACAACATAACAGTATGTCATAATTCTAAAATAGAGCCATTTCTTAGCTGTCCTCAAAATTCTAAAAGTTGAAGATGAAAGATTTTCACCAGCCCACTGATGACATAAAGATATGAAAATGATATAATCAATCTATCCAACCCTATAAATTCTTAATTAGTCTCCTGAAAGACCATCCAAAGCATGACAACGTCATAAAGACATATTATCACAGGTAACTTCTATTAGAATATCTTATAGGTCATCATTTAATTTTGGTCGTGGTCAACTTGAAGAGCCATCTAACATCATTGTGGTTGAACTTGCAGTAACCATGTCTATTTAATCAAAGCTGCAATGGATATGTTAATAAGTACATTTTATAAGGGATTAGCAGAGCTGCCAAGTAGTACGGATTTTCCGTATTTAGTACTGAAAAATTAGAAGAATCCTGATGGTTTCATGCAAAATACTGATTTCTCAAGTTTCATTTTTATGTGTTGTCCTATGGTATTTGAAAATACTGATTTCCTCGCCAAAATACTGATTTTCAGCTTTAAAAATACTGAAATGTTCTTGTTTAGGTTGGCAGCTCTGGATTAGGAGATGAATCTTAACATGTATTGTTGTGGTAACAATCTAAAAAATGAGTTCAAATAGAATCCAAGAAAATGTCCACCAAAGTGTCTGTATGCATAGATTTTAAAATCATAAACTCCTGTATGTGTCCAATTCTAGCAGAAAAAAGTTTATTGCCAAGAAGTGGTTAAAATAAGCAGAACATTCCAGCCAGGTGTCTGGTCTTGTGTCCAAGCAATAATACTGCACTGTCTTTGTGATCTTCATTGTGATCATTTTTAGCTCAGATTTTATGATTTCACAGAGTGAGGTTCATGTTTGAATCAGATCTAGTTCTACAATGGTATTGTGACGATGAAACTGTATTATTAGACTTTCTCAGTCATGTTTTCTGCAACAACTGGTACTTCATAACTTAGTATCTTGGAGACAAACTATTTTAGTTGGTTCTTCTCTTTCAAAGATGGGAAAACTATATGTACATTCTACAAAATGTTCTTTATATCTACTTACAAATAATGTGCTTAGTGAGCTGGGATATATTATACAATGTACAATGTACATACCATATATAATGCACCAAAGCATAAGGTGTACAAAGTTCATGTATTTGTCATTAGCCATTAGTACTACACATTGTTCTATGATATTGTGAAATTTGTTATCAAATTAGATTTTGTCTGCGTATACATTTTTAAACTCAATCTAATCAAACTTTTATGACTGTTCTGTCTAACCATGATATCTACAAACTCTGTACATATGGAAATAGTTTAACTGTATGCTTGGAAAGCATTCATGGATTCAGAAACTCACTAACAAAATAAACAAACGTTCTTGGCAGGGCTCTTTCAGGGGAAATTATATCTTCTGTATGAGGGCTGCTTATTATTCTTGTAGTCACACCAAATTCCATAGCCATTTATTGGAACTCTTTAGGCACACTATGAGGATTATTTTGGGGCAATTGTCTCTTTCCTTAAGTGTCTTTTTATTCTTTCTTTTCTTTTCCTTAGGCTGCACTCTTTATTACATCGCAATCCTCATTGTACATTTACATTTGTTGTGCTTAATCTGATACAGAATATTTCAAGTGACGATTGTGTCAATGTAATGTGTTTAATTTGATTGTTACAGAAAGTTGTAAATCAAAAGTAAATTAATTTTGGCATACTTTTGACATCAACAAACAAAATCACTATTAAAAATAAATGGCCTTTTCTTGTAACTGGGGTCTCAAATTTTGGGGAAAATATTAAATTTTTTGAAAACCACATACTCCAAGCAATGTCCTATCAAAATTTGGGCTTTCTATCTGGAAATGAAGCTACCATGTGCTGTCAAATAGAAGACTATCAGAAATACAGTTTTATAAGGGTCATATTTGTTCAAATTCCTGAACAGTTAACCTCTTTTTGAGATAAAGGTATGTGATTTTTGATGCACAAAGTTTCATATAAGCTTTGTACAACCCTATAGTTTATATCAAATTCCAGTCTTCTAGCAGATGGTCTAATTCCCAGATCACCTATTTTCTTGGCTACATCCATTCGTACTATTGTAATTTGGTCCCATAGTCATTTGGTCTAACTGCCGTCTAATGCCCATATAGTCTAACTTCACTTTGCCTACTTCTTTATTTGCACTCTGTCAATAAAAGTTTTGTTTATAACAGTCAATTGATCTTATCATATAGACTATACAGTGTTAGATAAAGTGGATATTAGACCAAATAGTTTTAGCTTAACTGGAACTTAGCCAAAATGGTAAATGGTTAAAATGGCCATAAGACTTTATGGTTAGTAGATAAATTGTTTGTAGATGAACTAGGACCCTGTGAAATGAGACAAACAGAGTGAAAAATAAGTGGTTGAAGACCAAGTTGCAATTAACTGGCATGACCATTCTTTAATACAGTGTTTAGACAAACCCCACCCATCTTCTGTTCCTGTTAAATTCCATCAACTTTGACTGAAATGCAGTTTAAAAAACAATTCCCTTGTAGGTCCATGAATACAGACACATGCCAACTTTATCATACATGTACCTTTCATTAATTGACCAAAGATGGCAGTAGTACACTTTGTCTTTGCATGTATGAGACTCCCTTTTGTAGAATTTAGCTCTGTTTTTTTGTGCAATATTGTTATTTCATTTGTTGCATTATAGCAAATAATAAACAGATATAATCATAACATGTGCATCTGTACGATTCATTGCTTCTTCTTTTTCAGAATATTCAAGATTAACAAGAGATATCGTGATGTATTTGGGACATTATATGAACTTACACCAAGGATGGCAAGGTTAGCTTTTCTTTTACTGACATGTAGAATTTAAGAGATGCAGAATGTACAGACAGAAATTTGGGGGTAAAAATAAGAGAAAGTTTTCTAGACAAGTTTTTATGTAATGCACAGTATTGAATATAGTATTAAGACAATGAAAAAATTGATTGAAAGAATAAAGTATGTCTGAATATCCAGATATATTCATAAGAAGTAAATACATATTACGTTAGTTAAATATTTCCAAAGTTGGAATGATTATAATACATACATGTATATAATGATTTATTGATATTTTTTCCCTGTCAGTGTTGGAGTCTGTCTGCTCATTATTTATTATTTCTATGCCATCATCGGTATGGAGTTCTTTGCTGAAACTAAACTAGAGAACTGTTGCAGGTCAGTATTTTTGTTTTATACTCTCAGCCTGTATTCAGAAGTCCAGATAAATTTGGCTGTGGTCTAACTCTGTCCAAAGATTATTGGAAGTCAGAAATATGAACAAAAATTCTCATTGTATTCTTGCAGACCTATGTAATAATTGAATAAATCAATCAGTTTTTTGGTGCCGCAAAATCATAAAATAGCCTTAATTGTTTACCTTGATAGCCAATCACAGCTGGTCATTTATGCAATTTTATTCTGATGAGTGCATGTCGAAAATCTTCAGTATGTCTGTTTTTAAGGCTATTTTACGGTCTTTGATATTTTTGTGGGACTAGTAATTGTAATATCAAGGGAGACCTGATATCAAACGTAAAAAGAGAATTTATACCGTGGATTCTATCTCCTTTTATTTTTATTTTTCACCCCCTTTCCCCTGAAAATGATTTATTTCACAATAACAAATGTATATAAAAGCTGTTCATGAAAAAGGTTGATACCAAATTTAAAAAATTTAGACATAGTGGAAAAAAATACTCCTTTTGATGGAAAAATAGAAGTCTTTGGAGATACAGAGTAAAAGTTGCTCTTCAAAAGGTTGGCAGCTTTGTTTTCATGTTTATTGTCTCTTTCTTCATGATTTAATGATGAATAAAACTATTTCATTTATCATTCCCTACAGTTATGAATGGTTATGAGTGTAAAATGAGCTGATCAATTAAACCTGTACGGTTAGAGCATTTTGTTGCAATACATTAGCTATCCATAGTTAAGTCATTAATCTAGATTTTTACTTTTGCTTCAATTTCAATACTTTCATTACGATGGACACACAATAGAGATGCCAAGTTCAAAGACCAGCTTTGCATGAGATTTTCTGTGAATCTGAGTGAGATCACAGACATTGTGTACAATGTATATGGGGATAGGCTGTGATAGTTGCGTGAGACAGAGATTTGAGGGGATGAACAAGAGTTCAAAATGCTTGAGTCCCACGCATAATGCGTGAGACTTGGTAGCTCTGACACAATGCATAATTGTTAATGGGCATTTCCAGCAAGCTGCAATAGATCAGTTTCTCAATACAATAATCAACATCTAATAGGATAATATAAAAAAACACTATCCACAGATTTATAAAAAATATGTTTGTTTGTGATTAAATCTCCATATTTCTTTAATGCTTCAATCCTACCTTATCTTGATTAAACAAAGCAAACTCATGAAATTTATTTTTATATCCTACATAGAGTATCCTTTATAGTGATTGGTTCAAGTAGCATCATGTGACCGAATATATTTCAACTATGATGTTGTGTGACGTCAGACCTCAATATATTTTTGGATATATCGAGGTCTGACGTCATTATTTCACAAAACTGGATATCTAGCTAAACTCTCGGGCGCACCGGCCAGCACGCTCTCTCTCCCGGGCAAGTCCAGCGATGCGTCCGCGCAGGCACTAATCTCCGTTCCGCTGAGCACGATGGCTCGGAGAAAAGTAGGTAATTCAACTCAAGTAACCGGACTTTGCAAGCTCAGCACATAGATTTTGGTTATAAATTATTCAAAGTAGAATATAAAACAAATATATCAGGTGTTTCATTCGAAAGCATAGTGGGAATTATTAATCCTTGGTTGAACTGGCAAAACTACTATATATAGTAATTGCCAGACCAACCTCAGATAAATAATTCCACTATACTTTCTCAAAGCCTGATATATTTATTTATTATTTGCTGTTATTCTGAAGCACATGCTGACATTGTGTGTTATGCATCATATGTGCTTTATAAAAACAGACTATTATTTACTTGTACTAGTGTTGTAATAATTATGATTATTATTTGCCATCAATTATTATTTTTTCAGGAATGACACTTTTGCAGATTACTATAGCAACTCTTCAAGATACAAGGACTATTTCTATTTAAACAACTTTGATGATATACTGAGGAGTTATGGTAATGTATAAATGATTATCAATGCCATGTAGACTATAAACTTGTGTAGGAATAGTAATGATGCAGTCATATTTCCCCTACAGCGGCTGTACGGCGAGTCAAAAACAGCCGTTTTGAAAGTTGTTGTACCAGCTACATATAGGTGGTTATTTGAATAAAAATGAATAAAATGGCCGTTTTCAACTCACCATATGGCTGCCATAGGGGGAAATGTTACTGTAGCATAATACTTAATCTTCATCTGCAGACCTCCTCTCTCTTATATACATGTTCCAATGAGAAACAAATTAGAAAACATTACAACTATATGTTTGCATGAAAAATTGGGTAAAGATCAGATTCTGAAAATAAAATTGCAAGTTACCATATAACTTTAAGAGCAAGCAAACATGGAAAATGCATGTTAAAAAGATAAAATGATGGGCCTGATATGTGTAACTTTGGTCTGATCTTGTTAAAGTGTTATCTGTAATTGTATCATCCTACATATATGTTTTTCTTCTTTTGCCTTGCAGTTACATTATTTGAATTGACTGTTGTCAACAATTGGCATATTATAATGGTGAGTGATGGCAATTTACTGAGATAATTTTCTATTTTTCTGTTCATTTTTTCTTGCAGCTTAGAGTAATTTAGCAATGTTTATTTGTCTATACTGTAACTTGATATAAAAAAGAATACATGTATTTATATTAGTTTTCCATAGTCATTTTCACCTATGATTTGTTAAAATGTAAATGCTCAATGGCAATTAGTAATCAATCATATTAAAGTACCATGCCGCAACTGCAGAGAATTATGAGTTTTCACTTTACAATTTTCACAAATTTCCAGTAAAGATTCATAACTGATTTATATTTCGAGTTTACTGGATGAATCATAACATTCATATATTTTCCATGTCTTGTTTCATAGATTTGGAATACAAATAAAAATCTCTCTTCTATTGTGTTTTTAGGGAGGATATGCATCTGTTGTATCAGAATGGAGCAGAATATACTTCTTTCTTTTCTACCTGTCTAGTATGGTAAGTAAATAAAAACATTATCACCAGATAATATTGTTTATTTAATGATCAACTTTAATTGTTGATCATGAACTCCATTGTGATGGTTTATAAAAGAAGATAGGACAAAGATATGGAGAGTGGAAGGTGATGATTGTAATGTGGTGATTATGATTACAATTCTTCAAGAAAAGAAATACCTGGACATTTACACCAAAGCGTCATCTCAAGGATTCTGATAACATTGCTTTGGCATTGGCCTTAGAGTGAGAAATAACCTTGGATGCAGGATATGATTCTTGTTAGAGAGTACATGTAGATGCTTCCAAACCAAAATGACCAAAATGCTTTTAATTTTAGGAGAATTTGTTCAGGCCTCTTAATACCTGATTATTATTTTCCACATTCATACCCACCCAAAACAGACTGTTTCAAATTCTCAGAATTATGAGTAGGCACTCTACAGTCTGATTAGCAGTCAAGGCATGCCACTTTCAAGTTTCCTACTGTGCGCGATGTACTCACTGGGACGGAACAGAAGTTAAAATTGCTTTCACAAAGAGAGAATACTTGGAAAAATACTGCAACAGTTTGTGTGATATTAAAACTATCTATTAATAAGTGGATATTACAAGGAACCTTGCTTTCACACTGTTAAAAATACCTGACTATGGCTGTAGATCATGGTAGATTTCTTGATTAGAAAATGACAAGTATTTTTGTTTTCGGATGGGTTGCAAGCAGTTAGTTTGGTATGAAAGTATCTTTATGGCTTATCGTCATTGTTATAGGTGTGTGACTTTCTACCAAGCCACATTTATCACAATACATTATGCTATTAACATCATTCCCCTCGTATTGTGAGCTTTAAGCAAGTACAGGAATTATTTGTAACCCAACTGCTCTAATCGATAAGGTTTCATGCTTTTATTTTGTATTCATCTTACAGGTAGTCGTAACCATAGTGATAGCATTCATCTTAGAAGCCTTTCTCTTCAGGATACAATATCATCAAAGAAAAGCAGAACAAACAGATGAGGATCTGACAGATGATGGTGAATGTAAGTCAATCATTTGATTTTGACCTCTTGGTGTTTGGCCTATATTCAAATAAGCACAGCAGCAAACATAGAATAAAATTGGTCCTGAGATCAATTTCAAAAGGTGCTTAGCTATCAATGATAAGATTTTGATTACCCGGTAGTTGATATGCCTCCACCCATCGTAGCTGGTGCAAGAATTATGTTTCGGGTTGTCCATCCGCCCATCCTGTTTTTGTTCAGATTGCGATAACTCAAGAACATTTGACGAATTGACTATCTATTGGATCATGTATGTGTATGGGAGTGACAATTAACTGATTTGTTTTCGGGTATGGATGTCAAAGGTACAAGGTCACAGAGGTCTTTATACATCTTAAATCACACTTTTATTGAGATTATTCAAGAACTCCTTGACTTGTGCTTTAAAAAATCACTGAACACCAAACTTTGATTATTCAATGGAACAACAGAAGTTAAAATGTAAAATATCTTATTTCACTTTTTATTTTACTAGTTTCGATACTGAGATTAAAGCGACTCATGAAAATTGGAATAAGTAATTCACACAAAAATTATGTAACCAAAAACATAGTGTGTATATAGGTTTTGTATTCATTCATTCAATTTACATTCAATTTTCAGTTCCAAAAATACCTTTTGGAATAAGCTTAGCCATAGGGTAATTACATTAAGTAAACATCTTTTTCCCAATTTTCACATCCATTTATGAACCTCAACTCAATGGCATTATAACTTTATAAATTATCAAGAAAACAGTGGCAAATCATTCAAACAATGAAATGGGTGGACATATTGATGGAATTGTCCCATGAATTACCATCTTTGGTATATGGATGACAATATAACTGTCTTCTTTCCCCAGCTGAATCTATTGTTGAAGTAGCGATGAGTCTGACTGCTGATGAAGTAGATGAATTCTTCCCCAGAGCTCGGGCTGACGTGAGTCTAGCTCTCCTGCTAGGAAACCTTCATAGAGGGGTAGGTTATTATTTATTGTTCAACCGTAAATCAGAGAGTGTGCTCAACTTGGTAGAGTTGTTCAATTGCTGATGTGGTTTACTGGGTACACCATATCTATTGGTTACAATGTTGGTTACAATGCAGCATATCACTGATTGGGCAATGAAACGTATCAAAATTTCAACTGTTACCAATTTGAATGAGACTCTACGATTACCGGGAATGGTGGCTCAGCGGTAGAGCGCCCACCTCATGAATGGAAGGTCATGGGTTCGATCCATGGCAGAGTCGTCCCACAGACTTGAAAAAAAAAGACTTTCTGCCTTCTTGTCAGGCACTCAAATTTCAAGAACGTAGAAGGGTGATAATAACATGTTATGCAGGGCCTTCCCTACCCTAGGTAAATAAGTGTTATTATCATTATCTTCTAGTAAATCCTTGTAGGGCTATTCAACATTTGGTAAGAAATTTGAATTGACTTCTTAAAACAACATTGTAGTGACAGCACTGTTTAGCTGAGAGCAGAATGTCAAGATGGCTATGTAGACATCACAAAACTGATAAAATCATGGATGGTCCATCTACAAGTACCTTGCAATTCAACAATTGATATAAGTCATTCTTAACAGGTAGCGTGAATGAAAGGCAGAGAGAATTCATGAAAGCAGCACTTCATAGGTGAAGGATTAAGAGCATTGTTGTTCATTGTGAATATACCACACAGAAGCATGATCCAGCTATTGTAGCTAAGGCTGAGTTACCTTTTGTATAGAGAGTGCTCAAATGATTAGAGAAGATGAGGGATTAATAACAGGAAGTTCTTTGTGAGCATCTCACAAATGCATGATCTCATTTCAAAAGATTTTGTAAGTGCATGTAGTCAAGATTTTTATTGACCCTGGACTTTTTCTGGTTAGAGTATTGCTGCTGAAAAGCCAGGAGGATTTGGAAAGACACAGCGTATTACACGTAGTTTAGAGATCAATAACAGGAATTTCGTTGAGAACATCATACAGAAGGCTTGCACTCTGTTACAGCAATTAAACTAGGATTATTTGTAACAGATACATGTACATAAGATGTTAGAGGAGCCCCCCCCCCCCCCGGATTTGCTTTACTTACCCCTCTCACTGCAATCCACATCCTGTTGGATTTATGGATTTATTTTCTTCGTTAAATGTACAGTTTTATACCTAATACTTGATTCAGTCAAGTTTGGGGGAGAAATTTTGTACTGAAAGTATGAACAAGGGTTTTGGAAGATTTTTATAATCACTGAAACTAGCTTCATGCTTCATGCTGAACAAGGTTCATGTACTCCAGTGCCAGTTAGCATTCTTTGATGATAAAGGAACTATGAATTCATGGGTTATTTTTATTTTTCAAGCCTTTTTAGTGTCAAATCAAGTTGCTTTTAGATGAATCATGATAAATAATTACTCTGACAGATGATGATGTTGGTATCATTTCTTTGATCAAACGAGATTTGCCACCTAGTGATTAGGTGTATTATAACATTCAGGTGTTTTGACAATAGCAAATACCAAGGCATATATGATTATTTACAAAGGCACAGCTTTCTTGGTTTTGGTTTTGATGGCTGATGCCCTGTGTTAGAAAATGGTTTTCAATCATTATGCTTTATATTTGAAGCAGAATAATTAAGAAGCAGACGATTTTGTGACATAAGATATGTTATTCTTTGATCTTCACAATTCCACACCCTTATAATGACCTCAATAACATTTAGAGACGCTCTCTACATGATATGAGCCATGTATCTCTGGAAATTAAGTGAAAAAAATGGAAATGATAAATAATTGACAATCAATTACATCATTGAATATGAATACACTTTCCCAAATACAATAGATGGAACTAAGATTACCAAACGTAAACCTGAAGTGATATTAATGTTACTGATTGTAATATTCTTTCTCCCTTTGTAAGGGTACAATAGCCTACAGAGGAACAAGACAGAGAACTAAAGCTGACCTAAGCAAGACAATGTATGCTGAGGAAGTCAAGGTAGTTTCCAAACACAAATTTCATAAATCTAAGAGCACATTTTGTTTCTTTCATCATGTGAAGTTTAAGGGGCTGCATCCTCCCCCTCCCCCATAAAACCCATTAAAAATATTCAGTTGTCCCTTTCTGAGCCTGTAAGCCTGTCAGTACATACATGTACCCTTATAAATTACGTTGACCTACTCTACAGTAGGAAAACAGCTTAGGAATCTGAACTGTTAATATAGTAGCTTGAAAAAAATAGATTAGCTTGATTCACTCTCCTTTATTAATTAATGAAAACCAAATTCTGAATTATATATTTCTGTTTCTTTTCTACTGGAAGGTGTTAAGGATCAGTGAATAAGTCCCCTAAAATTTCAACCCCTAGGTCCTGGGTTCATACCCCATTGTGTTAAGACAATTTTAAATATGGCTCTCTACAGTGCGTATCAAAAAAAAGTTTACACTTAGAAAAAATCCTGTAAAATTATATATTTGTAATATCCTGACGATTTTTCCACATTTTAGCATTGGTACAGATCCATTTAAGCAAATGACGATATAACTGTCGAAAAATATTTCCGCTTGAGTGAGCACCACTTACTTTTGAAAAGTTGGTGAAAAATGATTTGCGCAGAACTTTGAAATAGTTATGCGAATAAAAGTAGACCTTAATCATGAAGAACACGTGGAAATTAGTTAGTAAAATTGATTTGAAGATATCTTTTACCTTTTTAAACTTTTTTTCCTTGCCCAAACACTTCAAAGAGTGCATTGCGCCCCACCCCACTCCCCCACCATCGTGACGATATTTGCTTTACACTGAGCTGTGATTTACATGAAATGGCTTAGGCTTGATTTTCATTTTGTTAATCATTGCCAAGCTTGGGAAAAGTGTGGAGAAACAAGTATTAAATGAAAAATGAAATGTAAACCAACTTTAAATGATAAAAACTTAGTGAAAATGCTGGAGATGTCTGATATAAACTTTTGTTCAGATTCAGTTATGTCCTCAGATCCAGCTGGCTCAAAAAGGGTAAAGGTTGTGCTTACTAAGTGTTGAAATTTCAAATTTGGGCGGCAAAATTGTTACAAAATGCTTGAATGTATCCGTTTTATGTCAATTGGCTAAAAGTGCTAGGGAAATTTATGAGAAATGCTTCGCAGGGTAAGTTTGATTTCGCCCTTTCCCCTTGACACAGCGTGAAAACAAGCATTTCTGCGCAAACAGATTTCTGCGAGCTTTACAAAAATGGACAGTGCTCACTCAAGTGTAACATTCTGTCAAAATTTTTACTTTCATTGGATAGATGAGACCAAAACCCATAATTATATGTGAAAAAATTACCCACATGTTGTATATTTGTTAATTCCCATGGCTTTTTCAAAGTGTAAACTTTTTTTTGATACGCACTCTACAATCACATGTAGATGGGTACTGGCAGGAAGGCATTCTTTGATTAATGTAAGCACTGACATGTTTAGACCAAGTTCAGTAGCATCGTGAGTTCTTAGATTGGTGCACATGTGGGCTACCAAATACTGTAATAATTATTCAGCTTTCAATTTAGATCAAGTTTTAGTTCATGTAGGATCTTTAAAGAGTGGAAGGTTCCTTTCTTTGATGATACAGGAATGGATCAAGGAAGCGGACAGAGAACACCACCAGGACCTCCAGAACTTTGTCCGTCAGATGAGCCGTAATACCCTCCTCACGGAACTCGGTGATTCAACCAGCTCCACTCCAACTGATGATGGTACCACACCCACCGCTCCACCCACTGCCACACCCATCGTTCAACCCTCCTCCGCCACTGCCATGCCAGCAAGGATGAATCCATTTCTTGGGAGGCCCCAGCCGATGTCAACGCCCAACCACCATACCCCCACTAAGGGTAATCCCAGTATTAACAAGGAAGTGATGTCTGAACAGCAATATGATGATAGTGATGATGATGATATTCTTGGAGATGAATTATGAAATGACTCATCAACATCTCATCTGATCATCATTTAGAATCATTGTGTATTCAAGAAATAAAACAGATTTGATTATAACAATAGCTTGTAACATGCAATTAGTTACATGTTTAATCAAATATTACACTAAGAAAAGTTGATGAATAGAAAACAAAATCACGGTATATACAAGTAGGAGATTAATTTTTCATTTAGCTAATTGCTATCAGAACTGACTGCCTATGAGTATCAGATATCCAGTTGTTCTGGCATCAATGGAATGAACTTTTTAGATGTGCTATTATAAGTTTGTGTGAAAAGCTCTTGTGAATAAATATTGATAACTCTACTTCAAAGAGTTATGATCTCTGAAGCCAAAGTGTATTTGCAAGCAACCTCAGGCTGTAGGATATTGTAATCCTAAAACAATTTTCTGAAATAACTTTTTATTTTATGTGTTCATTGAAGTCAAAACATTGATTGATAACAACTCATAATGATGTACTAAAGAAAATATTGTATGTTCATTGAGAAAATTTCTAATAACCCTTTAATATGGTTTGATTTCAGTATAATTCACATTTTCCAACCTGATTTCACATGGGGATAGTTCTCAGTTGGGTAATCGAATGACTTCTGAATTCTGTAATTATCATTTTCATAGGGACTATCAAGCCCCCTATAGGAAACAGATAAATATTAGTGTATTTATAGTTGTCGATCAGTAGGAAAGGAATTCTTCTCATTTGATGTGGGTTGGAGTCATTCTCAATGTAATAGTGTAGATATATGGACTGCTATTAAAAGGCATCGGTCGTTTCTAGAGGCTCAAGGGCACCGCAGCACAACTATGACAGAGAGCATGGTCAGGCAGTGTGGTACTCGCAAGCAGAAAGAAATAACCAAGTCTGTACTATCAAAGCAGTCCGTATATCTTTTATAAAATTCAAATCTGTATTTTGATCCATCTCAATAGCACTGCTATGCTAAACATTGCCAATATATATATGTATGCGTGTCCAGAAGTTTATCAATCTCTTGTACATTTATAATCCGCATACCTGGCCAAATGAATATATCAAGGAGACCTAGGCCACATTGGATAATATTTACCATTATTGTAACTTTGCTGTCTAGTAGTAACTTCCACAGCAGCATGGTATTACACGTACATCAATTCAAACTCAAGGAAGTTATCATCGGATGGCAGTTTCCATAGTAACTACTAAGTTACAGTGCTCTGGTCCTGATAATACTAAATAATCACTGGTACTTTGTACATGTAGTCATTCCTGCTATATGTATAATCTCCGCAGAGAGTGGTTAATGTCTGCATTTGTCCATATTATGAAGTCCATTTTAAATTGGGCCATGGTCTTATTAACTTAATTATTGGGAAGCCAATAATGTCAACATTTTGTTTACATTGGGATATGGCATGCAAAGAACAATATAAGATGGTACCTTGAGAAGAAGATGACAAGTGAGCTCATGAAACGGTTGTAGAAGTGGGAAAGAAAAGCAGTCTGGGATTGATGGGCCACATGTTGAGGAGATGATGAATCTGTGAAAAGATGATGTGACCTGGAAGTAGATGGCATAAGAGGAAATGGAAGACCATAGATTACATGAGAAGATATGGTAAAAGAGGAAAGCAGTAAGGTCATCTGTACGAGGAGGACGTCCAGGAGAGAAAGATGAGGAAGGGGAGTGTCATCATTCCAAGAGAGTTGGTAAATGCTGACTGAAATAAAAATGATGATGATGATGATGAAGTAATGTATGTTTCTTATTTTACTCTGCTCTTTCCTGGTACTTCGATGATTAAGGAAGCTATTTTCTTATTGCCAGAAAGTTATGGATGAATTGATTATCAATTGAGCTGACAAAGTGAATGTGTCACAGTTGGCTCTCCATAGTTAAAACCACAACTTTAGAACAGGGTTTAAACTAAACCACAGTTTATAATGTGTTTCATTGTGTTTGACATGTCTGAATTCAGTGGCAAGTGTATTTATAAACACATTACCATCATGCTCTGTTTTAAGAACAGATGATTATAAGTTTTTGTTGATGCCATAATTACATGAACTACTTGTATCTGAATACCAATAAGAGTCTGAACTAGTGACATAATTAACCAGTGTAAGGATATTCTTGATCTGTAAATACATGAACAACTTATTTATTATTACAACTCAGAATATATTGTAGTTCCTAAGTACAACTTTTTGATAAGTAAACAACATTCATTACAGGAAAAACCAGCAGACTATTTCAGTGTACAGTGTATATACGAGCCTGAATTCTCATAGTACTTCATGTTGCAGCTTATTTTTCCTTTTGGGGCAAGAATCATTGTTTTAGGATTTTTTTATAGATGGTTTTCCCCCTTTTTCTATTATTTTTCATTAAGATTTCAGCCTTTTGATTATTGTGTGTATCAACATTGTTTCAAGTCAGTGGCATTAGAGTGTACACCTGTAACATAGAAGTCCAGGTTCATGTGATTTTTACACTGATGTGAACCCAACATTCAGTAAATACTAGCAAATACAGTATGCAAATTCTAGAATTTCACTTGTAAGTGACAGTGGCAATGCTGATAAGCTTTAATTTTGCTCAAAGTCTATCTCATCTTTCATATTAATAGTGCAATGCATGTCTGTTAAATGTTGTTTGTAATTTCTTATAATGTGAAAAGAGTGCAGTAAAACTCATTGTCTGTCTGTACGTGTCAAGCATCATAAAATAAGGAGATGCTGCTCTCTGAAGGTCATGTCACTTAACTGTCTGCCTCTGATCAGTTTTATCTGGTGGCGATTCAACAGCTGCTAATTCACATTTTTTTTCCTTGAACAGCAGAAAGAAAAGCTCTGTCTGTTGATATCTAGGATTCTAAGACAACTGCCCCAGTAGGATTACATTTAATAAAGTTATGATGGGAAGAGTTTCTTTTGGGTAAGGTCATCTATGGTAAGCAAGATATTCAAGGGAGTTTTCCACTGGGTGAGGTCGTGTGGTCTAGTGGTTACAGCATACATGATACAGTATTGTTCAATGTTTCATATGGCAGGGCCTCGAGTGTTTATTTGTTTCTGTATATGGACATACAAGTTGACCAAGTTCAATGTATCAGTTGTAAACATTTGTATACGCCCATGCTATGGGACGTATTATGGTATCATGCTCTGTGTCTGTCCGTTAACTTTTCCTTGTAAACGCGATAACTTCAGTTTAACTAAACCTAAGCTCATATATATGGTGTGTAGGATACTAGCATGGATCCCAGGAATTCTATTGATTTTGAGGTCAGAAGGTCAAAGGTGAAGTCGCCACCTTCCACTTTTCTTGCTTGACCAATTACTAAATTTTCCGCGTTACAGACGGGCGTATTATGGGCTCGCCTTAGCGACACTCTTGTTCTCTGATGTAAACACAATTCTTTGCCTAAGGATATTATGGAATTGCAAGAATATGCATCAGCAATATGTCAAAATAGTCATTTGTAGTTATGAAATAAGCATGAGTCTAATATCTTTATTTGATCCAAAGTTGCTGGATATATATTACCAAAACAAAAGAGGTATTTTTGGTGTAAAACTTTGTTTTCATGTCATCACAATGAAATGTGTCAAAATATTTGTGAAAATATTCATGCGTTATAACTACCAGCAATTAGTATAAAGAAAGACGTTTCAGAATTTTTTAAGGAAATGAGTATGCTAGTTTATTTATTTAGGTTTTCCAGAGTTATTGCAGAGTATCCAAAAAGAAATTCACTTGCTCATATCTGTTTTTTAAATTGTAAATAATTGCCCTATTTATCTCTTTGTAATTCAGAAGCCATATGGTATATTTAATTCTAACACACTGTAATGAATGGTATATCCATATGATAGTCATGTAGCATATATAATTGTTGCTAAACATATGATATTACAATAATGCCCCCTTTTCTTTTACTTTGAATGATAATATATCAAATGTAGGAAGTTGAACATACAAGAGAATCATGAAATGGTTAACAGGTGATGAGCAAGGCTGACGGCAATTCGTTGTATTGACAAGTTATGTAATATTACAAGGACACATGTATTAATATAAATGGGGTGGTATAGCTTGGAGACACAACCTTGTATTTCCATTTTACAGAAATTGTTTTGATAATAATATGCAACAACATTTATATGGTGTCTAATACAAATATTTCTTAGTGCTGCATATTATTACCCCCCCCCCCCCCCCCCCCCCGGGTTAGCAAAGCTGCCAGTTAGGTGCTTTGGTATTTGTCCAAAAGATAAATACATGATTATCTATCGTGTTATGCGTAAATCTAAAACATCTTCAGGGGCGGATCCAGCCTTCGCCAAAGGGGGGGGGGCAGATTTTTTTTCAGCCACATTTTCCCCGATCGGCTGCTCAAAGTTGATTTTTTTTGGAGGGGGGATTTGAAGGTGTAGTCCTAATAGTCACTTCTAAGCTTCATTCTTATAAATCAACATAAATATATAATCTAGTCTCATAAACTTGATTTAAATGAGCTTTTTTTTATTTCATTATTTTGTCCTAAAATTTAAACTTTCTGGGCAATGTTTGTGATCTTAAAAGAGGTGTGTATCCAACTAAATAATTACTGCAAGCTCAGAGCAGAAATTTTTAATATACATTTTGATCTGTTCAAAAATGGATCTGTTAACTGCTGCTTGCAGTTAGCCATGAAGATGTTACATATTTCAACAATCTAATGCACAAAATGCGAGCTGAAAATTTTGACATTTCTACCTGAAGAATGGAAATTCTAAGCACTTTTTGTAATGTTGAAAAGGATAAGTATGTAACTAAACAATTGATGCGAGGGCAAAGCACGAGCGGAAAATTTTGTGTTTTACACCTAAAAATGGGACCCTCTAGTCATGTTTTTAAAAATCAATTTGTAAATCAAACAAAATATGACAGTTTAATTTCCAAGCTTAAATATGTTTTGTATATTGACTTAAAAATTTGATATTTTGAGCTCCACATTGAGCAAGATATGTAAATCACCTAAAAGGCAATGCGAGAGCAAAGCGCGAGCAAAAAAAATTATATAGTCACATGAAAGATTTTTTTATTTTCCTAGTCTTCCCTCTTCTTGTTTTATTCTCTCGTCTTCCTCTTATGTTTCCCCTTTTTTTCTCTTCCCTTCTCTTCCCCCTTTTTTTTTGCTCCACCAATAGCGGGCCCCCTTGGATCCGCCTATGATCTTGTCTAAAAAAACTACTGGCATGGCATGATGTATAGTTTATATAGCATTGAAAATGCATATTCTGAATTACACTTTTAATTGATAAGCAGCAAACCCTTAAGCAAACTTACCAAAGTTAAAAGAAAAATTATAATGACAACCCAGTTTATTCCATACCCCTTCAAAATATGTCATAATGTCTAATCATTTTGACATTTACTTAAAAACATCAACAAAGCTTTAAAGATTGATTAAGAGAGAAAGGGTGAGTTATGAGAAAGAAACTTACACTTGAAATGTAATAGAATGTAGTGTGTAAAAGTTTGAAGATTCTATCTTTACACATTTTTGTTTACTTTGTTCGTTTCTTGTACTTTGTGTATCGTGGGTTGGCTCAAAACCTTATACTAGTATCTAGTTTCAAAAGTTTTAGGACAGTTCATAGATAGCTTGATTTTAGGGTTATGGCATAAGTGGCAAATTTGATTTGCATACTGAGAGTTCTCTGCAGGAATTGTTTTCAGCCAATATGAGTTTGCCACATTTCTAAAATACTGTTTTTTCTGAGCTGCTCTAATATTTTTAAGTTTTGAGATAGGTTTTGAACAGCCCTGCAACAATATGAAGTGATTCAAGCTATATTGATGCACTGCAAGTTTTATATTGTTTTATGTATATCATTTATATTTGGAGATTGTATATGATTTGATAATGTGAATATCAACATTTCAGATTGATTTATTTATGCTTCATAAGAGATACATTTATTTTTAGCATGATAATGCAAAATAAAGCTTAAAATACTATTTTAGTTTGTAACTCTTTTTAATTGATTGTAATTTGTATAAATGGTTCAAATTAGTGAACGCTTACAAAGAAAGATGAGGAGAAAATGGATGGGAAAGAGGGGGGAGGGGGTGAATTAGGCTAAAAGTGAATGAGACAAAGACAAAGATTTATCATTCTGTCTTTAAATATTGCTTGAATTGTAAAGCATTGTGTGAAAGAATGAGTTTTGTGGGTCAGGCATATTATGAAGAAGGATTTGCAATGGAAGGAAGATACAAGATGATTCCATTGAATAGACAATATTCATCATTCATTTTGAATGTTTGGCAAATGGCTTCCACTAGTTGATTGTGAGTTGCCCTAGTAAATCAACAGTCATATTGTTGTCAATAGCTGTTGTCCAATTTTCTTCTTGTAATTCCAGACCTTGGTAAAGTTCCATGATAACTTTAAACTTCTTCACACCTTTTGACAAGTGCAATTACGATTTCATCCGGTCTTTAGCACCAATGGAATATAATCCTAATCTTGCAAATATTCACCTCAGAAAATGTTGATTGGAATCGATAGAGAAAAATCAGACAAGCATGACACTAAGAATTTCATCAAAATCAGATGTAAAGTAAGAAAGGTATGATATTTCAAAGTTGCTTAATTTCACAAAACAGTTATATGCACATCATGGTCGGTATGCAAATGAGGAGACTGATGATGTCATCCACTCACTATTTCTTTTGCATTTATGAAATATTCTAAGTTTTTCCTCATTGTCAAGTGAAACAAATATTGAATCCTCCTTGCATATGTGGAATTAACATTGTTTCACTGCTATATGGTTCAATCAAGTTGATCCTTAAAGTCAAATCTGTAAAAAATGAAATCTTGATAAATTCAAACAATAAAAAACAAAAGAAGTAGTGAGGGACATCATCAACTCTCATTTGCATATCACCGAGTTGTGCACATCAATGTTTTGCGAAACTTTGAAATGTCATAACTTTTTTTATTATATATCCGATTTGGATGGTATTTTCAGCGTTCTGCTAGTCTGATTTTTCTCTATTTATTAAAATCAACATTTTTATAGGGTGAACTTGACAAGTTCAGAGGTGTCATAAATATTTAGTTAGGTTGTTGTCCCGGATCTTAACGCAAAGAGGGATTCGTGAAACGGTTAGCGGACAAGTAGCTCACTATCTCCGATTTAGTTAAAGGACAAGTCCACCCCAACATAAAGTTGATTTGAATAAAAAGAGGAAAATCCAACAAGCATAACACTGAAAATTTCATCAAAATCGGATGTAAAATATGAAAGTTATGACATTTAAAACTTTCGCTTAATTTCACAAAACAGTTATATGCACATCCTGGCTGGTATGCAAATGAGGACGTCATCCACTCACTGTTTATTTTGTATTGTATTATTTTCTCCTCATTGTCAAGTGATACAACGATTAATTCCTCCCTGAACATGTAGAATTAGTATTGTTTAATACTATATATTTTACTCAAGTTGGTCCTTATTGTCAAATGAAATATTTTATAATTCAAAAAATAAAAAACAAAATAAATAGTGAATAATGGACATCATCGACTGACTCACCTATTTGTGCATATCATTGTTTCGTGAAAAATAAGCGAAACTTTAAAATAACTTTCTTATTTTACATCCGATTTTGATGAAATTTTCAGCACTGTATAATCTAATTTGATTTTTCTCTTTTTATTCAAGTCAGCATTTATATAATTTAGACTTATAACGGTGTTGAGAAACGGGCCCCAGGTTAGATCGCTGGAGCCGGTCGTTGGATTCCAAGCTTGACAGCCTGCCAAAGCCAGGCCCGGTGGGATGCGTCCCTGACACTGATCATCAGTGGTCCCTGATAGGAAATTGGAATACTCATTTAGGTTGTATTGTATTCTACCATAGAGGGTGCTGTTTATAGATGACTACTTATGTGATGTTTGATGTTTCCACCAAAAAAAATATAACTTATCAATTTTGTTTTGTTGAATAACAGCACTACTAATATCATGGAGGTAGTAACGAACTCTCGGTTTGCAAGAAATCCTTATTGTGAATAGAATGCCTGATACCATAGGATGGTTACGAAATTATCAGTGGAAAACCGCATGGTCAATAAAATTACCACTTTCTTTTGTTATGTATCTTCATAAGGTAAATTATCTACACTACGATTAATAAATCGACCTTTAAAATTATGAATCGTTGTTTCAAATCTTTTCTTTTCACTTTGATTTTATTACGATTTTTTTTAGAAATTCATAGTAGAGTAATGAGTCAAAGTTTTGAAGGGGCAAAATGGGGAGAGCGCGCGGGGCTAATCAGCCCCATGTGCGAGTCCGCCCACCACGTAACTTCCCCTTTCCTGTGATTGGATAGAAGTTTTGTTGGTGATGTAATATCAACCTACCCAAAGGTAGCAAAGTACCTTGGTGATAGGTCATCTGCTCGGAATTCCATAAAACTAGGGTGACTCGTCCATTTCGATGACATTTTGTAAAAAAAAATTGTTCACATTCCTAGTATTTTATCTATATAGACAGTCATAAACGCAGGTATAATGTTATTTTGGGGGGTTAGAAAATTTTGATATTTGCTTACTGAAATATGCCTTTTGATACTTTAACATAATTATGTTGTACATTTTGCGAAAAAGGAGGTAAAAGAAAATGGCTGCCCAGTGGTGTCTCCGCCCTACTTTTATCTACACATAGACCAATAGGCCTACAAAAATATCGTTATATGAACATGATATGGCATGCAAGAACAGGGGTGGATCCAGCCTTCGCCAATAGGGGGGGGGCAGAATATGTTTTCAGCCATATTTCCCCTAATTCGGCCGTTTGAAGTTGATTTTTATTCTTTGAAGGGGTAATCCTAATAGTCACTTCTTAGCTTTATTCTTTTAAATCAACATAAATATTTTATAATCTCATAATCCTTATTCAAAGAGCGCGAAGCGCGAGTTAATTTTTTTCCTTTTGAAACTTCATGTATTTTTTTACAAGATTCTGGGCAATATTTGTGATTCTGAACAGAAATGTGTAATGTTCTTTTTACTCTGATCGAAAAATGGCCCGTTAAGCACTGCTTGCAGTTAGACATGAAGACGTTACATATTTCAACAATCAAATAATGGGAGCGCAAAGCGCGAGCTGAACATTTTCTTACATTTCTACCGAAAGAATGGAAATTCCAAACACTTTTTGTAATCGTGAACAGGATAGGTATATAACTAAACAATAGAAAATTGATGGAGCGCGAGCGGTAAAATTCGAGATTTAGACCTAAAAACAGGACACTCTCTTCATGTTTTGTATATCATGAAAAGGATTAGTAATTTGGGATCTTCCTAAATTAATAATGCAAGCACAAAGCGCGAGCTGAAAATCATTTCTACCAAAATGATGGAAATTCCAAGCACTTTTTGTAATCGTGAACAGGATAGGTATAACTAAACAATAGAAAATTGATGGAGTGCGAGCGGCAAAATTCGAGATTTAGACCTAAAAACGGGACACTCTCTTCATGTTTTGTAAATCATGAAAAGGATTAGTAATTGGGGATCTTCCTACATTTATAATGCGAGCGCTAAGCGCGAGCTGAAAATGTTTGACATTTCTACCAAAATAATGGAAATTCCAAGCACTTTTTTGTAATCGTGAACAGGATCATAGGTATATAAATGTGGAGGTGCCGTGGCCGAGTGGTCTAAGGCGCCTGGCTATACATGGAAAATCCGGGGTTCGATCCCCGGCCGCGGCACCTCATGCCCGTGAGCAAGGCATTTAATCTACAATGCTCTGGTAACTAGGTGTGCACTTGTTTAAGAAAAATAATAAAAAAATAAATATGATAAATATAAACTTTAGACCTGCATACCCTTAATCATGACTGTTTAGTAAATCATGAAAAGGATGAGTAGGGCTTAATAGGGGATCATCCTATAATTATATACATTAATGATTAATAATGTATTTCATTATATGAAATTAGGTTTATTTTTCTTCTTCCTCCTCTTTCTTCTTTGAGTCCTCCTCCCCCTCCTCCTCCTTCTCTTCTTCTTCTTTTTCTTATTCAAAGTCTTTTAAACAATACTTTGAATACAAGATTTGTAATTATATAATTTTCATTTTAGCTGTGACGTTATGTGCTTGGAAACTGGGAGTTCCAGAGAGTGACTCTATTGTATATGGCGAGTTCAACGTGAAGATAAAAATCTGAGGATAATCTCTAAAACGGCAATGCAGTAAAGTAGCCCGAACTCTGTTCGCTTATCCCGGGATCGTCTTCGCGATAATATACAATGCGTATGGTCAGCGATCAATTGTGCTTCAGCAAAATTTCATTGACTTGCGTGTAATCTTACTTACATTGACTTTGCACGTAAGTCAATGAATGGACTCAATTCAACGAACTAAGATTTTTCTTCTTCTTGGATTATTTGGATTTACACGCACCGCAGCGATATTTTGTCTCAATTCAGGAATACTTACGTAGACGATTGGATTTATTCAGAGAAGTTTTACTTTCAGAATGAGAGATCGTTTAGGGTCGTTGAAAAGGGTAAGTAAACAGTGAAATGACCGGTACGGAGACTTTTGTCAATTTGTGATGATCGTTTCGTCCAATGACACCCCTGTAAATGACACATTTTTTTCATATTATAATCGGTATGAATAAAATGAGATATAAGCCAGATGAATTTCACACATGACTACATACGTGTATCCGAATTAACCCCATTTTAGGATGTTTCTATTAATCGAAAAATGTGTTTATTTTAAGGTGTTTATTTTTTCGTTTCGTTCAGTTGAAGCGACCCCACCCACTAGTCGAACACACTGTGTATCCTCTCGCCTGCGCCGCCGGTGCAGGGTCACTCACTCATCGCCGATCGATGAGGTGTCGTGCCTTGGGGCGTTAGTAATATGAGGTCATTTATCTTTAAAATATGTCATCTTATCTTTCAAAATGAATAGATATTCAGAGATATTTTTTTATCTCAGATAAAATATGAAATTTTACCTTAAATGAATTTTTATCTTTCTTGAAATGTGACTATCGTGAGTAGACTAACGTTGTTGTACGGTTAGGCCTATATGGTAGTGGGTCGTATTACCGAACACTTTTCATGAATTTGATCATATCAAACACATTATTCCAATAAAATTCACCAAACTTTCACCATAAATACACAAATACCTACAATATATATAATCTGCAATAATGAACCTATTTAGTAATATATAAATATGTAAAAATTTTGCCGAAATTGTTTTTCATTTTTACGACATCAGCTTCCAATCGGACCTCTCTTCGCAAGTGAAATATTTTGGTCACTTGAAAAAGGTATCGTATTACCGAACGTGTGTTTTCTATGGGAAAAGTTGGGAAAACAACAAAGTCACTGATGAGCTATTTTGACCGTATTTTATTGTTTTGATGATATAAAGACTTCAAAATTATGTTTTTGATCATTTTTGATCATTTTTCTATTCAAGTTCACTTTGAAAGGATGTTGCAAAGTTTTGAGCGTATTTCATTATTTTCTGACGCATATGATGAGCGCGTTCGGTAATACAAGGCCGGTCGGTAATACAATCACTCACTATACTAACTGTACGTATGTAACGTAGACCAGTCATTCAATGAACAAGGAAAATCTTGTTTTCTGATAAATATAAATGCCAGTTTTGGTGACAATTTCAAAATGAGTTCGTACAGTTTGCTAAGTTACAGCCACCCTTACTTAGCAAGCAATGCATGGCCAAACAATCAAGTTAAAATAAAATTAGCTATTTTTGATTGACTGCTGGAGCCAAGTTTGATGAAGCAGTGTTTTAATTTTATGTAAATTTGAATAACTTTATTGTCTTAACATGGTCCGTACAGCCGGCAGCCGTCTGTTTGGAGGAGTTTTTTAACATTTTTTTTTTTATTTCTCCTCGTACACAGACAGCTCGCTATCGTGTAACCCAGGGAGTCCAGGAGCTTACCGTGTAATTGACCATACTCACGGGACTAGCATGAAGTATGGTCAAAATAATTATCTGATTAAATAGTTAAAATAGAAAATAAGCACTTAACACGATGGATGAAGGTCTAACGAGTGGCAGTTTCCTGACATCTGAGCACAAATTGGAACCTCAAAAAAACGAAAAGTTCTCTCCTACCCCGTCTCGATCGGCCATTTTTGTGATGAATCGTAACAAAATGGCCGATCGAGACTGGGGTAGAAGGAGATAAATTTTCGGTTTTTTGAGGTTCCAGTTTGTGCCCAGATGTCAGGAAACTGTCACTCGTTAGACCTTCATCCATATAATGGTGGTAAGTGCTTAATTTCTATTTTAACTATTTATTCGGAGAATTATTTTGACCATACTTCATGCTAGTCCCGTGAGTATGGTCAATTACACGGTAAGCTCCTGGGCTCCCGCCCGTGTTAGCTGGGTTAGCTATCGTGCAGCCACCATTAGGGGACTTGCAATGCTAAATCCCCCGTCGGGGCTCTTCAATTTTTGTCTTTAATGAATAAAAATTTTGAAAATTAATGAGACCGGAATGCAAATAAATATTACCTCTTGGCATTAATTGCCAAAAAACGGGGAAAAATCAAGTTAAAAGGAACAAAAACAGTGACTTACCTCAGCTGTCGCGCAAATTCACTTCCCCGTTTTATCCGATCTTAATACATAAACATATGGCCATTGATTGAGTCCCCTGTACAGATCGCGCTAGAACTTCGGTCTCTGTATTTGGTGAGTGAAGCCAACGGAGTTCAGCTGAACAACCAACATAACAGAGACCGAAGCTTTTGGTCTAGGCACGGATTTGACCGGCCTTTATTGCGCACAAGGTCGCCAAAAATGGTGTTAAGCGTCCAAGTCAATGTTTTTGGGTGCATGTTTGGAGGCTCATAACTTCAAAGTCAATTAGCTTGGAACCCAATATCATGGATATTTCAAGACTAAGACTTGCTCAACAGACCTACAAAAAATTGGCCCTACCATGTGCATCAATTTTTTGTATGGCGCCCTCAAATTTTGATTTTTTTCTAAAAGTTGCCAAGTTCAGGGTCATGAATCACCCCTCGTCTCATCCAGGTGCAACCCCAAGTTTAGGCAGGAATAACCGTCATTTCTGGGGATTTATTCAACAATTTCTGACATTTTACTAGAGGAGCCAACGTAGTTCAGCGGAACAACCAAAATACAGAGACTGAAGCTTTTGGTCGACCCCAATTTCTGTATACTGATAGATATTTACCTATTTTTTCATGGGATACATGTACTTGAATTTTTTTGTGACCGAAATGTTTAATAGCTGTTTTACGCATTCGAAAATGGTCGTAAACACCCCAAAATCAATGTAAAACGATACAAGTTTTCAGCACATTTCAAATTGGGATAAATGAAAAATGAAAAGCGAGCAATCATTAGTATTGTCTGTAATGGTAGTCTGTAATTAGTACTAAAAGGATATGCATCACAAATACATGTAGTTTGTATTATTGGCAATGACCTTGACAACTACAGCTGAAAATCATAAAAAACAATAAATCGGGTCAATTTTACGTGATAGGGCGTTAAAATGTGTTTACACCCACTTTCACTTGTGTGTCATTTCAATACTAATGGTGACTTAAAGTGATAATTGCAAATCATGCTCTTTCTGGTTCTATTCTACGCTCCAAATAATACATTAAGTCATATCGTTATCTTTTGACCTTGACATTGATCTAAAAATAGCTATAAATGCCCTGACATTACCATATTCACAACACATGTGACCTTTCAAAATTGATTTTCTCACAGACTGAATGCCTGATCATATGGATATTTGCAGTATTGGTAGTCCATAATGAGTACTTGGAAGATATAGTATTAATTAATTGTTCTAACATGACAATCAACCTTGAAAATACAGCTGAAATTCACACACAAAATCAATAATCTGCCAATATCCCATTATAGGTTATTTACACTGACTTTCACTTTTGTCTCATTTCAATACTAATTGTGACTTTTAGCTGATAATTGCAAATCATGTTCCTTTCTTGTTCAATTTTAAGCTACAAATAATACATAAAGTCATATATTTATATTTTGACATTGATCTAAAAATAGCTGGAAATGCCTTAAAAATTGGTATATTCACATTTAAAGGATAAAAATAAAAGATAAAATAAAAATAAAGAAAATTCAGACAAAATTAAGAGGTGATCTGTCATAAACAGACAACCTATAAAATAGAGTAAAATTCACCAAGTAACATGCAGAAAATTTCATCAAAATCTGTGAAGAAATAATGAAGTTATGGAATTTTGATATGCGGGCTAGATGGGATGTATTATGGTATCACGCTAGGTGTCTGTCTGTCTGTCCGTCCATTAACTTTTCCTTGTAAACGTGATCCTATCGATTTTGAGGTCAAAAGGTCAAAGGTCAAGGTCACAGTGGCATGCTTTCATCTAACCTTTCTGCAGTCCTTGTAAATGCGATAAAGTCAGTTTACCGGTAACTAAACCTAGGCTCATATGATTTGGTTTGTATGATACTAGCATGGATCCCATGAAGCCTATTGATTTTGAGGTCAAAAGGTCAAGTTCACAGTAAAGTGTTTTCATCTTTCCTTTCTGCAGTCCTTGTAAACACGATGACTTAAGTTTAACTTAACATAGGCTCATACATGTATAATTTGGTGTGTATGATACTAGCATCCATGGATCCCAGAAAGCCTATTGATTTTGAGGCCAAAAGATCAAGATCACAGTGACATGTTTTCATCTTACCCTTCTGAAGTCCTTGTTAACACGATAACTTTAATAATTGAACTAAACCTCGGCTCATATAATTTGGTGTGTTTGATACTAGCATACATGTACATGTAGATCTCAGCAATTCTATTGATTTTGAGGTCAGAAGGTCAAAGGTGAAGTCGCCACCTTCCACTTTTCTTGCTTGTCCATTAACTCCATTTTCCATGTTACACTTACACTTACAGGCATGCGTATTATGTGCTCGCCTTAGCGACACTCTTGTTATCTACATGTACATGTATAGGCCTACACGATAGTGAGTCAAGTAGGCAAATACATGTAGATATTGTACTCAAGTACAGTCATTGTCATACCTGCTATCAATTGTAGGCCTACAATGTCCAGTTATTATCATCTGAATTGTACATGTAGGCCTGCATTGTACATGTACATTATGTACAATGTCAGATTTACATGTAAGTAGTGTCCTAGCACAGTCTGTGCATGACATTGTAAACATTCAAATTGATAGTAAAGGCAACTATTTAAAATTTTGATTCTTTTTAAATGGCATACATTTACTGTACAGTTGGACCTACATTTAATGTCAAATGTAAATTTACAGAATAAAAAATTAATACCCTCCCTTCAACTCCAATCTCTTCACTAATTAAACATGCTAGTCATGCCAAATACACTCTACATGTATGGAGGCTGGTTGCCAAGGAAATGTTGGTAAACTATTTGTTAAATCACCCATTACTGAAGGCTGTACATGTATGAATAGATTGTTCATGATATTAAAGCAACTCGAGGGAGTCATTACTTAGGTACATGTATTTGTATTTTCTGTTCTTGTGCATTGTACCATGTACATGTACAAAAATATGCCAGCCATTCCAAACTAGACACCCTACATGTACAGTGTATGCTTCAAATTTCAAGTTATACCAATCAATGAAGAATAAATTGGCTAGGTACATGTCCAAGAGGTGTAAATCTACATGTAAGATTTCACTGCCTTTCACCCACAAATTACCAAGTTACACAATCCTATTAAAAGAGATGTCAAATTTGCAAAGTATAAATATTCTTTTGTCAGTAAATACATATTATTTTGAATGCTGTCTAATCTTAGAGCCATTTTAACACATCACTTTGCTTTTTGCACTTTTATCACCCGAGTTTGCTAATATTTCAAGTTGAAAACACCCTTGAAATGTGTCACGCGAGTCACAAAAATACACCCATATTTCAATTTAGGTAGTGTAACTTTGATAAAAAGAAAGGAGGAGCATAAGGTCCTCCTATAAAGTCAATCCAGCACTTGTGATCCCATATCTCCTTGTTACTTCACACAAGGTATAACATAAGGCTGAACACAATTTGATTTCAGCCCCTCCCCCATGAATCACTATGTATGATTTAACTTTGCATACCAATTTTATGGTAATATTTTGTGTCTTTATTAATTTTAGAATGAGGAAGATGATGTGGGCCCAGAGGTCGCGGTCAATGTGGAGTCAGAGAAGTTCATGGAAGAGTTCTTTGAACAGGTAAGCTTAATGCTAGTTTTGTACTTTTTTTAAAATAATGATTAGGCATGGGGTTGATGATGCACTGTAGTAGACATACATCCATGACTGAATTACCGTAAAATATTAGCTATCGATGAGCGAAATATCACCAAAATGTGAAATCCTCCGAACATGTTTCTTTCTGCAAATTTTGGACATTTATAGTATTTATATTCCCAGACCTACATTGGTTACTAAACTTAATCATTCTTTATTTTTAATTTTCGTCTGAATTATTTGATTTATTATCAATTGTGTAGGTGGAAGAGGTGAGAAATAATATTGACAAGATCTCTAAGAATGTGGATGAAGTAAAGAAGAAGCACAGTGATATCCTGTCAGCACCACAAGCAGATGAAAGTAAGTCCTTCATACTCTATGTTAATTCAAAGAAAACATTTGAAACAAGTTCAGTAGATATTTGCAGAACATTTCATAACAATCTCTGTGTTTTGGAAGAAAATAGTGTTGACAACTGGGGGTGAATTTACGGTTCCATGACATTTGCTCTGGAGACAATTACTCTGAGCACTGCAAATTCCACACGTTAATGGAATGAGTCGAATGACCATCTTCAACCATGGATTATTTCAACGCTATTCCCTACCCTGATCCTAATCTTAAACTTAACATAAAACCCTTTAGCATCCCTAACCCTATATTTTTATAGACGAAATAAAGCCTGGAGCAATTGTCGCCGGAGCAAATGTTGTGTCACATCTACACAGAGAATACAAGTATAGGCTTTGCCTCTATGGGGATGTTGGCATCAAGTTTTGCCAATAGATCGTACATCTTGTTCTATTCTAAATGGGATATGGACTAGCCTATTTTGCCAACAATTAAGCACATGTACATGTAAGTATAGAATCTCCCATCTAACCATACCAAAGTACATTATGTTCATCATAATTTACAACATAGGCCTGTACTGTATGTACAAATGTACGTGTAGTTGTCTGTGTTTCTGTTGTCAAGTTTATTGTTTACATGTACATGTAGGTCTATTTTTCCTGTTTGTTTTATTGTAAAGTTGAATTTTTCTTTAACCTTTATTTACATGGTTTTATTTTGTTTAATTTGTATTCCTTTTTGTCTCACCTGCATAGCAGAGTGAGACTATAGGCGCCGCTTTTCCGACGGCGGCGGCGTCAACATCAAATCTTAACCTGAGGTTAAGTTTTTGAAATGACATCATACATGTAACTTAGAAAGTATATAGACCTGTTCATGAAACTTGGCCATTAGGTTAATCAAGTATTACTGAACATCCTACAATGTATTAGAGTTTCATGTCACATGACCAAGGTCAAAGGTCATTTAGTGAACTTAGACCATGTTGGAGGAATCAACATCAAAATCTTAACCTGAGGTTAAGTTTTTGAAATGTCATCATAACTTTGAAAGTTTATGGATCTGATTCATGAATCTTGGACATAAGACTAATCAAGTATCACTGAACATCCTGTGCGAGTTTCAGGTCACATGATCAAGGTCAAAGGTCATGTAAGGTCAATGAACTTTGGCCTTGTTGGGTTTTTTTGTTGAATAACCATCATATCTCTGTAAGTTTATTGGTCTAGTTCATAAAAAGTGGACATAAGGGTAACCATGTATCACTGAACATCTTGTGCGAGTTAGAGTTCAAAGTCAGCACTGCTGCTATATGCTGCTACAGTGGAGCGTTGTGGCCCAGTGGATTAGTCTTCGGACTTTGAAACAGGGTCGTGGGTTCGAATCCCAGCCATGGCGTAATTTCCTTCAGCAAGAAATTTATCCGTATTGTGCTGCACTCGACCCAGGTGAGGTGAATGGGTACCCGGTAGGATTTTTTCTTGAACGCTTTAGCGCCTATTAATATGGCGGCTCAGCTACAGCCGGGGTAATAATATGATACCAATTATCAAAGCGCAGTAGAGTATATGCACATAGTAACTGCGCTATATAAATGGACCTATTATTATTATTATATTGAACCGCGTGATGCAGGTGAGATGGCCAGAGGCATTCCACTTGTTTTATTTCATTTGTCTTCTTTTTTTTTGGGGGGGGGGATAAACCATGTACATGTACATTTGGCCCCATGTTTAGACCTACTGTACATGTAGGCCTGCATGTATGTAGGTATTCTTTGCTGTAAAGGATATTGCACATGTAGTGATAATATGTGTAATGTCCATAGAATGGAGCCCACATTTTATAATTTGTTTGGATTTGGGTACTACAGCACATGCATTAGTATATTTAGCCTTCTGTCTGTTGTGATATTTATATCACATACCTACTGACTGGAAAAAAGACTGCACAAAAAACCGAGTGAGTGTGAGGATTTCGAGCTCAATCACAGGGCCTTCACTATTTAGGAACCCGATTTGGATTTCTTATAAACCATTGTTTACGAATCAGAATCGCTAGACGTAGCAGCCAATCAGCGAGCGCATTGCTCACATCATTGAACCCCACGTATGACCCTGTGTCACAGAAGCAAATAAACCCGGTCCCATGACGTCATAGACACCGATGGTGCGGATTGGCGCATCAGCATGCTCATGAATAATTCATATATTCACGTCTTCACCAGATTCCAAAAGGCCTCGCGACTATAGTCGCTCGCTCTCGCGCTCACTCGGGTATCGCCAGTTCTCTTCGTCAGTCACTTGTCTCGTCTCAGCCACCGTTTGATGAGGAAAAGAGCCAAGTTAAGAGGCCTTGTCAAAAGGCTAATGTATATCAGCTGTTTAATAATCATGATTCATTCCAAAAAGAGAATTAGGCGTTTCTAATAGTATTACAGGACAATTGACACAGCTGATTACTGTAGTTGACAGTGCAAATCTACAACACCTGCTGAATATACATTTACATGTACACATACAGTTTAAACATACATGTACACGTATCCTGATGATTGCTTTTTTTCAGCTTTTTATAGAATGTTTGAAATAATTGGGATAGTTTTCATGAGGCCAAAAATTATCAAAACAAATATCGTACCACTATAAAATCTCTCGTTATTTGCTAAAAATGTTTCAGGTAGAAATCGCTTGTACATTAAATAGTATTAAACTATGTGTTGTACTCATGAAAGTAGACATTTAATGATTTTCATTTCATGTGCGTAAATTAAACTTGAGTATATCATTTTAGATCACAACTTTTACCTGGTTTTCACTGTCATACATTTTTGGCTTGAATCGCTTTCTTATACAATAGAAATGAAGATATGTCAGATTTGTAGATCTAGACATAACTACTAGACTTGACTTTAAAGGGGAAGTTCACCCTGAAGAAAACTTTGTCGTAAAAATAGCAGAAAAAATAGTAACAAATATTGATGAAGGTTTGAGGAATATCTGTTAAAGAGTAAGAAAGTTATTAGAGTTCAAAGTTTTGGATTTGTGACATCATAAACGAGCAGCTGCCCCCTGTGTTAATATAAAATGCATGAATTTCAAATTTTGTATGGCTCCTGATGACTTAATTTTGTTTTCTATTCATGATCAGGTGTTAAATGATTTGTCTATTGATATACAAAGGGTACAGTGAAAACCATTTTCAATTTTCTGAGAAAATGACATTTCATTGATTTTTTTACCATTCGATATGTACAGTAGGAATGCTGCTCGCATATGACGTCACAAATCAAATAATTGAAATTCTAATAACTTTTTAATTATTTGATGAATTTTTCTCAAACCTTCGGCAATATTTTTAAATGATTTTTCTGCTATTTTTACAATAAACTTTTTGTCAGGGTGAACTTCCCCTTTAACGTGAACATATTTTTGTTTAATATACTGTGTAGTAATAAGAGATTTTTAAAAGATTTGTTGCCTTGTATTGTAGGCCCATGATATAGGATACAGATTCCCAAAACGGTTCAGGGGGCTGCACAATTATTCTGAAAGAGGGGCCTGAACATGCATAAAATCAAATATTTGATGGTAATTTTCATGTTTTTTTACACATATACTTTACAATTACATGTACATGTGCTAACAAAAGTGGGAAGGGTACCTAGAGCCTCCCCCCCCCCCCCCCCCCGCCACACACACACACTTTTAAATACATGTACTTCCTGAGGCTGACATTATCAGAATTATTATGGTACACCAATGAAATTGATGAATATTACTCATGGAATCATGCAGAATCTCAATTCCCTGGTACAAATATGCAATGATCTGGTTTATTTGTGCATGCATATTACAAACCACATAGGCCTACATGTACATACTGTACTACGATGGAATGCCTCTTCTCCAATCCTTTATGATACTAGGGTTGAGGCTGCATGTGCATGTATGTTGCTTGATTATTCATGGGCGATAGTTGTAGGCTACTGTGACAAAATGACTCATTTCATACTCATTATGTACATGTAGGCCTTCAGGTTTCTCTCCCACCATACATGTACAACCATTCCTTGTGAAAGATGTTACATTATTATGCATATAATCTCAAAAAATATATACATGTACTATACATGTACTTGTAGTATACATGTACATGTATGTAGGCCTACTGAACATGTACATGTAGGTGTACAGTAATTGTAAAGTCATCTTGGAAATGGTTTGAGAGCAAACTCTATGGCTAGAGATGTACAGTGTAGGTACATGTACATGTAGTACACATTTTGTGACGTCAGTTACGGGATGCTTTACTGACAGCTCCCCTACTCATGAAATGTCAACCTCAAAACAAAAGAAAATTCAATTTTGTTTGAAGAATGCAACTGCATTGATGTCCAGGTATATCAGAAGCATTTTGATATTTCCCCTATTAAAGTTGACTCAGTGTAGTGTTATTGTCAATTGATACGTACATGCCCTGTTATGAATATTTACCATGAACTAACATGTACAGGTATTGCAGTATTGTTGCAGATCTAACAGAATCACATTATGTAATGTCAAAGAATACAGGTCTACATGTACAAGTAGAACCATAGAATTAAAAAAAATGTTTTCTGCATATTAAAGCCCTACAATGTACAAGGCTGCATGTATACATCAGGTATGGAACCTTGTAAATTTAGTACATTTTTATTTGTTCACCCTGTAAAAATGACAAATGAGCAATGACCTTTTTTTAATTTTTTTGCTTATCAAATGTTTTTAAAGACACATTTGCACCCATTTATAGTCTGATTTTGGATCTGCTTTTGTCCATTTTGAAGTTCATGTTTTTCTTGAATATTTGAAAAATGTAGAGAAAATTTACACACACGTACATGTGTACATGTAACATATTCTGTTGATATTGTCAAGCTCAAGTATTCGATGTACATGTACATGTAGGTAGGAAAGTGGAATGTAGTGTCCTGAAGTGAATGTAGGCCTATTCTTTGATATATAAAAAGCACTAAGATACATGTACAAGTATGTAGTCTCAATAGACATTGATAAGGTCACCATGCCTTTTGAAAAAACAAACCCCTCAAACAATGTTTACATGTACATTCATGCCAGGCAGCATGATCATACCATGGTGTATGCAACCTGCACTGGAATGATTCTTTTAGAGATGTAATCTGTCATTCTATAATATCTGTTTTCGGGGGGGGGATTCTCAGATGGAAAAAAATGAAAAAAAAGTAATCTAAAAATAGCTTTTAAATCTTAAAAGGTATTATAAAAGCGTTATAATCCTGGATAATGTAATAAACAAAGAAGGAAATACATGTTATATTTAGCCCTTTATAATTATACTATTAAAGACCTTAAAAAAAAGAAATACAGATCGACTTTGTTTTATTATATGATTATTTTGCCGTAGTTTGCAAACCTGTTTGTGTACATATATGGAAGAATACTGTGAATGAAGGACATTACTCATCAAATTACACCTTAAAACCAAATCTGATCTATAAAAGTAAATTTAAGATTTCATTTTAAGAAAATTATTTCCTTGATCTTCTGTCAGACATTTCCAGGGGCTGCATTAAGAGATGTAACCTCATACACATTGGTATTGGGTGTAACCATTACTTCCATAGTTCTGAATGAACTTTGGTTTGGGGTTGATTCATTGATTGAGCTTTATTTACTAAGCATATACATAGAAATCTGTTACGCCCTGTTACAAGGTGGGCGTGTTCAAAAGATAAAGATTAAAAATAGAAGAGATTGAAAAAAAATACTAATAAATGTACACTATTGTACTCGCATTTGTATTAAAGATTTAATTGATTTGGTAAACAATTTTTTATTACTATCATGGACCTACAATGTACTACTCAGAGTGGTAGGTCCATGGTACATGTAGTGCTTAGTAGTAGTAGTAGTAAAACATTTGAAGAATGACGGGGCTGGGGAGGGGATAGTGCGCGCGATGACGTAATTTGACAGCTGGCGAACGGACCGAGATAGGTTTGAAAGCTTGTGTGCGTTTACATCTACGAGTGGTGGACCGGGGCCGGCTCGATACCTACCCGAGACTACCTCTGGATGTGGTCTCGGGTAGGTTCGCTAAAAGGTGGCCCGAAGGTAGGTTTGGGATGTTTGCATCTGATTTCTTTCCGACGCGATGTAGGCCCCTGGCCGGCCCGAGGTAGGGAATCACTCAGATGTAACAGGGGTCTTTCACTTTAGACCTCACATTCAAAACCACCATCGGCATTTTGTTGCTATCTCAGCAGTGATACACTTTTGTCTTTTCTCATTAATTTGAAATAAAAACTTTCCTCTGTTCTTTCCAATCTATTAAAGATTTCAAAATGTGATTTATTTAAAAAAAAACTAAATTCAAACTGTGTTCTACATACACAAAGACATGAGATTATTGTCAAACGCCGCCATGTACATGTATATTGTTTAATTGGTTGATTAAAAAAAGCCAATTAGAATACATGTGCATTGTGCATGTACATGTCTATCCAACATTGACTGCTTTAGGTATCAAATTGATTGCCCGCACCTCAAACTTATTCAGTTTTACTTTAGCAATGGAAAATTTGCCAATGTCTATATTTGAATAATTCACACACCATTAGTGTAGCATGCTTGTAGTAATTAGACGCTGGCTCGATATGGTTGGTAGAATGCATGAATTTCTACAACAGCTGTCTCCATTAACCCAACCCATTATTATTATTCTAACCCAGCTTGCTCTCATCATTATTGTATTATCGTAGCTCATATTCAGAGTGGAGGGAAAGTATTACAGTAGCAATCTATTTTTATTGTAAGCCTACATTCATAATAGGCTAAGTAGTAGTATTTCAATGGGGAGGGGGGGTATGATCATAAATGAGAATAAAAGCTAAAAAGAAAAGAGGAAAATAAATATGAAGGAAAATGAATTGAAGTATTAAATAGGTATTTGATCTGTTGATGACATTGTATATTAGAATGAATGAAAGAAATTCATGTAACAAATACACATGCACATACATGTACAAATATTGAAACAAAAAATCAAAATATTTAAAATGCCAAATGTACTCTCTTTGCTAAAAGTGCACTGCTATGTGTTTCACCATTGATTAAACTGTTATTTTACATGTATTAATGTAGTCTTAAAGTGCTCTTTCACTTTAAAACATACATACATGTACTCTGAAATTACCCAGGTTTATTAAACGGCACATCTACATGTACAGTACATTGTAGGTGATTCCAATAATTTACATGTACATGTATGTTTATGAATGTTGCACGGCAGAACACTTTAAACCAGCACTTCTCTAATGGTGGGCTGTCCTGCCGAGTTCCTACGGAAGTTACCATAAACAGAAACAGAATCAAGTGTCACTGAACATCCTGCGCGAGTTTCGGGTCACATGACCAAGGTCGAAGGTCATTCAAGGTCGATGAACTTTGGCCATGATGTTGATAATTGTTGATTTGCCATCATAACTTTGAAAGTTTATGGATAAATGTGGACATGTACGGTATACATGTAGGGGTTATCCAGTATAGTTGCTCTGCTCATCTTGAACAACTCTTACATGTAGGTCATTTGATCAAGGTCAAATGTTATTCTTGGGTCAGTGAACATAGTATGTTATTATATGAATGGTGTTTTTTTGTGATTACATGTAATTATTTTATAGTCATATTCAAAGTTGGCACTGCTGCTATATTGAATCATAAATGCAGGTGAGACTGCCAGATGCACTCCACTTGTTGTTATTAATACTCCATGATGGAGATAAAGTAGATCCAATTATAGATGAATCAGATATAATGCATCTACACTCTATACATGTATACAATATATAAAAGATGGTTGGAACTGTTCAGTATGCAGATATATGGAGATACATTGACGATAGAACCATATTGAAAAGACAATACATAATAACATCTCATTAATATAATATGCTGAATATTAAAGTGAACATTACTTTATTGGCTATAAAGTAGTTACGTATCTATGTTCCTCTATGGAGGAGAGTGAGAGAGATGAAGGGAAGCAAATTGAGAGAAAGAGAGTCGCAGAGCTGTTAGCGGAAAATAAGTCAAATGGTCTTATGAGTCAATTCCAACCATGGAGCCACTAAACATAGGGTGTGGAAATACATTACATGGACATCGCCACACACCAGCAGCACAAGTGCGGAGTCAGCTTCGGTACCTGTATCAATAAAATTGATTTTTGTTGTGCATGAACGTAAATAGCCCGGCTGTGTGTGCACATGTGATATATGGCACCTTCTGACAGCTGGGTGTGCATTAGATTACTACATGACAAATAGCCAATTGCATTACTCATGCTTTTAAAGGTGGATCAATAAAAAACATTTAGATTAAAAATATCAATGTTTCTTTATACCTCAGGTTAGAATTTTTTAATTATTCTAATCAGTTGAACGTGTGTATATAAAGTTCTCTGTGTATTTTAACTCTTTAGATGCGCAATGATCATATTACACCTTGTACATGAACATGGTTTTCTATACTTTTTTTTTGGGGGGGAGGGGTGGGGCTAAGTTCCATAATTCATTGAATATCACTGCAGGGCATATTATTTTTAGTTTGAATAGAGAGAATAATTAATGGGTTTCTTTTTGCAACTGCTTCAATTGTTCATCATGCCTTCAAAAAATTAAAGTGGAAAATAGTTGTGTATTTCAAGTTCAGATATTAAAGTACATGTACATTGCAATTTTATATTCGGAATTTACATTCTGAGATCCATTATATTCCATCTATTTATTTATTCATTTACTTATTCATTCATTTATTCATTGAATTATGTATGTGTGTACATGTACAATGTATGAGCAATAAGAACTTTATTCAGCAAGTGGTTTAAATATTTTCAGAAGAGATCATGTATAGGAAATATTGCTCATAACCTCATCTTCTCTTTCCAAATTGAGGGCAGGGGTCATAATGAAAGAAAGCAATGGAAAATGACAGACGATAGTCCCTTTTTGCTGCTGCCCCTCCTACTGTCCTCATCTAATCCAATATGCTACCTTCGGGGCACCAGCAAACACATTCCCATTTTCTCTGTGCAGTACTTTTAATTCCAAGCAGAAATTGTTTACAGTTAGATGTTATTGAGTACATGTACTTGGTACATTGTAGCTTTGTATAATGATGTACATCAACTACATTGAGTTATAGTAATATTCAGTGAATACATGTATGCATGTTTAAAAGGGCTAGTCTACCCCAACAAAAAAAAATTGATTTGAATAAAAAAGAGAAAAGTCAAACATGCTGGTATGCTTATAATTTTATCAGAATCTGATGTAAAATAAAAAGTTTATGAAATTTTTATTTAATTATAATTTAGTTTCGCTTCGTTCACAAAACAGGAAATACTGTAGGCCTATGCAGATCCTGGTTGGTATGCACATGAGGGAACTGAATACATCACATGCTACCTATTTGTAATTTATTACAGTACACTTAATATTTGAATTTTCTCCATAGCATGTGAAACAAAGTTTGATTCTTCCACAAACATATTGAATTCCGTTGTTGTAATGATAATTGATTAATTGATTTGAGTAAGAGTACACTTTATATGTCAAATCTATAAATATTTCAATTCATACTATACATTAAGTAAAGTTAGTGAGTAAATGAAATCGTCTCTCTCATTTTCATATTTATTTGACTTCATTATGAATTGTGTATTTTTTCATCCAATTTTGGAGAAATTTTGAGTAAATGCCAGTTTGACAAATTTTCTCTTTTCTTTAAATAAACTACTTTTTTTTTTTGGGGGGGGGTGTAAGATTTCCTCATTCAGATAACATTTAGAATGGTTTGTATAACTCATTACATGTACTTTTTGTCCCACTTTTGTTCCTTCAGGCATATACAGTAACTTATGCATTGATTTGGATGGTATTTTAAAGCATTTTGTTTTTAACTGAAGTTTTAAGATGTACATGTACGTGTGGTTGAAGTTCGGTAAGCAAAGCATAGCAGATCGAAGAACCTTGTAATCCAAGGACTGTAAAACATACTCAATACAGTCAATGGAGGTTCAATTAGATATATAGTTTCAAGTTTACAACATTATTTTTTCCTTTAGTAAAAGTTGAGTCTTAAAACTTCAAGAAACTGCAATAATGATACCAATAACCAAAATGTTCTAGAGAAAAGGTGCTGTTCATTGTGAATGTATGATTTGCTGCTTGTGCAGTGTGCAGAATTCATATTATCTTTTGTATTTTTTACACACTTTGATAGTTTGATTATTCAATATTAAAGGTGCTCATGTTTAGGCATACTACATGTACATGTAAATAAACATATAAGCCTACCTTCAGTAAGAGAAGATATATGTTTGAAGTTTTTAATAATGATATGAGTGGAGGAATATCCAGGTGGAAAAAAATAATCATTTCCTACAGTACATGATACTGCTGAACAGAATTCCAATGCGAGTCACTTGTAAAAGTAATAAATACTGTTGGATTCCTATCCACTTTATATGCAGGTGCTGCAGTAAATAAAAAAAGAGGGTTTTTCAATCAAGTCATATTGTTGCTTGGAAACATTACCATCACAGACATAACCATTACAAATGATTGAGGTTTAGGCCCACTTCCTCAATCACTGAAAATCAATGTTGAAATGGGAGAGTAAATCTTTAATTGGTTTCCAGATCACACAACCTTCCTCTCCTGCGCTTCATGCAGTGCATTTGGATTAGGTTAGCTTGGTGCTTTATATTTAGAATCTGATTTAACTCATAAAGTTAATCCGCTTTGAGGTGCCATTTTGCTCTTCCAAGGTAATCATAGTTCAAGGATACCGTCTTTGCACTTGTCAGCAGGCTGAGTTTAGAAAAATATTCCAGTAGACTCAGGTCTTGTTTATTGTCAGTTTATAGTTTTTATTTCATCTCTCCATCATTAGTTTATACACTAAATGTCGCTTTCTTTTTCGCTATATCTCTCTCTTTCTCTTTCTGTTTTGGTAGACATTTATGTACATTATGCAGGCCTATATGAAAACTTTTTAGCATACTGTACTTCAATTTCCTTTCTAAATATATCTCTCTAAGATTTTTTTTCTTCCTCATGTTGTTTTCTGTGTGTTTTTCTGTCGGTCTCTTTATTCTAAGTAATGGTTTATTTTTCCTCAACATGTTTTTTTTTAATATAAAACAAGCATCTCTTATTTAATAGAATGAGCCCATTAGATGAAATAATATCATACTGTAGTGTTATATTCAATTATAATCATATTTGACAATTGGTTGGATATTCATACATACATGTACAGTGACTACTCATTGTTCTGGAACCACTATAAGCTTACGCCTAATTGAATAGCAGTAGAGGTATAGATAGGCAGTGTAAAAGGGGTCCTTGCGTGAGCTAATTAACTGACAGGACACATCGAATGGAGTCAAGTCATGCAGACTGTGTGCTTCCGTAGGGAAAGATACATTATCAATACCCTGCTTTCTCACCAACCCAAACCATCCCTTACCATTCTCTATCATATTAAAGTGCAACTCAAAACCCTTTTATACACATCCAAGGTCACAACGGAAAATCTTAATTACAGTCCCTCTATAAACTTTATAAAGACAGCAGTTTCAATATTCCAGGGCTCCGTAACACAAAGGTTAGCGATTGATCGTATGCTTGATTTTTACGATTGATTGTACATTGTAGTCTATGGAATCACTCGTAGAAAAATGTTCTACGATCATTGCTAAAGTTTTGTGTTATGGGACCCAGGTTTTATATTAGCATCGTTTATGATCTCCTAAAAATGAGAGAATGCACTACTTGGATTCAAATGCTCAGTTCTTATTGTGTTCAATGAATCATGCATCAAATTATCTACATGTATAGAGGTTACTCAGGAATACAGTAATGAATGAAAATACACTTGACCAAAATGTTACTAACCTGCACTGTATGCAGAGATTCACAAAATATCATTATCCAGAGAAGTTTAGATCTTGTGCAAAGTCACTCTTCAAAGAGCATTACCCATTAATTCTCTTTAAAAACCCATCTACGATTCTACGACTTTCTATTTCAGGTTGTTTGTTTTGTTTTAAAATCATCTTATTAGCTACTGTACGTGTGAAATCCCAAATATGAATCATGATACAAAACACAGACATACATTTAAATCATAGATATTGCAGAATCAGCATTAAATCAACCCTCTTGTCCAATGCCGTTTCTCTCTCGCCTTGCAGTCGTAGTGCCCAGTTTCACCCAGGAAATACAGGTCAATTTCTACTTCATGCATTTCTGATTTTGTCCACGTGCCTTGCATTGGCTAGCCACGAAAGTATTATCAATGATCAGAATGGGTTATATTATTTTCCCCAAAATTTGATGAAAGCCTTTGTGACATGTACATGCTCAAGCTACAATAGACCCTTCTGACTTTTCATCAATAAAGAAGATTGGTTCCATTTGAGATGAGTCACGGTAATGATGATGATCATCATCACCTTATCTGTCAAATATTTGACCTGACCGATTGGCTATATACCAGATTACCCTTGAAAATCCATCTTCCCCAATGCATTATGGCCTACTCATTATGGTCATTTATTTACATGTAGATATAGCCACAATACATTGACTTTGGTATAATGCAATACAAATAAATAATCAGTACAGTGAGCAGATGTTTTCAAATTTTCATGTCATTGGGAGAGATCATGATCAACCCCAGAAACTGGAATGACACATTAACATCTAGCGCTTGGTCACGCTGACTTTTAAAAAGATATACTGTATCTGATATACATGTAAATCTTTTTAAATCCTCTCTAAAAAGTGACTTACAGTGTACACTATACATGTATTTAAAAGCATTCTGTTTTTCAGATGGATGTTAATGTATACATGCTAATAAAATAATACTGCTTTTCTCAACTGAAAACATAGATCTGCACTTTACTTGTAATTAGGGAATATGGATAGCATCTTTATCGCTAGTCTTGTCAATAATTGCTTGTTTTTTGCCACTCAGCGATATCGATAACCTTTCTCTCATCGATAATACCTGCTATTATGTAGAGACACAGTGATTTTCCTTGATTTCATGGAAACATCCCTTTGAAAGTGGCATTTCAAACAGAAAATCACGGAAAACACATTTTTTGTTCAAACTGAACAGAACAGCAACAGAAATTACTTCAAGATCTCAACAAAATATGAATATTTACCAGCCACAAAACATGATCTCACCCCCACTTCGCTATAATCATGACAATCCAAACATCGTGACTGCACTCAATTCATTCGATTGACTAAAAAACATCGCAAGCGCAAGTACCAACTAACGGAGAAGACCGGGAGCACACGGCCGTATGTTACTGCTCTCTACGTTCAAAGATCAAAATGGCAGAGGCGAAAGACGTTGACTGCTCAAAACTGTCCAAAAAGCCCCCAAATTATGGATTAAACTTCATCCAACCCTAAAATAATGCTAATAACATGAAATGTGATGTTTGTTAAAAGATGTTATGTAATCATTTACATCCAATGAATGCGAATTTTAAAGCATTCTTGGTACAGTGGCAGATACAGATTTTGACCAACGCGAGTATGTCACATTAGTATAATGCATAAAAGATGCATATTATGTTTTTTTGTTCATAGTTATCGATATCGGTAAGATATTTTTAGCAATATATCAACAGATAATTTTCTAAACGACAATAGCCCTACTTGTAATACATACATGTATAGTACACTGCATTTTGAGCACATATATGCACGGTCTCAATTATGTGATCTTGCCTTTTATAGCTTGTTCATGCAATGAAGATCAATTAATTACCTGTTTTATCCTGTCCCCATCTCTGTTCCATCAGTACAAATTGGATCTTTTGTTTGTGGAATGAGTTCACATCAGGATTCCATTAATGTAATGCCGTCCTTATGGAAGCTTTAAATTGCCATCAACTTGGCGACATGGTGAGATAATTTATCTTGCCATGTCGACATATTTACATTATTATGTCAACTTGGTGAGATACACATATAACAAGTCTTCATATAAAAAGTTGCATGTCAACATGGTAAGATAAGTTGTCACTGTAGCTACATGTAGGCCTTCTGAAAGTCTCTCACATGTACATTCTTTTATTGTGCTGACATCAGCATAAATTTATTTCGAACTTCAAAGAAAAAATTTTTGCTTTTCATTGCACATTACTTCTGGTTTATTAATTGCGCGGGATTCAAAAAAGGTCTTAAAGTTACAGCATTGAATTGCCCTTTCCAATCATACCAAATGAAGTATATGTTGTAACAGTTCAATCTAAGATAATCCTACTTGAACCAAAAGTATTGCTATCCTTCTCTTATAGTCTACCCACCTCCTCTTCCTCTTTATAGCTCAATCCCAAGACATTGTAAGCAGTTATGTTATCATTATAATTTAATTGCGGTTCTTGTTTTTTTTACTCTTTTTATACCTTTTAAAATACATGAGAATTGTCAAAAATATTATGAATACCTACCACGTTGTAGTCAATTGCAAGTCAATTTTAGGCCCCAAACATAGTCATAAATCATGTGATAAAAATTGAAGTTTTACAATTGATTGCCTCTTTTTGATTTATAATACCCAGTAGTTGCAATTGAATTTACTTCCAAATTTACACAAATTTGAAATATCTCATGCATTGCCTTGTACATAATTAATTACAGTTATTTTTGTGATAATACATTCATATCTGACTGAGATAGCTCTATGTGTGGATTTATGAATGTATTATACGTGAAGCTCAGTACTTTGAAACAAACATTCTCCATTGAAAGTTTGCAGAATTGACATTCCGTAAGTTGATAAATCATCAATATTTGTAACCCCCTAGCAGACTACATTTCGGACGTTACAAAATTTCTTGTGTATCAGCTATTCATTCAAATTTACTCACAAACCTTAATTTTCAAGACAACATGTACTGGTGTACATTTAGGTTTGCAAAGAGGAAGGAACTAGCATAAATGGTATAAACACATCATCTCCCTGGTATTATTTTGTACACTGTACATGTAGGCCTTTACAGAAACAGGTACATATACAAAAATTCATAAAACAATACAAACAAATTCTGTGCAAGATAGCTTCTTTCTTATTCCAAATGATCTCACGTGTAATGTGAAACCTAATTGTATGTAAAAAACAAAATCAGGGAAGGGGGTAGTTTTCCTTATTCCCTATGCATTATTATTATTATGTTGTACATTCATACATGTACACTGTACATGAACATTGTTAAGGGGAGCTGATCGGAGGAACATCTTTGAAAGATCTGAATTAATAGTATTTACCAGTGTTTGTTCAACAATGATGTCCCAACTGTACAAAGTATGATTCATCATTCATAATACATTTGTCATCAAGATATTGCACAAACTGTAGCAATTGATCATACAGGAGATTTATATGATTGGTTAATGGTTTATACATGCAGGAATCAATTCAATTACCAGTATTCAATCTTAAACATTAGAAATATGATTGATCATTAAGTTTTGTGTTAAAGGGTAAAGCTCTTTCTTAGCGTTCATGTGTACAAAAGGTATACAGTGTAGGCTTTCAAGTTCAAGCTCACCCGCTCTTTAAAAGCTTGATCCAACTTTGATTTGGTTTATGGTTGGAAGGTGTATTTTTCATTGACGAGAAAAGTTGAAATTGCTTAGAAAAAGGGATAGTAGTCCAGTAGTATGATTGAAGCATGGTGTGTTGATGGGCTAGGCCAAACCATGTGTCATGTTCATGTTGTATGTCCTACCTGTATGTTAGGTAAATAGGATTTCGTATAAGGTAGAGCGGAAATTAACATTAAGATTAGCCATTGCTCTGGTGATATGTATTATTTTTGCTTTGTTTCATTTTCTTTGTAAAGAATGGAAGTGAGATGGGGTATTATGGAAAGGTCATGGGATGGGGTAGCTAAAGTAGGCTGTGTTAAAATGCTGCACTACTGATGTGGTGTGACTGGTAATATCCCATTGGGTGAATTCATTCATTAGCATGTAAGGTTTGCAGAGATGTGACTCCCTAGTCTTCCACACTAGACCCCACATGTATATTCACTTCTGGGCTTCCTGTAAAGCAACAATGATTAAAAAGAAGCACTATTTCTGTGAAGGCATCCAATGATTTAATGTGCATATTTACGTTATCACATAAAGTCCCAGTTACATTTTTTCAGGAGATTCCATGCACACACAATTTTTTTTATACAAGTAGTAGAAAAGTTTATACAACCACTGGTTATCCGGTGCCTCAGCTAATAATAAAAGTTAACTAATTGCAGGTTGTCACTATTTCATTCAGCTTGACCACCCCCCCCCCCTTCCTTTAAAAAATCCTTCGTATGCTTCTGTGAAGAAATATTAGAGGAAAACAAAGATGAGTAGAATTCATTCATTAGAATTAATGAGTGTATCATTGATACATAAAGGTATAATATTTAAAATTGACTATAGAAATGAAAGTAATATGAAAATTGAATGTAAGAATCATAGAATAAAAATAGTCTTAATAGGGATATATAATGTGCCACAAATCCTGATTCAGATGAACTTTGAAAAATACTGGTTGTAAATTAAGATAGCAAGGGATCTCAGGTGGAAAACATGTTAAAAAATATAACAAACTCCATGGGTTATGCCAAAACAAACAGGGTTTGAGTGGGGAAGCAGAACAGAGGAGAAATCTGGGTCTTTAATGGCGACTAAGTAGTCAGGGGGGCCTTGTGTGCATATGAAATGGAGTGTGTTTTGTGTGTGTGAATAATTCTGTCTGCATGTCAGCCTTTAGTACTACGCCACCCACCAATATCATGAGAAGAGATTGTACATACTCAGCGAGAAGTGAGAGGTGTGCATCTCTGCTCCAAGCTCAGGATGTCTACTTCCGCTTTTTTTTATCTCAGGGTTTTTATTTTCAAGCAGCAGTAGGGTAACATTACTACAAGACCAATGATCAGCCATGTTCATGAAATTCTACATGACTACATGACACTGTAAACAAGATACAGGGAAATCATTCTAATTCATGGATACAATGAACATTTAGGACTAAAAAAACACTTCATAAAATTGTGAATCAAATCCTGCAAACGTCACTACATATATTCATCTTTTTTTAGATTATATATGTCACTTATGGCAACATTGCTTTAATATAAGATTAATATATTGAAGTGTAAAAAAAGTTCACATCTTCATAAGATTAAAAAACAATTCTTATGCTGGTAATGTGGGTCATCCTCCGGAGTAGTCATGTAGCACTTGATAGATAGGGCCTGCAACCTCCTGCATGTGATGGAAGTCACACCTTCATGAAGATAGTCACTTGATAGATAGGCCCCAACCCTCCTGCTTGTAATGGGAGTCACATCTTCATTAGATAGTTACTTGATAGATAGGGCCCCAACCTTCCTGCTTGTAATGGGAGTCACATCTTCATTAGATAGTCACTTGATAGATAGGGCCCCAACCCTCCTGCTTGTAATGGGAGTCACATCTTCATTAGATAGTTACTTGATAGATAGGGCCCCAACCTTCCTGCTTGTAATGGGAGTCACATCTTCATTAGATAGTCACTTGATAGATAGGGCCCCAACCCTCCTGCTTGTGATGGAAGTCACATCTTCATTAGATAGTCACTTGATAGATAGGGCCCCAAACCTCCTGCTTGTAATGGGAGTCACATCTTCATTAGATAGTCACTTGATAGATAGGGCCTGCAACCTCCTGCATGTGATGAAAGTCACACCTTCATGAAGATAGTCACTTGATAGATAGGCCCCAACCCTCCTGCTTGTAATGGGAGTCACATCTTCCTTAGATAGTTACTTGATAGATAGGGCCCCAACCCTCCTGCTTGTAATGGAGTCACATCTTCATTAGATAGTCACTTGATAGATAGGGCCCCAAACCTCCTGCTTGTAATGGGAGTCACATCTTCATTAGATAGTCACTTGATAGATAGGGCCTCAACTCTCCTGTTTGTGATGGGAGTCACATCTTCATTAGATAGTCACTTGATAGATAGGGCCTCAACTCTCCTGTTTGTGATGGGAGTCACATCTTCATTAGATAGTCACTTGATAGATAGGGCCCCAACCCTCCTGTTTGTTATGGGAGTCACATCTTCATTAGATAGTCACTTGATAGATAGGGCCCCAACCCTCCTGCTTGTGATGGAAGTCACATCTTCATTAGATAGTCACTTGATAGATAGGGCCCCTACCCTCCTGCTTGTGATGGAAGTCACATCTTCATTAGATAGTTACTTGATAGATAGGGCACCAACCCTTCTGCTTGTAATGGAAGTCACATCTTCATTAGATAGTCACTTGATAGATAGGGCCCCAACCCTCCTGCTTGTGATGGGAGTCACATCTTCATTAGATAGTCACTTGATAGATAGGGCCTCAACTCTCCTGTTTGTGATGGGAGTCACATCTTCATTAGATAGTCACTTGATAGATAGGGCCTCAACTCTCCTGTTTGTGATGGGAGTCACATCTTCATTAGATAGTCACTTGATAGATAGGGCCCCAACCCTCCTGTTTGTTATGGGAGTCACATCTTCATTAGATAGTCACTTGATAGATAGGGCCCCAACCCTCCTGCTTGTAATGGGAGTCACATCTTCATTAGATAGTCACTTGATAGATAGGGCCCCAACCCTCCTGCTTGTGATGGAAGTCACATCTTCATTAGATAGTCACTTGATAGATAGGGCCCCTACCCTCCTGCTTGTGATGGAAGTCACATCTTCATTAGATAGTTACTTGATAGATAGGGCACCAACCCTCCTGCTTGTAATGGGAGTCACATCTTCATTAGATAGTCATTTGATAGATAGGGCCCCAACCCTCCTGTTTGTTATGGGAGTCACATCTCCATTAGATAGTCACTTGATAGATAGGGCCCCAACCCTCCTGCTTGTGATGGGAGTCACATCTTCATTAGATAGTCTCTTGATAGATAGGGCCCAAACCCTCCTACTTGTGTTTGGAGTATCCTTTAGGATGGCCATTTGTCCAGGATCATTAGCCGACATCACAAGTTGGGAGGTCGCCTGTTTTGGAGTTGTAGTTTGGTACTGGCACTTTTCTCCTCATTCCTCTTTAAAATGTTTATAGGTAGTTGTTACCAGCTTTATATAATACTCCTTTTCTCAGAAGATAATGTACTTGTTACACTTCTGTATCAGTAAAGAAACCTGAAAAAAGATAATAAATAAAATTGAATAAATTTGATCGATGATTAAATAAATGAAATAAAGTGAAACAAATGAAAACAGATACATGAATTAATGATTAAATAAAATAAATTAAAGAGAAATTCCAGTAGTTGCAGTAAACACTGATTTCATGAGAAAGTCTGTAAAACAAGGCTTAATTGTCAGTATATCATCGAGGATCTAGATCTGGTACAGTTACATTAACTGAACTTAGTGAAATCTTGAAATCTACACTGAAAATGTTCACACCGAAGATCCCTAACACAGATAAGTGCACTTTGGACAATGTATAATTATACAATAAGCACAGGATTCGGGTAGAGCGTCGGGCCTGACGCTCTACCCGAATCCTGTGCTTATTTGCTGATTTCTCAGCAATTACACAATTTCTTCCAGAATCCTTTGGCACATGCGTTTTATTTATACAAACAGACACTTTGGTGGTCATTTCATTGGATTCTGTACGAACTCATTTTGATATTGTTACCAAAACTAGCATTTACCTTTAATATATTCATGAATGAACAAATAAGATCTAAATGATGATACAAATACCGGTACATTTGTAAGTGAATAATTTCAGCAGCTTATCTTTAAGGCTGTACACATAAAGGGAGTTTTCAATGCATTCATTGTAAAATCTGAATATATTGCCGGTCAGTATTCTTTCCCCATATACCTGTACCGTGCTGCATAAAGGTTAGAGGAAATAAATGTTTACCCCAGGAAGATTGAGCTAATGTTTTAAAGTCTAGATCATCCATTCTCTCATGATTACCTCATCATTAACGTGTATGATTAACTCATAAACCTCATACACTCATAGGCGCATGATATTGGGCTCATTGCAAATTGGTAGCCTACCATAAAAGTGTTTAGGTACATGTAAAGTGAAAAGCAATCTTAGACATGTCGTTAGTTTCTATGTAGGGAAAAAAGTTGATTTGATTACATGCAGCTATGTAGTGTAGTAATGTTTTATTCTATTAACCAATATTTTGACATACACCTATACTTAGTTATTTCAATTATTTGTGACATCGGAATATGTTTTCTTTCAATGTGCAATGAATGTCCAAGATGGATATAGAGGCAAACTACAAGTGCAAAACTAACAAGTTAATGTCACAGTGAAATTGCAAAATATGAAAATTAGTCTTACTGAATTTGAAAATAAATAATTTGTTGTTACAAATTATCGCCATCATTTTTGTATCGTCTTTTATACAAGTAGAAATTTTAGAATGTTAGATTTGATTTCTATAAATAAGTATGAAGTGAATAAGAGTGCAGTCTGGCATAGAGGCTAAAGGTAGATTGTTTGTGCAGGTCTTTATTACTCCATCAAACCCATCCAATGTGCAGTGCTCCGCTATCAAATGTCACGAGTCTGTATCAATAAAATCCATGATTCTATATTACACCAAATATTGCTCAATGAATCGTTCACATATGTGCGCCAATATTGTCTGATGGAGCGTTCACTTATGTGTTTTGATATTGCTCTTATACTAGCGTTCACATGTGTGCGCACAGATACTTCTCTGCATGTTGTATAGATGTACATGTGTGCTGGTATTTGTAATGACAGCATTCTACTAGCGTATCATATAATGTTTGTAAACCTACATGCTGTAGCATTCATAAAGGTACCTGATAAACATTCCTTAAAATGATTTGTTCTATTGCATTTGGTACATTGTTGGATGAACTGATTATATATTACCAGCAAACCATAGAGCTGTAGACCCTCGTAATTAAGAAAGGAAACTTCACAATAGTAACGAAAATAAAGTACAAGTATGAACAGTACATCCATAGGACCTGTACTTTTCTACATTTGTTTTCCAAAACAAAACAGAAATTACATTATACATATACATATCTGTTTAAAAGATGGACTTTCTGAACAGGATCTATTATGACTCAACCTTTGACATACAGGATATGATGTGTGCAGGCCCTATGATTAACTTTTTTTTAAAGAGTACAAGTGTTCCCTACACAGATGATATATAGTGTAATGATAACTTTTCAATTTGATACATTTACTCTAATCTGTGTGAATTGGTATTATGATATCTACTGCTGATGTGAAACTAGTATGTAAAAATTTAGAGGAGGTGTATTTTATTGTAATACATACATGTATATACAGTAATATGGCATTTGAAACAAGAAGTCGTTATTATTAGAAAGTGTTTAGTTTGTTGTCCTTTTCTTGGGGGATGGATTGATAGTTATATTTTTTTTTAAAAGAAAGTTGTACAATTTTCACAAGTAGATGAGCAGTAGGTTTCATCATCCCCTCCTCTTGCCTTTTCCCTCTCTAAAGGTGATATTTTGTCATCATTGTTGTTTTGGTGTTGTTAGTCAAAATTAACATTACCACCACCACCACCAATATGAAACTTTTTATCACTACATCATGTATCATTATCATAATCACCATTACCACAATCCTCACCATCACTACCACCATCATCACTTTTTATCATCATTGACATTTGAAATCATCATCGTGGAGCATTGTGGCCCAGTGGATTAGTCTCCGGACTCTGAAACAGAGGGTCTTGGGTTCAAATCCCAACCATGGCGTAATTTCCTTCAAGAAATTGATCCACAATGTGCTGCACTCAACCCGGGTGAGGTAAATGGGTACCTGGCAGGAATTTATTCCTTGAAACGCAGCGTGCGTAACAGCTGCAATGCTAAGGCCAGGGTAATTATGCTGCATATACTGTAGAGCACTTAGAGACTTCTGACAAAGTAAGTATTAAGCGCTATATAAGCAAGTATAATTATCATTGATCAACCTGACACAACCATAATTTTTCCTCCTCATCACTCCACCCCCTCTTTACAACTTAAAAGCATATTTAATCATCTTTTTCCTTATTTTGTTTTCCATTTCGCAGAAGTCAAAGATGAATTGGAGGAGTTGATGAGTGACATCAAGAAAACAGCAAACAAAGTCAGAGCAAAATTAAAGAGTAAGTAAACATCACTAACCTTTTCATGAACTCTCATGCTCAAACATTCGTCATCCCTTTCATGGTAACATTTACTGTCTCTTTGTGTGTAATGCAAAAATAAGGAGATTGTTTTGACAGTTTGAATAGTTACGAGTACCATGTTGGAATTTGACAGACATTCAATGGTAGTGACAATGAAATCAAATGTTATTTAATACAAAAATACAGGGTGCTACATAAGCACTTGCCCGATTACCAAGGGCAAGTAAAAGTTAGAGTCTGGCAAGTGTTTTTTATGTAAAGACCAAAACTATTTGCCCAAAATGGGCAAGCAAAATTCTCGTAGAATGACCAGTTTTGGGTCGATATGATATATTGACCCTAATTTTGGTCATGGCAGGCAAGATAAAATCACTTTTTGGAAAAAGAAATGCAACAACAAAGTAGATTAGTTCATGTCAAAAGGGAGAAAAGTTCAATGGCTTATACAACCGCAAAACTCTCTTTTGGAGAAGTAAAACTGATTTTTCAGTGTTTTTTCAGGCAAGTGAAATAGATTTTTGGGCAAGTATATTCCAACTTTTTAAAAATTTACTTGCCCAACTGGGCAAGTGCTTCTAAGATGTTATGTAGCACCCTGAAATAGCTTTTATTTTTTAGTAGTGGGAGAGGTGGCATTTAACTGTTTTGTCAGCTAGAAATAAAGTTACTCCATTCACTGTATTGATATTACAAATTACAGACATGGGCAATATTTGTTTTAGCGAAATTGGTTTAGAAATATGAAATATAAACTCGAGTCTTGAACTTACATTTAGGTCCCATGCAATCCTCTCATATGAACAACCAATAGGATTTTCGTTCCTATGAATATTTATTTTTACTTCTTCTTGCATACATTATTAGAGTGATGCATGGGATGGTACTGTTTTCATGTGAAATTTGATTTACAATTTCAGGATATTTACTTTTACAGGGTGGTTGCTGTTGGTCATTATGTGTTAGGGTCATCTGTCCTTTCCTTTTCCATTCTCTTGCTGACCAAACAACTGTTTTATTAAAGTAAAGGAGGGATGGAGTATGAAGATCTGATTAGTTAGTGGTATCAATATTAAAGGTCACAGAGGTCACTATATACATGTATTTGACATAATGTGTGTACAATGTAGAGTGAGGATTATTAGATTTTGGCATCACTAGTTCAGAAGACAAGGTCACAGCACCACCTCCTCGAAACAATGATGTGATAGATTGACAAAAATTGGGGTCCATCACTCCATCAGTTCTGTTTTGTTGTTAATGTTCTATCCTTTTTAGGCATGATATAATAGCCCCTAGATCTTTTTTTCCATGCATGCAGCAGGGAATACCTGCTACAGCTCCTCATGTATATTTGTAAGAGACATACAGTACATGTACGCATCCAGATACATGTTGTATAGAAATTGAAGTTCAGTCAGTTGTAAGTGCCCTCTGCTCACAATATTCTAAGTTATATTTTCTGTCAGGGGGTAGGGGGTCTAATGTTCTGATAAGTGGTGCAGTTGAGAATAAAAAAAATCATTACAAATTAGTTTTCATGCATTTTTTTATATAGGAAAAATATTTCATCAATATAATTCTTGTCAGGTTCTTCTGGTCAAGTGCATAAACTTTAAACTTTTTTTTCATTTCATTAATATACTTTAATCTTTTACAGAACAATTGTCGACTATTGATGCATATCACTACCTGACAAGGTCTGGTTTTATCCGGCTTGGGCTGAAAATATTTATATCTTAATACATAGAGTAGAATTCACTGAGCAAAATGCCGAAAACTTCATCAAAATCAGATAACAAATAATAAAGTTATTGAAGTTTAGACTTTAGCAATATTTTGTGAAAACAGTCTTCATGAATATTCATTAGGTGGGCTGATGATGTCACATCTCCACTTTCCGTTTTCTTATGTTATTACATAAAATCATAATTTTTTTCATTATTTCATTCTTGTGTGAATAATACGTCTCCCTTATATTATAATGAAACAAGTTGCAGCAATGAATATCTAATGCACTAAATCAGTTTTCAATCCAATTTTTCTAGTTCTTGGAGGAAAAAAATGAATAAACCTAATTTCATGTAATAAAATACAAAAGAACAAGTGGAGATGTGACATCATCAGCCCACCTAATGAATATTCATGACGTCTGTTTTCACAGAATATTGCTAAACTTTAAACTTCAATAACTTTTTTATTTGTTATCCGATTTAGATGAAATTTTCGGCATTTTGCTCAATGAATTCTACTCTATACAAACTTTCAGCCCAGACCATCCCTTTAATCCGACAAATAAGAATGAAACCCAAGAGAGTTTTCTAAACCTAAGATGTCCCTATCATTGGTGATGATAATGACACTTCCTAAACCCATAAAGACAGAGCATGGCAAGCTATTGCTTCATGTAAATTTATGTGTGACTTTGTGTGTGTCCTGAAAACTCTGTGAACTCGGTAGTGGCTGGGTAATACAAGTAGTGCATTGGTAATAAAGCAGCATTTTGAATAGAGGAGGATGGGAAGTCTCAGGGCGGGAGGGTATAGGTGAGAAAATGCTCTAAACTGCATAATACATGTACATAGGTCTTTAATACAAAGAGTTTGCGGATCGTGATAATAACCCCCCCCCCCCCAGACTATTTAGATCTTACCATATTTTTGAGAGTTTGAAGAATTTACATCACAATTCATTTCAAGAGTTGATGAATTGAGAACAATACATCTTGAAAAAGCAATCATATATTTCAAGTAACTAAGATTAATAATAATTTTTCTCACAAAGCGAAAGAGTAAACATCAACATGCTTTTTTTATACTGAACAGTTTGTCAAATGTGCAGGTTTGTCTGTTTACGAGTATTTCAAACTAGTGCCAAACATACCTCGTTCTTTTGAGGACCAAATGGACCAAAAAAACACAACAGGAATATTTATCAATAGATGGTACAAATCTATCAATCATAGGGATTTGCTTTTCAATTTTGAATTTGGGATACAAAAAACAAAACTGGTTTGTAAGGCAAAATATTGCTTATTCTAACCAGGAAGAGTTTTTACACATTGTCTTGTGCAGAATATTCTATTGTAACAGTGAAAATGTATATGGGCTAATGTATGTGCATAATTTTTTTACAAATAGTTTAAAATATGTTTCATAAGAGTCATGGTGTTCATTACAAAATGTAATTTGGAAGGATCCTAAATTTTGAAAATAGCCCCTATACTGAAAATCTTTTAATTTTTTTTCACTGGCCCCCAATCAGACCTTTATTGAAAAGATGGGGACATGTTTGCTGTACCCATGCATGCATTGTGATGTAGTCTGGATGAGAGCTTCTTCATCTCAATGCCACGGCACTGACACCATCCCAGTTGCCTCCATCTCCATCATAATGTCAAAACCAGCGACCTATCCTCCACGAGTAGTCTCTACCATTTCATACTGTAATTCAAAACTCTCTCTTCATCATTTCCCAAACCCAATCAATACCGCTTCTCTCACATTTAAGGATCAATAATCGGGCTTGATTCGTGGCCAAAACGGGAGAAACTGCGTGTACTTGCATTTTGCATTGAGCATTTTTCGATCTTATTTAGACTCGGCATCCTGTAGGATGGAGTGAGTTTTGAGATACAATCACATTGAGTGAGCCACGAGCCATGATTGAAATGAACACAAGGGGATGTGCATATGTAGACTATCCGTATACATTATAAATACAGCCTTTTGCAAATTTGATAAGGAATTTTATGCCAAGCCAATTTAGTTGGCATAGGCATGTCCTATGCATGACTCGTAGGGGTTGCATCGTTATGAAGAATATTTGGGGCCTTGATATATCATCAATGCTAGAGGAAAAAATATATTGGAGTAATCTACTTTTCATGGATAATATTAAGATGGCATTTCAATCAGAAAGAATGAGTTTTATAAGAGAGTTTATTGAATGCCTCTGATGTAGTGTATATGGGAAGCAAAATACAAAGCTGATTCATGATTTTCACTCTGTATTGGTATATGTTTTCTGTGAATTATAATAGTATTTAGCTCTGAACATGGACTGAATGACCTAAATTACTTGCTGCTTTTTAAATAGATCAAACTAATACTCATTTTAGGCCTATACAGTGCGTATCAAAAAAAGTTTACACTTTGAAAAAGCCCTGGGAATTAAAAAATATACAACATGTGGGTATTTTTTTCACATATAATTTTGGGTTTGGGTCTCATCTATCCAATGAAAATAAAAGTTTTGTCAGAATGTTACACTTGAGTGAGCACTGTCCATTTTTGTAAAGCTCGCAGAAATCAGTTTGCGCAGAAATGCTCGTTTTCACGCTGTGTTAAGTGGAAACAGTGAAATCAAACTTACCCTGCGAAACATTTCTCATACATTTCCCTTGCACTTTTAGTCAGTTGAAATAAGATGGATACATTCAAGCATTTGTAACGATTTTGCCACCCAAATTGAAATTTCAACACTTAGTAAGCACAACCTTTACCTTTGTGCCAGCTGGATCTGAGGACATAACTGAATATGAACAAAAGTTTATATCAGATATCTCCAGCCAATTATTTCACTAAATTTTTACCATTGAAAGTGGGTTTACATTTCATTTTTCATTTAATACTTGTTTCTCCACACTTTTCCCAAGCTTGGGCAGCGATTAACAAAATGAAAACCAAGCTTAAGCCATTCCATGTAAATCACAGCTCGGTGTAAAGCAAATATCGTCACGAAGGCCTCGGTATGTGGGGGGAGAGGGGTGGGTGAAATGCTCTCTTTAAAGCGTTTTGGGCAAGGAAACAAATCAAAAAAGGTAAAAGATATCTTCAAATCAATTCTAATAGCTGAATTATACATGTTCTTCATGATTAAGGTCTACTTTTATTCGCATAACTATTTCAAAGTTCTGCGCAAATCATTTTTCACTAACTTTTCAAAAGTAAGTCGTGCTCACTCAAGCGGAAATATTTTTCGACATTTATATCGTCATTTGATTAAATGGATCTGTACCAATGTTAAAATGTGGAAAAATCTTCAGGATATTACAAATGTTTAATTTTATAGGATTTTTTCAAAGTGTAAACTTTTTTTTGATACGCACTGTATATGTAGGCTCTAGTTTTGACAATGGCATTGGTAATTTACTGTGTGTAGCAATGTTTTTCATTCGTTTCAATTCATATTGCAATTCTGTAGCAATTTTTTCTGCACATTGCTTAAAACAATTTTTTAATTATTTTTTTTGGTGAAATCTAATAATGATCAGTCTGTTAATTTTTCTGCTGAGATTATAATGCTTTTAATACTGTTATGTATTTTTAGTTGAATTATTTCCATTCTTGACCTTCCTTCACACTAATCTCTTATCCTTCTACATTTGTTTAACCATGAACTGGGAAATTGTATACTATTTTTACTGCTTTTCTTTGTGGTCTGTATGTATGTGTATATGAGTTTTCTTAAATTCACAGAATATTGATAATGAACATAATTTGCATAATGCTTTATTGTCAGACATGTTTTCATTCTGACAATTTCTGTTATGTTTTCTTTTAATGCTTTTATACTTGTCAGTGTTATTTATTGAATTTCTTTTATAGAAACTTGAAGCCTTACTCTTATTGTAATGATATATTTTATTCAAGAATTCCATCATTCCACTCAAATGTCATGCCACAGGATCGTGTGGTTTCTGACGGCTATGAATCAGACTTCCATAGTATCATGAAAATCAGCTTTAGATAGTTCATATACATGTACAAGGTGTACATCACAATCTGTTCAAATATATCTATCCTTCTCATTTTCTATCATACACCAAAACCATTATAAACTTATTTCTTCTGTCAAAAATGTTTATTTGCATGTATCATTATGCTCACCTTATTTTATATTAAAAGAAACTTAAAATACAGCAAGTTATTCTTGGATTTAATACTGAAAGAGAGTATTGTGAAGCTTGGTCATTATTTCTCACTCCTCCTCCATGTACACCTTTTCTCAGTCTTCTACAATGTTTTCCATCTTCTCATTCTCCCTCCCTTCCTCCCAGTTTGGCCTCCTCCCTACATCCCTTTCTCAGGGTATCAGAATCATCTCTCAAGCGATGATTGGCCACTCTGATGATTAATAACTTCCCATTTGCTCTCTTTACACTGAGCGATAGAATCTCCCAATGGTTACTGTAATACAGTCGTCTCAGCAGTACTGGTCTTTGCCCTGCTACATGTATATATATCCATCTATCCATTCTATGTTTTGTATCTGCTCTTTAGATATCGCTTCACTTTCATGCAATCCATTTACTGTTTTTATTTTTTGTATCCCTTTATCTTACTATTTCTTGTGAAGAAGCCCTTATCCATCACTAATATCACAATCTGTTCACCTATCAATCTCTCTATCACCATATCAGATATCATACACTTGACAGCTAGGAGCCCTACTGTCATACATCACTGTGTCCTAATGAGAATGGAGTCCAGAGAAACCAAATTCAATGCTTCACTGAACCGCTCCCATTAAAGCTACACTCTTAGATGGCTGCAATATCAATTCTTACTTCTCATTACGACCAGTTTGGGGCAAGATTTTAGAAGAAAAAGATTGCAGATCCTAGCTTTTCCGAAGCAATTTTAACTGTGCATAATGTGGTTCTGATAGTATAGTGAATGTGTGGTTATCCTTTAATAGTACTTTGACTTATGGAGGTAAAAGTAATGACAAAATGGAAATTATATAAGCTAAATACTACAACAATGTAAGTTTTAACTTTAATGATTATTCACCGCTTGACAGCTGAGTATTTTGCGAAAGAAAAACTCAAATTAATGGTTTCAAGAACAAAAGGCTTTTTCAAGCTTCAATAATGGCCTGAATTACACGACGCATTGTTGAGAAGGGTTGTTTTTTCCATAGGTTTGTACACGCGAAGAAAAAAACATATTTTCAGATTTTAAATGCAAATTTTTTTTTCAATTTGCAGTGGAATAGCCCTGACAATTTTTCAGTGCTCGAATGAATGGAAATTTGTGACTGTTCATAAGGATTTTTAGGGGGGGGTCTTTGTTTAGACCTTAATTGCTATGCCCTGAAAAGTTAGTGGTAGCCATTCATCAGTGCTTATCTGTGATCTGGATGATAGCGCTACATGGATCCTTTGACTTGACCAAGTTTCTTTTCTCACCATTACTCTTAACCCTGGACTATCACGCAATTGCCTAGCTAACGGTGCTGTTTTCTAGGGCAAATTATCTTGTACTATACATGTTTAGGCGGTGCTGCACCATCCCGAGTTTGTTCAATCTCGAGATTTTAGCCTGATCGGCCCTCTTCGCGTTTAATCTCGAGATTCAAGAAACCCGTCTCCACCATCGCAAGAAGAGTGTTTCCTGCTTGAGCAAGGCATCGATGCATTATGGTCTGACACCGAAAACAAATAATCCCGAGTGCGTCTGCACCTACGAATTTGCACGATAAATCGTAAAATAGCGCGCTATTTTGCAAATAATCCCAAGTTGACTTGGGATTGCAATCTCAAGATTAATCCTACAAACTAGCGTGACAATTGCATTTCCATTGCAAATAATCTCAAGATTGTTCAGATCGGGATAATTTGCCGGATCAGAAATATCGCACTAATTTGAAAACTTGGGATGGTGCAGATGGCCCTTATGCTACAGATGGGTTAGCCCACTTTGCAATAATGTGTTGAGAAAAGAAATTGGACTATAAAAAAGCTAAACCCTGGACTATATAGGTTTGGCTATAAACTAGCAATTATAATCAACCTATAGTATGGGGTCAAGGAAAATTTTGCTTGTGAGAAAAGGGTATTTAGAAGTATTACATACAACTTTCTTTTATGTCAGTCATGTTCATCTACATGTATACATGGCTGTCAGATATTTCACCAGAACTTGGCACACTGCACAGCCTTCCTATATATGCAGCCATCGGGTCTTGAATTAGAGATAAACATGTGTAGTATGTACACCGTTAATCATGGGTATTTATTATGGGTCATTAAATAATAATCATGTATTGATTTTTTACTCAAAATATTTCATTGGTTTCGTATAAAGATGTTCATATACCATACATTTGAGTAATGATTAAAAGGTTTATTTTATAGCTTCTTTTTTATATCTGTTTCATTGATGATTTTTTTTTAAATTCCATTTGAACAATATGGTTCCAGCATGGATTTTTTTTGTCTTTGTGCAAAACTACTTCAATTTCTAAGCACTTGTCAAGATTCATTTGACAAAGATTTAAAAAGAAGATGGTCCCTTCTGGTCTGGCTCCTCCCAAAATGTGCCTTTGAATGCCTTTGACAGATATGGCGCTATCAAAATGCTGTGCATGATCATCATCATCATCGTCCCTTTGGTTAGAGACTTTTGAATTTAAAGCTTCAAATTTGAAGTCAGTTAAGGTTTGATAATGATTCTTTAGGATTCAAACTAGAACCAGATTTTGACTGACTAATGACTTTAACCACACTGGCCCTGTAACATGAAAATTACAATCAATGAGACAATTACATGTGAGCATTAACTTTAATTCTATGGGAACCCAACAAATTACAATTGATTGTAAATAATAAGCATATTTGTCCCCCCCCCCCCATGATATTGTATTATTTTAAAATCTCTGTTATCTAAACTGTAAGGTTAGGTGTACTAGTTGGACAAACATGTACATTTGTATAAGTGACTTGTTTCAATTAATGGCAAGTACATGTAATTATCACTAGTTGCTGTGACCATTTATTTGCCCCGTTACATGAAGCTTTCCATTAATCATATTAACCTTGCTGTTGATGGTACACTCTATTTTTGTAAGGATTTGATTAAAATAAATCCAGATGGTCTGTGAGTGTTTTCCAGCCAAACATTGGATTTATATTTGAACACTGCTGATTTGAATTTAACCTTTTTGGATTTAGATTTAAAAGTTAATCCTAAGGATTAAGATGAATGCAGTGTTCAGCCGGTCACTTTTCACAGCCGACCCAGATTTTGTTTGTAATCCTTGAATTTCACCATGGTAACATTGCCAAGAAAAATGCAGCATTCAAAATTAGAGTTTCCTTGTGATTAATTGCAACTGTAGGTATAAAAGAGTTATTAGTGATGGGAATAGCCTTTCATGTTAAGTCCAATTTGATCGGTTATTGACAATCCCTCATAACCTCCTCAGTCCCACACTTAATATTCATACTCTGTGTAAATTTGATTCATAAGGTGTAATTGCTTTAATGACAGGGACGCTCTCTGTGTGGGGAAGCTTTCTATACCCTGCCGAGTTCTGAGTGGGGAGCATAATTTGTGTATCATACGCATATATGAGAGAATATATGTGCGATAGGCACTCACCTCAACATTTATGGAAATAACCATGTAATTCCCAGAGAGAGAGATAGTGGGAATAGATTTTAGATCAGACCACTATGCCTGAGTCACAGGGCTCTGAGTAATAATCATGCTCTATATTTAATGTAGAGTTAGTTTTTTCCCCCTTAAAGGTCAAGTAGAAGATCACATCATAGAATTTTTTTTTATTTTATCAAAAGTTTCTCTTACTGTTCTTGATAATAAAAGAAATTTTACATACAAGAAAGGTTTTCAATCACCAGTTTGTTTGATTCGCCCTTTTCCTTGTAAAACAAACTGCAAAATGAATATGAAAATGAGAGTTAAATTTGTCAACACTTAAAAAACATAACCAGTTCCTCAAGTGGAAGAAGGTATAGTCTTATTTCTACTTTCAGTTCTAATAAAGATCATTTTTAGGGTTTAACACGGTTCTTAAGTATTTGCATTATGTTTACTGAAAGTGGAATTGGCATGTTGCTTTATTTTCATCTGAGACATGTAGAATAGAAAATCAGATTGTTGGTATGAAACAGTTCAACAAATTATCTTCTTTTATACCATATCTTTAAGGATTATCTGTCTGAATGTAGAACACATGTCAATTGTTTTAAAGATTAATGAAATCCTAAGATAATTCACAGTGTGTGATCAGTTTAATTTATTAGAAAAACAAGAAGAAAGGTAAATGTCGTGAATTCTATGTCAATCCTCTAATTTGCAATGTGACCAAGATGCCACGCATGATCAACTCTCTCCTTTTATTATGGACACACAAAAATGATATTAAATTTAACCCCCCCCCAAAAAAAAAAAGATACTAATACACAAAAAAGAGTTTAATTTTTTGTCCATGATATATGCTAACCTCTTCCCTGAATAATCCTTTAATTGCTAATGGAATTAAATGATGAAGAAATTAATCATTCATTTATATTTTTTCCAGTGATGGAGCAAAGCATTGAGCAGGAGGAGAGTTCCAAGATGAACTCAGCGGATGTAAGGATAAGAAAGACACAGGTAAGTTTTGTTTCATATTTATTGCCAAAATTTAGATTGCGGGTTATTTACACTGTAAAAATGTTAAAACTGACACCAATTGGTGTTAATAGAGGACCACACCCTGAGGTGTTAAAATTACACCCTAAAGATTGAACATAACACCAAAGAGTGTAAATGTAACAACCAAAGGTGTTGTAATAACACCTATAGGTGTAAAACTACCTCCACCAATTTAACACCGGTGTAAAATAACTGGTGTTGTCCTCTATGTACACCGGTTAACACCACAGTTTTTGCTGTGTAGGTTTGGTTTAAAATTATCAGTTCTTATTTTATCATACACATATATTATCTCATGATTATTTGTCGCTATGATGTGAATGTAAATCTGTATTGTATTATGTTTTATAGCAGAATAAATTAATGAATAATGTCAAGACCTTAACACAGGCTTAAATACCGATAGATCAAAAAGATAAGGACGGTATGTCTAGTCAGTGGCGAACCAGAAAGCAATAAAAACCACACCATAAAATCTCCCCACCCCTATGTTGATTGGACATGATATTGAAGCCTTTTCTCCCCATCTGTTGTGATAACCTTTGGGCGATGATTTAATACTGATTGCTTTGTATTCTCAAATGTTGGATTGGTCAAAGATACCATAACAATCCACTGACTATACCATCTCTTTACACACACTCCCGGCTTGATGAAATTCTTTGAGAGTATTTGTTTAACTATGCCCCTGTCCCCACTGCCACTTGTTCATACAAGTGTTGTAGAAGAGGTGCCATTGCTTTAACATTTGACTAGAAATTACATGTAGTTTTTAGATTTGTATTCGGACAGTGCACTTATCTTTATTTGCCATGCCTTACCCAAGTGAATGTCGTACAGGACATGGCAGCGAATCATGGAATTCCTACCAAGTACCCCTTTACTGCACCTGCGTCGTAAAAAGTTTTACAAAGAAAATCATTTTTTTACTTAATTTGAAATTCATAGTTAGAAGGGATTTTTTATCTTGGAAAAAAAAATAATATTGCCATGCTAAATTTTATACTCTTATGATAAAAAAAATAATATTGCCATGGTAAATTTTATACTCTTATAATAAAAAAAATAATATTGCCATGGAAAATTTTATAATACTCTTATATATGTTTCTTGGCTGATGTTCATTCACTTCCATTATGTGACAATTTTTTTGTGTTTTGATTAATACATGCCTGTAAGTTATGCCCTCATTTTGACGTCATTGAGGGATTGGTTAATGAAAGTGTACTAAATACCATGCAGAGTGTTTCCCTTTCAAAGTTATTACTAATCTCATTTAAACTACAGTTTTCATGGTATCTCATTAGTTCTGCTGATAAGACTTTATACTTCATTACACGTGGGATTCATTGTTCAGTTATATGTTATTAATTTTGTTTTAATTCTCACTCGCTGCCCATATTATAGACAAATGCAGTTGACCCATAAACCCTCTCATACTAGGATATTGAATGTTGGGAGCAAATGTATAGAAATGCACAGACTTTGTGGTATAAAAACAAAGATCACAAAAAAAGAGAAAGCATCACAATTCAGTTCCTCTTTTCTTTTGGGCATCTATTTGCAGCAGCTGAGATCTATAGATCATATGTTAATATGAAAATGCTTTCAGACCTAAGAATGATTGATGATTATTGACAGCACTTTCCATTGCTATTTAAAGCTCATCATTGAATTTCAAAGCTCTTGGTTGTATTGTGTTATTTGCATGCATATATTACTTAGATATTATATTCAAGTGTTCCTTTTTACATTAATTGGATTATTTAGATATACTCATGTTTTAACAATTTATACAGCCATATGTAGCCCAGGTGCATAGTTTAGAAAATGTTTTAAAAGATGCCATCAAGGTCATCCATTCCATATTTGTGAAATGATATGGACTATTTTATTTTTGTATTTTTTAGCATTATAAAAATATATTAAAATTATATTCACTTATCATAAAACATTTGAAAGAAGTAGCTTAGGTCCATACATGTAGATGATAGAGTCAATAGTTTGTCAAACTACACAGAAAAAAGGCAAAGGCACTGTAAAGTGCAGCAGCGCTCCTTTTCTGGAAACAATTGAGCAATATTCCTGAGAAATTTTTTTCTCATTACATCAGTCTTTATTAGAGTATTTACGTTTGTTTTTTTAACTTTTCCTTGCAGCACTCAACATTATCACGTAAATTTGTAGAGGTGATGACAGATTACAACAGTACACAAACAGACTACAGAGAGAGGTGCAAGGGGCGTATCCAGAGACAACTAGAAATCAGTGAGTGCCCCAAATTCTCCCCCCCCAACTTCTTCCCCCTGATCTTGGTTTCAAAGAATTGGCTATCAAGCTTTTTTTTTTGAAAACGTAAACTTTAACAAAGGAAAAAATGGTGGAGGTCAAGTTGATTTTTTTTCGAATGGGTGTTATCGACTTACATATTGAATTTTATATTGCTTGGATGCCTATACTATAACAGGTGTTACCCATTAATTAGAGTGGAATGACAAACATACTTAATGGGATTTATTCTACTTGTTGCCAAATTTGGTTGAATCAATATTCATTTTATCCAGTACTGTCCACAGCTGGGGTACATTTCATAAAGACTGTACAATTCATGGTAACTTTGGCATCGCAGTAACTACCGTGGTAACAAGTTTCAGCAACCAGTCAACATTTCCATGGTAGATACCATAATGTCAAAGTTATTTGATATGAAATGGACCCCTGCTCCATCATTTCTCTCATTCTTGGTTCTTCTATGAATGATAAAAACAGAACCAACAAATACAGCCAGAAACATGTTGATACAGTATGTAAAAATGAAGAGTGATCCACAGAGCTAAAATATACAGCAAAATATGAATATGTGTTTGATGTACAATATATAATGGTTACAGGTATTTTATCTGAAAATCTTGTCTTGTCTTTCTTGGGATTACCATGATGCCATAAGTTGGGGTGGGGGGGAATATCGTGAAAATTTTGAAGAACATTTGTATTGTCTTTTTAAACAACCCCCCCCCCCCCATAAAAAGGGTTTTTAAAAGGCATGACCCACATAATTGCAAAGACAGTTGTGTGAAAGTCCTAAGAATTAAATGTTTCAGAACTGCTGGTTGTGCTAATGGGATCTTTTTGGTCTGTTTTCAGCTGGTAAATCCACAACAGATGCAGAATTGGAAGACATGTTGGAGAGTGGGAATCCTGCTATCTTTACATCAGGGGTAAGTAAGAGCCATGTCTTCTAGAAAGAGAACTTGGACTAGACAAATTTTTACCAAAACAACTGATTTCATATACTTTTTAGCTCAAGTGTAATACTCCATGAAAATAATTGTCACTCGCAATTACAATACTAAACTTGCTTAGCAAATATTGTATCAAGTATTTTTTAAAAGATTCATACACTGAAGTCAAATGTAGTACTTATTTATTTTATTTCATTTTTTTTATTTGTATTTTTTTTTTACTTCATGCAATATATTGAACATTGTATGGAACAACCAACTGAATTCAGTTATGCAAATATATGAATCGACAATCTTTGAGTACAGGTATGAATTATGAGTATGAATAATGACAAAAAATATTATGATGCTGTTCATAAGTGTTAGAAAAGTCTTGTAGACCCGACAATCCAACTTTATCTCAGTTCATCACGTTATGGTTCGACCGTGTTCACATTTAAATTGATCCGAAGATGCAGATGTCTTCCAGTTCAGAATTCGAACTGAAAAGATATCGCTTTCCGCGAGAGTCTTGAATCGGTTCTGTTACTATCGCTTGAAGATAGAAGTAAGTTTCTGAGGTAGCTTGAGAATTAACCATTAGCTGGGTGCATGAAGAACGCAGACAATGATGGGCAAACAAACCCTCGTCACACAGAACTAGTGTCACATAGACGTCTGATCACACAGTAATTCCCGAATTACATAGGTAGAATAATCTTCCACTAGAACGTTGAATGCACCATCCAAGCTCGTTCCGGTTAACGCACATGCATGCAAGCTGATAAGGTCAAATACCTCTTTACAGAGGAGTTAGCTGAAATAGTATAAGTGACTTTTACCATAATAATTGCATACACATGATGATTTATGATTAACACATACAAGACCAGAGTCAAACCTGTAGGCTGCACGCTTAAATATTGATGCCTGGTATATTAAAACACGAAAAACAATACTTTAGATTTATTTTGAAAATTAACACTTGCTACAAGCCTTGTGAGAAACATTTTCTTAAAAATCCAACATGACTGCTTTTATTTAGAATAATTCAATTAAACACACAAGCATTACCAGCTTTTTTCTCCAATAGTACAACTGATATTCTCAATATGATCTATCCTCTTATAATCTTGAGATACAGAAATGACAAGCTACTTACAATGACTTGAATTTTTAGAGTCCTGAAAAATATACAAGGCAGCAAATGGCTGAGCTGGCCACCACCAAATTAGCAGGAATGAGTGTCACTACAAACCAACAGGCCTCTCACATGCCCAGGCATTGCAATCTCACCTATTCACATTCATGCTCACTCAGCCCCTCACTATCATTTGAATTGTCATTGCAGCTCCTCATGGCCTAATGAATCTAGAGAAGAAATGAGAATGTGAATTTGGTTCAATGTTAAAAATAATTCAAAAAGATAGGTGATAATCTGACATGATCCAAGTCAATTTTAACCATGGAAAAGCTAGGCAACACATCACAGAGTATTTTGGGGTACCCAATTTTCTTTTTTTACAAGAAAAATATTTCAGTGACAGTGAAAATCATGAAAAATAATGTTTGATGGTCCATTAGTGTAGAAACCTCATTTAAACTATGGTTTAATTTGTGCGCTATTTAATTTGGACCAAAAAGTTATCTTCTCATTCAAGTTAATTGAGCATGTACCACAAACTGTTGAAACATACACAAATAAGAATGTGCCCTTTGCAATGAAAGAACAAAATGTGGGAATCCCCTTAATAGGATTATAATAGACATGAAATCAATTTGTGTTTTGTTACAATGTGTTATTATTAATTCATTATGTCTGTACTCCACATTATCTCATCCTTTGGTTCATCTTTTTATGAATTAGATTATCATGGATACACAACAGGCCAAACAGACTCTAAGAGACATCGAAGCACGACACAATGATATCATCAAGTTAGAAACTAGCATCAGAGAATTACATGACATGTTTATGGACATGGCAATGTTGGTTGAAAGTCAGGTAAGAGGGGCAGAATGTTTTTTTCTTTTAATCAAAAAAATAGTTCTTTACCTCAATGAGCACTTACATGTAGGTATTCAACTGGTGGCTTCTTTAGAACAAGGCAAAAGTACTTCAGAATAAGATACGTTATTTTATTGATTGTGCAAACGATGATAATCTTACAATAATCATATCAATCAGAGGAATGATTTTCTGTATCTGAGGGAAAATCACATCATATTAATTTCTACAATATTGACACATTGCTGTACACAGTATGAAAGCTTCTAAAGTTCAAATTTAACTTTGATCATTTTACAGTTATGCATATATGTTGTTTGGACTGAAAACAGTCCTTTCTTGTTCATATGAAATAAGTGAAAACCTGCAATTGACTTTGATTGTCCAGAAAAATAATGAATAACTATACCTGTCCACAGATATATTTCATAATTATATATAATACCATTCATAAAATACCAGTGAAGAGGAATATGAATTTATGCTTTGAAATTATCAATTACAATTATTAAGCTTCAATAATATTCAATAGATTTTGAAATTGAATTTGTTAAAGCTGTTTTAATATTCCTTTATGGTTATCTATCTCCTGATATTCTTGTATACTCCAGGGTGAAATGATTGATAGGATTGAATATAATGTAGAACAGTCTGTGGACTACGTGGAGACCGCCAAAATGGACACAAAAAAGGCAGTGAAGTACCAAAGTAAAGCAAGACGGGTAAGTTCACTTTGTTAACTATTCCTTTTTCTTGAAAGGTAACCACAAACACATGGGTTTTTTTTAAATCTCAAAACAGGTGCACTAGTAAAGTAAGTTGGTAAGTTCATGCTGTAAGGGTCAAGGTATTTGGATGCCAATATGAGAAAATAACCACGTATATTTAGAACAAATTTCACATAAACATACTAAGGAGATTTATGATCCACATTTTGTTTCACATGCAAGTTTGAGTTTGCTTTATTTAACATGCTAGATAATTTTGAGCTTTCTTTAATAAACCTTTGAATGCATGTAGATTGTGTTACTTTATTAACTTGCGTTGAATGATGCTATTTGACAAGGTTTGTTGAATCAAATTAATTTAATTATAGAATGCATGATCACATTGAGGGAGGAACATTTTGGTGATTAGTCAACTAACAACTCATTCAATATCTAGATCTCTTAATGTATTTCTAATATTATATTGCTGTGCAGGTCAATGAATTGCTAGCTACTACTAAGTTCAGATTCATTTCTAGACCATCCTAAAAGAATATTGACCAAAAACTATTCCTACCTATGCTTTTCAACATATCCTGAAATTTAGGTTTTCATATTGCAATTTCTCTGGTTAATAACATTTACTTTTTATTTACTATTTTCATGCTTTCATCATTTTTAACATTCATTTTGTTTAATAATCACTAATATCATCTCATTCTTTCTCCAATTTTCTCTATTCTTTTTTTTTCTCCACCATTTTCCTCCAAAACTATCTCCTGACATCATCTTTCTTTTCCATTTGCTTCACCATGACTGGTTTGATGTACAGAAAAAGATCATGATTTTGATATGCTGTGCTGTACTCATTACCATAGTAGTCATAATCGTTATCACACAAATTAAGTAATATCTGCACTTCAAAACGCATTAGATCACTCGGAAGTTTTAATACAACAGAAAAGTCCTGTCCAAAGAGGCAAACGCAAAGAGTGTGGAATTCGCGATGTTTGAAAATTGATGTCAGCCAGTTCGATTGCAAGGGGAAAGAAGAGAAAAAAATCTTGAACTGAAAAGTCTAGTAAGATCTGGTCAAGAGAGAAATCTTGTTTCAACTGATACTGTTTCATCGGACTATTGCATAGAGACTGTCACTTTGAATGATCCCATAGCAGAAAAAGGGTGTTATGTGTGAACGGATTGTGAGATTGTAGAGCTATTGTGAACAGACCTTTGTAATGTGATGAAGCACATGTCTGCTTGATACATGAACGAGTTGTGATAGCTTGAAAAGTTTTGTCTTTATGTTGTTTGCGTATCGGTGCAGCATTATTTGCTTGGTCTGCGGTGTTATGACAATGTGTCATCATTTGGCTACAAATCTTTTGGAAAAAATTCCAACATAATGTCTGTGAATGAGTTTCAGCGACATATTTAGTTCTTTAACTGTACTTGCATTGTGCTTTCAAGTGAAAGCCATAGATGCAGTACATTCTTGTAGTGAGGCTAGCTTGGAACTGTTTTTATATGGAAGTTGTTGCTTGTATTTCATTGGGGAATTCTTTTCAGAGTGTGTTTCACTTCAGAAGGGTTGTCGTAGAGTTTGGATATATTGGTACTGATTTTGATGTGAATGGAAATTTCCGGAGGATTGTATTTATCGTGGAATCTATTTAATCATGTATTTAACAGTAGTATCGTCCTCTCTGTCACCAGACTTCAAAGTCAACCACATGAAGGTTATTCAAGCAACCTGATAAATGCTGTCTAAAAATTTAGGATGGATTTGAATCCAAGATCATTTCATTTTTGTTCCTTGAAGAAACATTCCTTATGTACTGTTAGAGATGTGTACTTTTAATACTACCCATAGCTTAGCTTGATAATTTGTAAATAAAACAATGTGCTTGTATGATCAGCTATAATTTTGCAGTGATATTTGTGTATCTCAGCTGTAAGTCGTTGTCCTGACTCACACGCAATATGCAAAGTATCTGTTTGACATATTCGAGAAAGAATTGATTTTAGAGATTGAATTTAAAAGTAAATGTAGGTGACTGGTCAGAACCAATTTCCTCATGTTTTTCACAACCATTTTAGTTTAAAATTCAACAAGAAGATGTATAGTGATCTCATAGATAGTTTTATAATAGTAACCTTATGGTGGTAGGATGACTGAAAAGGGGTGAAATTGTAATAATTTGTATAAAGATCTGCAGATCTACAATAGTATGTGGTGTATTAAAGTCAAAGGTAATGTTTGGAGATCTCCATGCAAAGATCTTAAGGTAAACAGAATACTTGTTTTTGTATTGATTTATAGTGCTATCCATGAAAAGTTTGTACACTTTTTCAGATTATACTGTACAATAATAGTCTTGTCTTTCACTTATGATTGTTTAAAGAAATATTTCTTTTAAGTACAGATGAGTACATAGATAATAAAGACTTGAAACACTGATGATCCATAGGACCTCTTCTGTTTTAATAAATACATTACTGCATGTTTATCCCTACCTCAAAATAATAGAGTTATGAAGGAACCCATAAAATTGAACTTTTTCATAGAAAATAGATTATTAATCAAAGTGTACAGATAATTTTAAACTTTTAATTGACAAACATTGATTTCCATTAAGAATCACATTTGATCACCTGATCATGCTTGTCACCTGACCAGAGATCTGAAGATTGCAAATTGGATTGGAGTTTGTTTGATATCTAGTGACAGGAATAGTATTATTGATCCTTTGTTAAAACACATATTTTTCTAGATAAGACCAGTTAGGGGTTTCATAAAGCTGAAGTTACAAGCGACTTCACAAACGACTGGTGATCCTTCTGTAGGAATTACATCAACACCGATGAAAATCTGGTGGGTATCATTTACCACAAGAAAGGATCACCAGTCGTTCGTTACAACCAACGAACAGCTTTTTGAAACACCCACCATGGGGTTGTTTGGTAAAAGAGCTAAGTGTTTCTTAGAGTCATGCTTTAACACCAACACGCACATATTATTTAACAAGTTATCTGATTGATGGAGACGCAGTAATGCACATCCTGTACGCATGATCTGACCAATTTGGTGATGCAACTGGAAATTTAAGTATGAATCTAGGTCACACCCTATTTGTGAAACATTTCCTTGGATTAATTTTTTTTTTTTACAGAAGAAAAATATTGCATTAGTCCGCTCATTCATGAGATAATACTCTCAGTAATTCAGCAGTATGGATCAAGGAAAGTTTAATATATCTGAGTCATACCACTACCCTTCCCCCAAAAAATGCTTGCAATATTTATTAAAGTGAAAGGTTATTTGAATCTAAGCAAAAACATCAGTTTTTTTCTTTTTGTTAAAAATCAACCATGATCTAATGCGTAGGCATAGAATGTAGATATTTGTAGGATACCATTGGAGGTATATATAGCTCAGTTGATTGATATTTTATACATGTGAAAAGAATAGAAAAAAATTATTCCTTGTAAATATGGCTCTTATATGACAAACTATCATACATACCTGTAGCTATTATACAGAATATTTGTACATGTAGTATAGATGGCAAAGAAGAGAATAGAATATAAATCATGTTGATCGCAACGAAGGAGAAAATAATGAAGATATTTGAGTTATTGCTTTGATGTAAAGATGTACAGAGTACAATTAATGTAATGAATGAGTAATGACATGTTTATAACTACATCGATACTACCTATATTCTACTGATAAAAAGAATGTACATTGTTATTCATTGTTTAGTAATAATTGATTGAGAAAAAATTGACACAAAATACTATTTATTCTGTATTTATGTAAACTATAAACATGTATTTGTAAAAGGTGATGGTGTGATTTTATCTACTAACTTCATTTCAGTCTAGACAAAAAAAATGTTAAATTTGATTTTATTTGACTTAAAGGTTTTTAACGGTAGAATCAGATAGCTTCTGTATCAGAATGCAAAAAAAGTTAAGAGTAAATATTATTATGAATGTAGAATAAAATGGTTAAAACATGTTTATCACTGTATAAAGATGTTTAGCTATTGATATGGGGAAATTATTTTTGCTTCCAATATGGCTTCAGCTATACATATTTCTGATACACTAAAACAAAGTACCTAAAGTTTAGCAAATTGAATTATTCATTCTTTTGGGAAATGTAAAGAAAAAAATAGATTTTTATTTTAATAATATTTCCTTATGTTGTTTGTCTTTATGAGGCGCTTTTGAAGAAAAAAATCCTTATTGTGGGATAATTTTATAGTGCCCTCTTAATGTCCATCAGTATTCGGATAATTTTGTGTGTGATGCATCAGGGTGGGGGTACCAAAATATGATGCTATTCTGGTCCTTGCATCATAAAATACATTCAATGAAATAATTTATTGTAATTGTAAACATCTGTGCCAAACCAAGCATCAAATATTTACAATTGATAGTAAATATTGTATTTCAACAAAAAAAGAGGATTTTGGTCAGAAATTTTGATGTCTAAAAAACTGCTTAAATAGTGATGATACCATGGACCTATTCTGCCATGGTCATATCAGATCCCAACTCTCTCTCTGGTTATAGATGTTCACAATGAGACTGACGTGTTGGGGCCTTGTGAGGGCACTGTTTAGCATCCACTCTCAGATCCATATTTATAAGTAAAATCAGCTGCATTCACGATAGTTACAAAAAGCAAAGTTCATGACATGAAGAAAGTAATGCATTAAACCCTACCAAATATTTATTGCTTTAATAGTATGAAAACTTAACAAAAAGGGGAAAATCCATAGTGAATTCAACATGTCTTTAGATAGGGAAGTGTACATGGGTATTTTGCTTATAAAAGTGAACAAAGAAGGGAAAATAAATTTTTATTGTAAATAAACTGAAATTAAATTGATTCCTTTCAATATAATTTAGGTTTGGATTTTGTTGATAAAATGCTTTGCGCTGTTATACACATGCTTTCTTAATTGAAGAGCATTTTTATGCATACAATTCTTTCCAAAAAGAACTTTTTTTCTCCTCTAGTCAATATATATGTAGGTAAATGTCAATAATGTTTGATATAGTATCAGCGATATTTCTCTGTAGTATTCATAGTGTAAAAATGCATTTTTATTTATGTGCTTTTAACTACATTTTCATGGACATGGAGAGTTAAGAGCAATATGTTCAGATAGCATCTAATTGTTTACTACAAAAAGCTGAAGAAATTAAGAATAGGGTATTTCCTTCATTCATTTGGAATTTCTATTCAAAATCACTATGAAGAAGGGTGTATTTAGTCTCCTCATAAAATGCATTTGGTATAGGTGCAATCCTTGGATGTTTACAGAATTGCACTGCTCCATACAATAAAGAAACAAGGTAATTCCCTGGTTGAGTTGAAAAGCATTACCTGTAATAGGATGTATGCAGAAAGTGTATCATGATTGTATCTTGCTGGCAACAATCTGTTATGGTGTTGAATAGTATACCGTACTGGTTCCTTGTTGTTAACACAATGGTAACACAGTGGTATGACACATGTAACACACCAATCACACTCTGGTGCCCATTAAAGAATGTTGTAACATAAAACCATTACAATCACTCTGGTAACACAGTGATAACACTGGTTCTATGCCTGGTACCATACTTGTACTTGGTTGGTAACACAGTGGTAACACTGGTTCTATACCTGGTACCATACTTGTACCTGGTTGGTAACACATTGGTAACACTGGTTCTATGCCTGGTACCATACTTGTACCTGGTTGGTAACACATTGGTAACACTGGTTCTATGCCTGGTACCATACTTGTACCTGGTTGGTAACACAGTGGTAACACTGGTTCTGTGCCTGGTACCATACTTGTACCTGGTTGGTAACACAGTGGTAACACTGGTTCTATGCCTGGTACCATATTTGTACCTGGTTGGCAAAACAGTGATAACACTGGTTCTATGCCTGGTACCATACTTGTACCTGGTTGGCAAAACAGTGATAACACTGGTTCTATGCCTGGTACCATACTTGTACCTGGTAAGTAACGCAGTGGTAACACTGGTTCTATGCCTGGTACCATACTTGTACATGTACCTGGTTGGTAACACAGTAATAACATACTGCTAATGTTATCATACTAATAATCTGATATGGTAATCTGATGATACTATCGTGATATTTGTACCACACTGGTGGACTACAGTTGAAATTGTAGTCATTAACCTTTGAATGAATGAGCGACTGAAAGTGCCCTTCATTTTTACCCCATAAATTCCTTTAGACCATCAGTAAATCTAAAATTAAAATTTCTTTTTCATTTAATTTGTTCAGTTATTAAGGAATGCAAACTAGTTATAATTGGACTTTACCTATGAACTACCTAACAAAACTTTGCAAGGTGATGACCCTAATATCAATATAGAAGTTGAGGTTGAATAATGAATACAGAATACAAGTTTTACAAAGTGCCAAATCTTGCTTTCTAATGCGTAATGTATTAAAAGTGCAATACATTCTTAATTTAAATATAAATTGAAAATAAAATATTTTCATGAAATTTTTCCATGACATTCCAAACAATATCATGAATTAAATCCCTTGGAATATATTTCAGGCCACAAGATAATGTATTTAGTCAACAAAATATATCAATGAGGGTTATGATAGTTTTCAGGTCCTGGGTATTTGAAGGCACTGCTGATCCCCTTTAAGTATGAAGTTAATGGGTTTGACAAAACAATTTCTCACTGTACCCCAACTCTTTAAGTGTCCTATTAAAGTTCTTTCACTTTGAATTTTAGCTAATACCCCAATAGAATAAGTCAGTTAACTTGAATGTATATGGTGGATAATGATTGATAATGTAGTAATTTTAGTCTTTTTGAAACCATGAATATCATTCTACCATCGTAATTATATATACCTCTATTGAAATATTTACTTTGTAAAGTATGCATTAAACAGGCAGCATTCTTCAAGTAAGGATTTGGAAATTTCTTCATTGCTGCAGCTCAAAAATTGGTTTTGAAATTGATTTTGTGATGTTCATTTTTTTTAAATATGCACTTTGTAAAGTTTACTCTAGTATCCTATTTGATATTCATATATCATTCATTATATAGCCATGTCTTAGTTTTTATTGAAGGGTGTAATTACATACCTAGCTTAGCAAATTATCTACCAGAAAGAAGAAAGGGGACATTTTTTGTTGTTGTATATGTAGCTATTTGAAATCTTATGGTGAATAAATTTTCAGATGTTATCCGAAAATTAAATTTCATGTGGTTCGATCTACTGTGCATTAATTATGGCTGACATGTTAAGAACATTTTCTTCAAAATTGAGGTTTTGCTTTTGCCATCTTAAAGTAGAAACTTTCAGATGGCTTGATTTTATTAGCTTGTCTAGGATGTAGAAGCTAACATCAACTTGATGACTGCAAAGAGATATTGCTTTATACTTCAGAATAGAATGAAGAGATTAAAAACTTGTCAACTGGACTTTTTTTCTTGTGAGTTGTACCATTTGGTCTACAGTATGCAGGGTAGCTCTGAATGCAAATGGTTGTGTGCCTCTGACAAGGTCAGGGATTTTTCAGAAAGCATTAAGATATCTGCTTTGTGGAATATTCCTCAATGCTTTCTCTGACCTCGTCAATGATGAATATCTCATTACCCACAAAATTTAGAAGAAGATATAAAACATCACAATTCAAAAGAAGGAAAGTCAAGTTGACAAGTTCTGTACCTACACAGTAAGATCAACCCTACCTGAGTAATCAAAGACTCATCAAATAGTGGATAGAGAGAGAGTGAGTGTGAAAGTGAGTGGATAAGAAGGGTACATAGAAAGAAATTGTAAAAGAAAGAAAGAAGGCAGATTAAAGAAAGTGGAAATGGTGAAGCAAAAAAGAAGAAATCAAAAAGAAGGACAGAAAGAAGGAAAGTCAAGTTGACAAGTTCTGTACCTACAGTCTACACAGTAAGATCAACCCTACCTGAGTAATCAAAGACTCATCAAATAGTGGACAGAGAGTGAGTGAGTGAGTGAGTGTGAAAGTGAGTGGATAAGAAGGGTACATAGAAAGAAATTGTGAAAAAAAGAAAGAAGGCAGATTAAAGAAAGTGGAAATGGTGAAGCAAAAAAGAAGAAATCAAAAAGAAGGACAGAAAGAAGGAAAGTCAAGTTGACAAGTTCTGTACCTACAGTCTACACAGTAAGATCAACCCTACCTGAGTAATCAAAGACTCATCAAATAGTGGACAGAGAGTGAGTGAGTGAGTGTGAAAGTGAGTGGATAAGAAGGGTACATAGAAAGAAATTGTAAAAGAAAGAAAGAAGGCAGATTAAAGAAAGTGGAAATGGTGAAGCAAAAAAAAGAAGAAATCAAAAAGAAGGAAAGAAAAGGGAAGGAAAGTTGCGGACAATGAATGAAAAACAAAGAAAGTCTGATGGATATAGATGAGTGACATTGATGAAATTGGAGTTTTCACACAGCAACGTATGTAGGAAGGAGTGAAGAACAGAGATTGTTTATTGTAAAATGCCTTCCATGACACAGATCAACCAAAAATTAATGGTCAGAAAACCGGTGAATCTTAAACAGCAGTTCAGTCCTTGACTCTGGACAAATGACATATTTGCAATTTTTTCATCAGGTCCAAATTTACTTAGGACGAAATCGCTGTTCTGGTTCACCAATTTTCAACAAAGACCTCCAAGCAGTTCTTTATCATTTGACTAGCATTTACTGTGGTCTAGAATCCTCTGTACATCACAGAGAGAAAATTCCCTACTAAGAAATGATTCAGGGAAATGTGTAAAAAGATTAAGAGCTAGATTCAAGATTTATTAAAAACATGTGATTGCAGCTCAAAAGCTGAATTGACAGATGTTTTACAATAAAAAAAAATGAAATCAACAAATAAGCAATATAACAAAGGAATAAAAAAATATACAGAAATTACAATATAAATTCAAAATATTACGGTATTCTCAAGGTAAGGTATGAGCTACAGGGAAATACGATAGAAGAAATGGAATTAAAAAACGTAAAATGATGGAGAAAATTGTAGGAAAAATGAATTTGATGTAGAATGAAATAATGTTCATTTTTAAGCCTGGAACTTGGTATGAATTTACTTCAAATTCTGCATTACCTAGGTGAGATATGATCAAGTGGTCATGGAATAGTAATATTTGATGTTCCCACGTGTGTCAAAAGCATATATCGTGGAATAATGATGCCATTGTATTCGCCTTGTCTGTATTGTGTCAATGTATGTGCTTTTGATGATTTGTTTTGAGCTTTACTTGTGATTCTAAGTTTGTCCCAGTTGATATTGTTAGTAAATAGTTGCAATGTAACTGTTACTGTGACTTTGCATTATGTTAAATATATTACATTTCTTTACTTTTGGATTTAAAAATTCTTCTTGATGTATATATTCGCTATACTGTATATGTTACACTGCATTATTTTCATCCCTTGTATTGCGATGTCTTTGAAAACACATTGTATTACTCCAACAAAAAAATTCTATTTATGCTGAAGTTCCATTGTATTTGCATACATATATCTCGTTCTTCACCAAGAAATGTTTATTGATTTCAGGATATCGAACAAAGTTTGTATTTCTTTCATGTTATAAATCAGTTTGATTATTGAATTTTCCCAAATTATCCTTCATTATTTGCTTCAGTGTTCATTAATGTAGCCTTACAATAATGGCTCACATACACAATAAAAAGGTAAATTCAAACACTCTTCCAAACTACCAGAGGTATGCTGGGATGTCTGGCAGCAAATAGATAAAACTCAAATCTCCTTCAGCTTTAACTTTTTTTTTTTGCATGGTAGTTTCCAAATATTGTATGTGCTTGTACAATATGTGGAACATTGATGCAGTAATTCTATTCATGGTGTCTAGCATTTTTGCTCTGTGATAAATGTGATTTGAAGGGTGCACATTTTAGCAGACTAGTCCCTCATTTTAGTTCTCATGCTTGTATATCTGATTATGGCACTTCTTCATGTTATCAAACGTGCGTTTGTGCATGACTTCTTGTCTTGTGTTATTGTGGATTTATTTTTCTTGTCTTCTTAGATGTAAGTTATATGAACCTTAGATGTTACTTTGTAGGAGGGGAGGGGTAAAACAATAGATGTAAAGAAACTCCTAAAAAGGGGGTGTATGTGCCCCCCCCCCCCTCTCTTATCCATGCCTGGTTGTATATACCTAATGATTAAAAAAAAAGAAAACGAAGACCATCTCAAATTAATTTATTATTTTCAGGGGCTACCTTTTATAAACTACTTCCTGAATGTGAAACATTGGATGAGCTTTAAAATTGCAGTAAACAGGGATTTTCTGGGGCTCTTTTTAGATTTTCCAGGGTTTTTAGATTATTCAAGGGTGAAATTGCCCCTGAGACCCCTATAATTATTTCTCTGCATCTTTAGATATCAGCTCCGATACAATAGCGATATGATTTGAATATTAGTGAAACAGCATATCACTGAAAATGTAATCAAAATTTAACATTGAACTGGAAAGTTGTGTTTCCTGATATGCAAGGTGTATTCTAGCTTTTAATCCATGGCAGAAAGACATGAACTCCATCATGCATTAACTCCCCATGCAATTATCTTGATCTGATTTTTACACATATTTCACTCTGATTACACTAACTCCAGCACTAACTACGGTACCAACAATGTATAACGAAGCATGATACTAATTTGCTCTCTTGTTAAAGCAAAGGAAGGAAATGTTTGGAGCCTTGTTAAGAGGGGAGGCATATTCACTCTGTATCTCTTAGATTTCTGATTTCTGTTTGCACGAGGTTCTTTTTTTATTTATCTGTTCAATATTTCAGATATACAGTATATACCATATTAACTCCTTTCCTATGCATAAGAAGTAAAAATATTTTCTTGTAATTTTGTTTCTCAAAAACGATATTTCCTTCTTGAATAAACCATGCACTTACCTCAGATTCATTACGCTGATGTTGTCCCTGGTGTACCTGTCATTAATTTTGCATATTTTCTATTTTTTTCTCAAACAGTTGTGTCTTAATTATTATGTCTGAAAAACTATTTACATCTTGATGTATTAAGTGTTTATTTGTAAGGTGCATTATATACATATCGTTGTGTCAGTGCAAGAACACCCTGAATACCACACTTTTGGGCATGCACGCTAAAACGCTCTTTGCAACACACATACGGGCATTGCGTAAGGGTGTTTCTGCACCGATGGGTGCGCGAAAATGTTTTTCGATAATGTTAATCGTAAAATGTTCTACGATCATTGCTAAGCTTTGTGTTATGGGCCCCTGTTCAGTATAATAGGTCATTACAATTCAAATCTGTCTGTAGTGTATGTTACATGTAAACACTGCACATACTCATTAATGTTTTTATATCTCTCATTTTTTTTATATTTCATACAGAAAAAGATCATGATCATCATATGTTGTGTAGTCCTTATAACAGTCATAGCACTGATAGCCATTATAGTACCGCTCGCTGGTTGATGTTGCGCCCTCTATAGTCTACATCTCCCACACCCATCTCATTTTCATCCAGCCATTGCTGAGCCAGCGCTGCCTACTCATGGAATGTTGCTGTTCATCAAAGAGACACAGAAGGATCATTTCATAACAATCATTCATAATCTATGTGTTTGATCTTCTCATGAAGCCTGGACCAGATATAAATAAATTAATGCATATTGAAAGTGTAAAGTAATGGTATGCAAGGGTGGTGCCGTAGGAGGGACAAAGGGATTATACCCCTCCCCCATGATTTTTGTCCAAGTATGAGAAAGAGAATTCAGGTTTTTGCTGTGTACATTTTCAGTAACAAAACAGAATTTCCATTTTTAGATCAAGTTGAAACGGAATTACTAATTTTCAGAAACAGAAAAGACCATTTTTTAAACGGAAAAATCACTGTCTCTACCGTTGATCTAATTAATCTTACTTAACATGATCAATTGGAGATTATCACTCTATCATGGATGCTTACTGACAAGCATTCACGGTTTCTGACCATTCAGCTAAAAAACACCACAAGTTAATCACTGTTAAATATCAGTAACATTTACTTTTCTGTGTCATTTTTTGTATGGTTGGTGGTAAAATCAAACACCCCCCATAGACTGAAGAGCATTAATTGCTATCATCAACAGTTCTTAGCTGCTGTGGTATTTGTGTAGTTTTCTGTACAAAACAGTTATACCATGGAGCTATTTATCAATTCATTCAGACCATGGACCTATTACGGAATAGGTCCATGTTCAGACCATCTGTCGGCAAGGCATGTAGATCACTGACTAAGGTTTTGTGAGCCACTAGTAACTGTCCCCAAGAAAGTGTAATTTGTGGTTTAAGGTTGTTTTTATAGATAATGAATGAATAAACTATCACTTTGGTTATTTAGTTTCTTGAACTGATATGAGAGATGACATTTGTGATCTTTCTTAATTTATCATCATTTATCAAGTGTTCAGCATCATCCGGGGCCGTAAGGCAAAAAGAAAATGAACCAATGTTTACCAACTGAAATGATGTTATTACTACATTGGCTGGAATAAAATGACATGTTTTCATATCTTACTGGTGTGCATGGTCTTTCTGTGATTAATGACCATCTCTAAATATTAAAAAAAAATTATAGTGCCACAAAGTAGAATTAGTATGATCTTTTTCTACCATTTTTATTTGATGTTAGATAATTCACATTGTGAGTGTTGTATGTATTGTAAATTAGATTTATATTTCATCATCTCATTCATGATCCAACTTGGGTATTTGCATATGGATTTGGTGTTACATTTTCTTTTAACATATAATAGATGACCCATGGCCCAATCAATCCAAATCATTTGTGTACATGGGAACATTTTTGGAGACAGCAACTTTTTACAATTTCCCTGTAGATTTTGAATGTTTAATAAAAAAGTAAAACCATATTTTAAGAATATTTCAATGCATTTGATGAATGGTGAAGCACTTGATAAATCATAATTTTGTCTGCGTTTTGCGGATCTATCAAGTTGACAGTTTTGATATCTTAAGTTACAACAATCATTCTCTTTATCTGGATTTTGTGCAAAATGAAAGTTGGAAACCTGTTTCGTTCCAATAGCATGACAATAAACGAAAAATCTTTTTCCTTTTTTTGTGACATGTGACTCATTTTATGAACATCGTCACATATTGTGGTTTTGTTCTTATTTGGAAAGATTATAAGCTATTTGGCATTAAATAAGTGAGAAAAGTGATAAAGTAGATTTCACCCAGCATGAGCAGACCATCTGACTGCTAGGCAGTACTAGCATTATTCCCATCATTCTTTGAGTGTTTCATCTTCTCTTCCCAAAATCTGCATGGATATAATAAAGATGCTTCTACTCCAAAACTGGTTATAATTAATAGAAACAACAAAAATTAAAAGTATATTTTAGGAAGTTCATTTTTTATGCTCTTATCGATCAAACCAAAATTTGGCAACTCTCCTGAATACAGTGAGGCCCCCTTCTCCATATCCTGTTAATATCTGCTCACATATTTCGTTACTATAAATGATCCCTGTAATTCATAATATTCTTGTTTGTATCTAGAAATTGCTGTAAAGAGAAATCTACTTAAATAATAAGGTGGGAATCCTGTATAAAACTATTTTGTTATTGGATTGAGCAGCAAGGAATTTACTTACTTTGTACATAGTCTATTTCATTCAGCCTGATATCCATTCTGCAAATGAGACTTAACTTACTTATTAAAAGGTATCTGGTACTCTTATTCTAATGATTATATTTTCATTATTTGTTGATAGATTTTTACTAAGAACAATACTATTTTGGGTTTGACGGAGCAAAACTAAAGTGATCAGAATGTTCGTAGTAACTAGACACATTTTTAAAACTTTATTTCTCATTTGAACAGTGTTTCAATATATTCACATGGTGGAAGATAAATACAATTTTGTTGGTGATGAACTTTTAAACTGCCAGCAGGAAAAAATATTTCCTCATCCACTTCATCCTTGTATACTCTGATGTTGAAAAATGCACCCAAATTCTCTAAACTCTTTTAAATATCAATCCATTCAGTAGATGTGTATAAAAAAAGGTGATATTTCAAGTGTGATATGTCTAGGGTATGTAGTTTACCTAAATTCCTTTAACTGCCTTTAAAATTGTACCGGTATTAGTATTTTCACTATTCTTAAAAATACTCCTGCAAATCCATTAGAATCGATCGTTGAACATTTTGAACTTGAGTGAACAATACTGCTTGGTGCCTACTTATTAATATTTGAATTCAATTTATGAATTATTACCATTTTAATCCTAAACTTCATTGCTGATTTTGTCCAGGACCAGATAATACATTGACCTTATTGAAATGCTAGATATTTTGAGTGAAATATTATGAAACCTTGTCTGTAGCTATTGGGGTTTGTTTGTTGCCCCAAATATTAAGGTGCTCATGCAATTCTTTCACATTTTAGAGTTTTATTATTTTATTTAAAGCTACTGTTATATCCAGTGCTGAATAGTGTTAAACTTAGAGAAATCGAATTGGTACTGCATGTAGCTGGATAAAAATATAAGTAGTAGATACAAAAGTATGCTCTAAGATTATGTTCATAAAATTGATATTAGACAACATTCAATTTGAGAAGGCAGTGAGACTTTCAACCATTCTATATCAGGAGGTCAGATTAACACTCAGAAAAACTCATCAAATGGAATCTGATCCATCATTTCAGAAAGATAATAAAATACTATGGTAGTTGTCATTATAGTTATTACCATAGTGACATTGTTCAAAGAATAAGAAATATGAATTTTGAATTTCCCTTGGAAATTACTATTAATTCTGAAATTACATTAAAACAATTGTGGAACAGACCCTGTACCCCCTTTGAATGGGGTTATTCTTTCTACCCCTCTCTTATTTTTAACAAAAAATATCTTTTTTTTATTGTCTTGAGAGCCCCCATCCCTTCCCCATTCCTACATTACAATCTTTAAACATGATAAACTTCAACTTTCAGTTTTAGGTTAAAAGTTTTCTCTATGCAATATGTATATATCTTACATTTTCAGCTCTCTTAGAATATGGATTTTATTAAGTTTGATATCTTTTTTCCTTTTTTTGTAATAAAATGCATTTTCATTCTTTCTAAAATGATTTTCCTTATTGATGAAATTAAAGTATACTTTTAGTCATTTTATATTTTTAGGGCTTTTTGCTATATAAAAAATATAGACCAGTAATGGTGCCATTTTGAGAAGGTTCATATACAAGCTGATGAATCAAGAAAATCATATATGCATTAGGATTATACATAATATACATATTAAATTCAAAGTTAAATTGAAGTTCAAGTCTTATGTTGTTAAAGCTTGTTCAAATGATGCCCTTGTTTTGCAACCATTTGCAAAGAGGAAATATAACTTATAAGGTTTGTGACCATTGACCATGAAGATGAAAGTAGTGTTTGTGAAAGTTTATTTGATATTATAAAGTCTTTTTTTTTCTTTTTTGGGGGGGTGGGGTCTTTTTTCCCCATTTTTCATGAAGGATGTAGGACTGAAATAATTTGATAAGAACAATATTTCAAATGAATCCGTACATAATTAATATCAGATTCCTTGTAGACCCATTTTATGTCCCATAAACCAGACTCTGTTTTGTGAAAGTTGTCCCATGGTCTGTCTGATGCTACAATCAAACCATAGATACGCTCACTAATAATTCCCTTGTCACACCAACAAAAACAAGTCAAAACTGACCAATAGTATAATGTAATGGCTTTTGTTGGTCTTGAGTTGGTTCACCTATTTGACTGTAACACCAGTTAAATACAGGGATTATATCTTCACATTAGTGTATACAGTAATAGAATACCGAAGTGATAACGTCACAAAAAACTTATTTAGCATTTCAGCGTTTTTGATACCATATTTTGGTAGAGCATGATGAAAACCCCCCACAACCCAAATTTGGTAGGAATTGGTCTATGGAGGGCCTTTGACCTCATGAATACATAATTAGCCCCAGTGAAAACTTTGTATTATTGGCCTGGTTCTAAACATTAGGAACCGGGCCAATAATAAATTGACTTCAATGGGGGTAATTAAGTATTCATGAGGTCATACCTTGGGGCCCAATGGACCGATTCCCACCAAATTTGGGTTGTTGGGGTTTTTCATCATGCTCTACCAAAATATGGTATAAGAAACTCCAATATGCTTAAAGTGAGAATTGATGATGTCAAATTTCGGTACTCTATAATCTCAGGGTCTCTGCCTCTGAACTTTTGCTGGAGATCGTTGGCTGTGAATTATTTGATTTATTATTATTTTATTACTATGGCATTCCAACTTTTAAACCATCCTTGTTATAGCAAATATTCATAGATTTGCATTACAAGAGAGGTTTGAATTTTAAGGTTCATAATGCTCATTTATGTTTTAAATGGCTGTAATTATAGACTATGTTGGGAAATGACTTTCACGTAACTTTGAAATGATCCCACATTCATTGACATGTATATCATCGTGGAACTGCGTTTTTTTTTTAAAGGCTGATCATATTTTGAAATGGAATACGGTATGTAAAGTTAAGGAGGACAAACATTTTTTTATAATCTTAGCATGTATTTCAGTCAGAGTTTTATACAGCCAGACTTGAGCTGAAGGGAAAATTGTTATATTATTATGACATTATGAAATACATGTAGATTAGATGTGACTTTTTTAATCATTTGCTAAGAGATTAGATTATTGATTACATTGCATTATTTGAAAAAAAGTGTTATATACAACTGTAAATGATTAATACATTCTAGACTTATTTGTATCCTTGTTTTTGAACTCTTTCATTTACTGTTTATTTTTTTACACTCTCATTCTGTTATTTGAAATTTCATTTTTATTTATTTTTAAACCTGTGTGTTTGTTCATTGGTTTATATGTGTGTGAATATGTGTCTTTGTGGATGACATATTTTCTCCTCTCTCACCCCCCACCCGTTGTCTTGTTCTTACTATGTCTGTTTGACTCTCTCTCTTACTCTTATGCTTACTCCCAGGGTGACCAGACGTCCCGTATTTCCCGGGATTGTCCCGTATTTTGCTTCTTTGTCCCGGCGTCCCGACAAACCCTTCCCGGGACGCCTATTTGTCCCGTATTTCAGAATATTGAACAAAATGTATTTAAAAGTGACGAATTTTCATCAAAATAGCCAACAGATGACGAAGCCGAGACAACAATAAAATCGATAAATAAACTTTTGCAAGTTTTGCGGTGATTTTCTTGCTAACCCATGCAATACTTCGCAAACGAACTGGCCTCCTGCCATCGTGTGACAGGCTACTAGCTAGGCATGTAGGATCGGAGGATCGGAGCAGATTCTCTCCACCAAACATACCAAAATAATCACAAAATCGGCGGGAATTTGTATAATTATATTATAGGTTCTCAGATTACTGATTTGGAGATCGGAGATTGGTAATCGGAGGAACAAGTTATTGAGTTTTCATAACTAGATCTAGTTGATTCAGCTTTCGTATTGAGTCTTTTTGTGTATGATGCCGCGATGTTTTATCTAATTTTCGAGTAAAAAAAATCACTTTGAAATTTTTATTCGTTTCTAAAATATTATTTTTTTAAATATATTTGAAAAACACCAAATATCATCATGAGTTTTGTTAGATGATTGGATTTTTTTGCTTGAAGTTTAAACTTTTTTCCTCTTTCTTTCTTTTCTATCCTTCCTGCTTGCCACTGTAGCGTACCTACGGGGGGGGCAATCTGCCCCCCCCCCCTGACGAGCCACTACCCATGCAAAGAACGTATCCCTGCCCCCCCCCCCCCCTGACGAGCTTGAAAGACCCTGTTTGCCCCCCTTAAGAGCTTGAAGACCTTTATTGCCCCCCTGACGATCCCTGATCCTTTCTCTGTGTTAATTTTTCTTTCTTTCCTCCTTTTCCTTATAGTAGAGCGGATAAGCTCCAAAAATCACAAGAATTGTGCAAAATTTGACTAAAGCATGAAACTTCCACAAGTATTAGTATATGCCGTAAGATTTATTTTAAAGATGGGAGGTAAATTTAAAAATGCCATTTTCGGCCGTTGCCATGGCAACGGAATAATGTCTCAAAAATGACATACATTCCCATGTAAATGGTAAATAAACATGATATTGATGAATAAAATGATAATTTTCAAGCTTCCAATTGAATATATATTAAATTTAGAAACATTCAAAATCAACAAGATAGATCCAATTGGTCCGTTGCCATGGCAACGGCTTGTTTTTCCCCAGAAAAATAAAATTTTTGATTAAAAAAACGTTGTAGAATATGATTTATCTTTAATTTCCCCTAATTTTACAGTGTTAAACAGGGATATTTTGGTTGCTAGATGTATAAATCATATCTGAAGCCATTGCCATGGCAACCAAATAACAACTGATTTACAAAAATAACATGGTTGACAAGACAATTGGCAGGTGGAAAAATCAACTGGAATTGACTTAATATGTATAATTTAGTTTTGACCCCCTCATTTGAACCAAAAATACAGAAAGTGTTCTGCAGGAGTTCTTTATTAAGATAAAACTTTATGTTGCATTGGTAATGCTTGAATTAAATAAAAAGAAACAATGTTGCAAAGAACCCGTTGCCATGGCAACAGCTTATTTCCTTCTAGAAAGGTAAAAATATTGATAGAAATGTAGAATACATGTATGATCATCATTCCATTTTCAATCATTTTTGAGGTACTAATCGGGATATGCTTGGGACTAAATTTATAAATATAACATCTTAAGTCATTGCCATGGCAACCAGATAACATCTAATTAAAAACAACAACAGGGATGACAAGGTTATGGAAAGGTGAAAAGTACAATGAAAATTAACTTATATGTACATGCATAAGGTTTAACCTACTCAATTAATTTAGGGGAAATAATAATGTGAGTGTTTTGCATGAATTATAACGTCCAACATTGATGTTGCCTTAGCAATACTTGAATTCCACGATAAATATCAATGTTGCAAATGACCTGTTGCCATAGCAACGGCTCATTTACACAAGAAAAGTAACAGTTTTGATTCGAAAAATGACTATAGACTCTGATTTTTCTTTCATTTCTCCTAATTTTGTGATAAGAATTGATATGTTTGCTGTTAACATACAAATAATATCTGAAGCCATTGTCATGGCAACCAAATTACATCTAATTTGAAAAAAAAACATGGTTGACAACACAATGGACAGGTAGAAAATACAATTAATCTGTATATGCTTAAGTTTTGAACCCCTCATTTGAACGTAAAATACAGAATGAGTTCTGCAGGAGTTCTTTAGAAAGATACAAAATTATGTTGCCTTGGTTACGCTTGAATTAAATTCTTTTTAGAATGTTGCAAAGGGCTTGTTGCCATGGCAACAGCTTATTTCCCTGTAGAAAGGTAAAAATATTGATTAGAATGTAGAATACAGACATGTATGATCATCTTTCCATTTTCAGTTATTTTAAGGTACTGATCAAGATATGTTTGTGACTAGATTTATAAATATAACATCTTAAGCCATTGCCATGGCAACCAGATAACATCTATTTTTTTTCAAAAACAAAAACATGAACTAATTAGAATGATAAACATTGATGATGCCTTGGTAATACTTGAATTCAATGATAAATATCAACGTTGCAAATGATCTGTTGCCATAGCAACTGCTCATTTTCCCAAGAAAAGTACCAGTTTTGATTAGAAAACTGCAGTGGTCTGATGTGTCCAAGACTTTGAGACGGCTTCCAAAAATGGAGTTTAAAATGGCTGTTGATATATAAATGGACATAGCTCACTTCATATCCGTCTGGGATAATTATATGATTTCGTGTCTAGACCATGGTTTCAATGGTCAAGAAATACATAATGACAAGTTACACGGAGAGTCAATTGTCCTGTATATTAAAAGAAATCCAAGATGGCTTTGAAAATGGAGTCTAAAATTGCTGTTGCTGCATTAAAAAACGTAGTTTGTTTAATATCCTGGAATAAGTTTATGCCATAGTGAAATGTGTCAAACTATACATAAGGACAAGTTACAAGTACAGTAAGTGGTCAATTATGTCCCAAAAATCCAAGGTGGCTTCCAAAAATGGAATATAGAAGAGCCCCTGTTACTAATAAATGGACATATTTCGTGTAAATATCTGCCAAGTGCATATTATTTTGATATCTAAATCATGGTTTTAAAAGTCAGTAAATACATCATGTACAATGGAACAAGTTACAAGGACACAAGGACAGTCAGTAATCCAGTATGTTCCAACATCCAAGATGGCTTCAAACAATCGGAGTCTATTGAATTGGAGCCTGTTGCTTAAAAATTGACATAGTTCATTTAAATCCACCAAGGAAAACTGATTTTGGTGTTCACACTTTGGTTTCAAGTTTTAAAAGATACGTTTAGACTTGTTACAATGATATCCAGTTGTCCAGTTTTCTGAAATGGCATCCAAAATGACTTCTATCACTCAAAAATTATCAGAGTTCATAAAACCTGTAGGAAACAATTTTGGTGTCTACACTGTGATAATGAAGGGTCCACTAATACATTAGGACAAGTAACAAGGATGGTTAGTTTTCAATTTTGTCCAAAATCCAAGTTAGATTCTCACAAGTGGATATCATATCCACTTCAAAGTAACAGTCGCCATTTCAGAATCCATTTATGGAAGCCATCTTGGATTTTCAGGCAAAATGGACAATTATACATCATTGTAACCAGTCCCAACGTATCATTTGATCCTTGAAATCCCAAGGTGTATTTCAATGTACTATGTCCACTTTTAAGTAACATTAAAACCCCCATTTTCAAACAATCTTTGAATTTTTGGACACAATATTGACGCCTGACTGTCTATTCGACTGGACACAATGTACAGTATTTAATAGTTGACCCTTGAAACACTTGTGTAGACACCAAAATCATATCCCCAATGTGTATTATTAATGAACTATATGTCCATTTTGAAGTAACAGCAGTCAATTTAGACCCCATTTTGGAGGCCATCTTGGATTTTTAACATATCATTCCATTGATTGTCCTTGGAACTTGTTCTAATACATTAAAAATGGTTTTATGATAATGGTTCAGATATCAAGATCACATTCCCCAGACAGATATTGAACAAACTATGTCCTAATTTATTATTTGACTCTTGTATCTATGGTTTAGACACCAGAATCACATCTCACAGGCGGATATAGAATGAGCTACGTCAAATTTTATTAAAAACAGTCAATTTTAGACCCCATTTTTGTAAGTCACCTTGTGTTTTTTTTACATACCAGACCAATGACTGTCCTTGTAACTTCTCTTAATGCATTACACGACCCTTTAGACTATGGTTTAGACAGCAACATAATATTCCACAGACAGATATTGAACAACCAATGTTTATTTGTAAGTAACATTAGATTTTACAAAACTTTTTTTGTAAGCCATCTTGGAAATGTGGACATACTAGACCACTGACTGTCCGTGTAGCTTGTCCTTATATATTGACCCTTGAAATAACAAATCATATTCCCCAGACAGATATTGAGCAAACTATATCCTAATTTATTATTTGACTCTTGAAGCTATGGTTTCAACACCAAAATCATATCTCACAAGTGAATATAAAAGGAGCTATTCCATTTTCAAGTATCAGCAACCGTTTTAGAATAGTTTTTGGAAGCCATATTGTATTTTCAAACACACCTGACTGTCATTGTAACTTGTCCTAATATTGTTAGACTCTTGAAACCAATGATTTAGACACCAATATATCATCCTCTAGGCCAATATAAAATGAGCTATGTACGCTTTAGGTATCAGCAACCATTCTAGATTCAATTTTTCGAAGCCATCTTGGATTTTTGGACATTCCAAACCACTGGCTGTCCCTGTATTTGGTCAAATGTACTACTTGATCCTTAAAACCAATGAATAGAAACCAAATTAAAGCCATTTTATCAAGTAATGGATAAATTGTGGATTTTTAGCTCACGGCAGTCAGTGAGGGCACCATCTTGGAACACCCTTGAGTGCTTGAATTATTTTTAACCTTTCAACCAGTAAGGGTATTTTTTATCGTATTTGACCAGTCTACTTTTCATGTAGAATAACCAGTGAATAGATTAAACTTCGTGTTGAATAGATTCATACGTTACTTTAAAAATTATCACAGTATTACAAAATTTTCTTCGTCAACATCAGCAGTGTAATTTTGAGGGGGCCAGATATGACATATCGAGCAAAATTTACTTTAAAATGTTCTCACCGAGCCAGCGACAGAGCAAAATATTTCATTTGTTTTCATTTTGGGTATATTATTCGTAAAATAATATTTCATCCATCTCTCTTTCACTTTCTCTTTATTTTTTTTAGTAATGATTTTTTTTTTGGGGGGAGAAGGGTTGCTAAATTACTCGGAATTTTCTTGATGGAAACTTTCTATGGGAATAAATTTTACTTTTGTGGAAATTTTTTAAATTTTTGGCAATTTTCAGGAATAAAAAAAAAATGATGGGAATTTTCAAAAAGTAACAATTTTCTGACATTTATATGCAGGAAATAGGCGTATCCTGGCAGATGATGCTTAATAGTGTTTTGCTATCATATTTCAAGCCAAGTATGCTAAAACAGTCAGACAATGCATGATTTCAATGATCTCCATGTAAAAGATGATTTGCTGTATTTACCTTGATTTGGATATCAAGACCATGTCGACTCCTTACATAGACCTAAGATTTTGAGTTATCAACCCCTATAATCCCCTTATATATTGATATGGTGAACAGCTTTAAAACACATATCACCCCAAGACGCTTTCTTCAAAATGGCCGCCTGCGAATACTTTGAACGAAATTGTCCAGCATCGAGTTTCGGGCATTTTTTTGAGCCCACAAAACTCTGATACGATTTTTGTAGGTCTTATTTCGATGCCATGTATAATGAAACAAGATTGTGCTTATCATTTGGCATTTTTATGTTCAGCACCCCCCTAAAAGGGGAAAAAAGAAATAAATAAACATATTTTTATTAAAATTTGTACTTTTCTGGAGCCATTTGCAACATTGATATTCATCTTTATGTTCAAGCATTACCAAAACATAAGTATTTTTGTCAACCTATTGAAACAATAACATAACATTTAATGTAACTCTTGTTCAAAATTACATGTAAAAGAGCAGGTCCAATCTTGTGCATATTAAGTTAATTTTATTGTATTTTCCGTCTGTCCATTATTTTGTCAGCTGTAGTTTTTTTGGGTAAATTCAATGTTATGTTATTGCAATATTAATGCCTCAATATGTTATGTATACATTTAACAACAAAAATGTACGCGTATCTTTGGCACCCTAACTTTAGTAAAAATAAATGAAATATAAGATTCTACTAGGTATTTTTTTAATCAAAGATTGTCTTTTCTGGAGGAAAAATGATCCGTTGCCATGGCAACCGAACACACATTTGCAAACATTGATATCATTAAGTTCAACCATTACCAAGGCAGCATCAGTTTTATCATGCTATTGTACTCATGCAGAACACTCACTGTAATTTTTGTTCAAAACTTAATGACTGTTCAAACATTATGTAGATTAAGTAAAATTTTATTTTACATTCCACCTGACCATTATCATTTCAACAGTGTATTTTTTTTATTTATAAATTACATCTTAATCTCAATGGCTGAAGATGTTATCTACATATTAACAACAAGCATATATATGCTTAGCACCCTAAAATTAGGTGAAATGAAAGAAAAATCAGATTTTACCATTTTTTTGTTTATCAAAGTTGCTGATACTTTTCTGGGGGGAGGGGAACATTTGAATTACTAATATTTATCATTAAATTCAAGTATTACCAAGGCAACATCAATTTATTATTCTAATGAACTCATGCAGAATACTTAGTAATTTTTTTTGTCCAAAATAAAATGACTGGCCAAACCTTTCACACATTGAGTTATATTGTATTTTCCACCTGTCCATGATATTGTCATCCAAATTAATATTTTTGTAAATTAGATATTATTTGGTTGTCATGTCAATAGCTTTAGATGTTATTTAAACATTTTGCACCAAACATATCGATGTTTAACACACTAAGATTAGGGGAAATGCAAGAAAAATAAGATTCTATAGTCCTTTTTTAATAAAAAATTGTACTAAATGATCCATTGCTATGGCAACAGGCCATTTGCAACATTGATCTTAATCCTTGAATTCAAGTATTACCAAGGCAACATCAATCTGTATCATTCCAATTAGTTCATGCAGAACACTCACTGTATTATTTCCCCTAAATTAATTGATTAGGTCAAACCTTACGCATGTATATATAACTTAATTTTTATTGTACTTTTCACCTATCCATAACCTTGTACCCTGTTGTTTCTTTTTTTAAATTAGATGTTATGTGGTTGCCATGACAATGACTTAAGATGTTATATTCATAAATTTAGTCACAAACATATCTCGATTAGTACCTCAAAAATGATTCAAAATGGAATGATGATCATACATGTATTCTACATTTTTATCAATTTTTTACCTTTCTAGAGGGAAATAAGCTGTTGCCATGGCAACGGGTTCTTTGCAACATTGTTTCTTTTTATTTAATTCAAGTATTACCAAGGCAACATCAATCTGTATCATTCCAATTAGTTCATGCAGAACACTCACTGTATTATTTCCCCTAAATTAATTGAGTAAATCAAACCTTATGCATGTACATGTAAGTTAATTTTCATTGTACTTTTCACCTTTCCATAACCTTGTCAGCCCTGTTGTTGTTGTTTTTAATTAGATGTTATCTGGTTGCCATGGCAATGACTTAAGATGTTATATTTATAAATTTAGTCACAAGCATATCCCGATTAGTACCTCAAAAATGATTGAATATGGAATGATGATCATATATGTATTCGACATTTTTATCAATATTTTTACTTTTCTAGAGGGAAATAAGCTGTTGCCATGGCAACGGGATCTTTGCAACATTGTTTTTTAAATTTAATTCAAGCATTACCAATGCAACATAAAGTTTTATCTTTATAAAGAACTCCTGCAGAACACTTTCTGTATTTTTGGTTCAAATGAGTGGGTCAAAACTAAAGCATACAGATTAAGTCAATTCCAGTTGATTTTTCCACTTGTCCATTGTCTTGTCAACCATGTTATTTTTGTAAATAAGTTGTTATTTGGTTGCCATGGCAATGGCTTCAGATATAATTTATACATCTCGCAACCAAAATATCCCTGTTTAACACTGTAAAATTAGGGGAAATTAAAGATAAATCATATTCTACAACGTTTTTTTAATCAAAAATTTTATTTTTCTGGGGAAAAACAAGCCGTTGCCATGGCAACGGACCAAATGGCACTATCTTGTTGATTTTGAATGTTTCTAAATTTTATATATATTCAATTGGAAGCTTGAAAATTATCATTTTATTCATTAATATCATGTTTATTTACCATTTACATGGGAATGTATGTCATTTTTGAGAAATTATTCCGTTGCCATGGCAACGGCCGAAAATGGCATTTTAAAATTTACCTCCCATCTTTAAAATAAATCTTACGGCATATACTAATACTTGTGAAAGTTTCATGCTTTAGTCAAATTTTGCACAATTGTTCGGCTAATCCGCTCTACTATTACCCGTCTATCAAATTTCCCTTTTTTTTCATTCATTCTTTTTTTTTTTTTTTAAATTCTCCCCCTCCCTTCCTTTCCTTTGTCTTTTAATTCTTTCTCTTCTTCCATTATGTTTTCATTCCCTCCTCACTTCACTCTTCCTCCCTCTCTTTCCTCCTTTCTTTCATTCTTTATTTCATTTTTCCTTCTAATTCTTTCCCTTATTCCTTCTCTCCCTCCCTTAATTCCTTCCTTCCCTCATCCCTTACTGTTTTCTTTCTTTCAAAGAATGGAGGAAACATTTTTCTTTCCTTCATTCTTTCTTTCCTCTTCCTTTTTCTTACTTTCTTTTTTTTTCTTCTCTCCTTATTTTGTCTTTCGCACATGTATCCTTCTTCCATTCCTTTCTTTTTCTTTCTTTCTGTAATCAATTCAAAGAATGACGGAAACTTTTTTCTCTATATTTTATTCTTTTTTTTCATCCTTTTATTATTTTTTTCCTTCATTTTCCCCTTATTTTTTTCTTTCTTTCTTCTCAGTTCATCTCTTTTCTTTCGTCCTTTCTTTCTCTCCTTCATTCTTTCGTTCACCCTCCCTTCCAATTCTTTATAATTTTCACAGGTGTAACACTGTACTGTGTAGCCTTCTTTGTTGATCTTTTTTGTTGATTGTCCCGTATTTCATTTTGTGAAATCTGGTCACCCTGCTTACTCCCCTTTATTGTGTAATTAAGACCTTCTCTGCATTACTGCATTATTTGTTGTTTAGATTCACATACATTGAGTAGTGTTTATACGTATAGAAAAAGAACAAATATAGATATACCTCCAATGTATTTTGTTGACTCTATCTCAAATTTCCCCAACACTTCATCTTCCCCAAGTCCCCCCCCCCCCCTTGTTTGTGAAAGACATTTCATCTGTTCTCATAAATATGCATTATTCATGACAAGTTGGCAAACCTTTCAGGACAAGAATCTCTCATTTTCCTCCAAACCATCATGGGATATTTTTCAAGAGAGTAAAATTAAATTATGGATGAAGTTTCTTTCATAAAATCGGTCACTGGTCCTGAATATACTGTACAATTGAGTTCTGATCTGCTTCTGGCAAAATAGATTATTACTTTGCTATATCAAAACTAATTTGTAAATTGCAAGTTTCTTGTAATGACCTTTGTTTTTAAGTTTGGAGACCTGCATTGAATCAAATCATTACTTATTAATAATTTGATAGTATCTTCTTAGAAAAAAAACAAGGTTTCAGTTACTGCCTCTTCATTAAATTAAACATCAAGACAAGAGTGCCACTTTCTTTGAATATCCTGAATTGATATTGATGACTGATTCTTAGCAAGAATGTAATCTTCCTTGTTTTCACATATATTATCTATTTATTGTCATTCCTTGTTATGGTAACATTAACATGTATGTCCTCCTTTTTTTTTGTTTTTATAATCATCATTATTAGTTAAACAGTGACCCCATATTTTGTTTTCCCTTTTAAGATCTAGCTAGACTAGTTGTATTGATCAATCATTATTTGGGGTGTATTGAGGTGTATGTATATGACACCTATCATGAAATTTCCATCTTTGTTGTATATTGCTACAATAAGATAAGTATATTGCCATGCTTAATTTATTATGTTTATCAAGTCTATGTATACATTTTGTAGATATACAAACTGGAATAAAAGCTTGTTGTTTGAGTATATATTATCAATTCGAACATTATTCCATGCTTTAGGCTTCTGCTAAATATATTACTGATATGTAAAAACTGTAATTATGAGACAGTATGATGGATCTATGAATTATGTGCATAATGAAGTATTAAATTGTAATGGAATTTAAATTCTTCATCTCATTTTGTCCTCTTGTTTTTTTGTATATATTCTGTGTTTCCTCATGTAATTGAAATATTGTTTTCATTGTGGCATGTTATTCTTCATTTCATATGCTATCTCTCCATAATGGTAGTCTGTACCAAAAATAGACCACATTGTCACCTAGTCTCTGTGATATTATAGGGAATCCCTGAAAATTAAAAAATTATATATATTCTTGAAGTGAACAATTTACATATTGAACATTCCGCGAGTTATCAATTTAATCTTCCTTAGATAATTATGGATATCAAAGCTTGGAGCTTTTGGCTAGTTTCCTATTATGTTCAAAGTATGTGAGCGATTCCAAACAAAAGCGGAAATTTTCTTACAGTTTATATTTGCTCTATTTCACATCTGGATGAAAATGTTATACCAAAACTCATATGGAAGTTCATGAATACAAAGGGGGATCATAATTGCCTCAATTTTTGTTTACTTATGGATCTCCATATAGGAGAATCCGAAAGGTATACAAAGACTGTAAAACTGACAGCACCAAATATAGAAAAGACGTGTAAAAGTGTAATGCGACTGACCGTAAAATCGCCCATGGTCTTGATATTAGAAAAAGTATGTTTTAAAGCTTGTGTGAGAAAGGTAAAAAAATATAGTGGAAAGGACCGAACCTAGATAAAGCCTGGCCCATCCTTGCCGACGTTCTTGTCACCTGTTAACTAATTTCTTTGCAGGACAAGGGGGCTAAGAGAGTCTATATTACTTGCTTATAGATGGGGGTTGAGCCACAGGAATCCTCAAAGTTTCATCACCAACCAAGAGAAAACAAAGGGAGAAATGAGAAATTTGATATTACTTTCTGAATATTATGTAAAAAATCTATTAGGTTTTTTTTTACAGGTCAGATTTTTTGCTCGCAACTATGAGGTGTTGTTTTTGCCCCGTATTCCAAGTTATGTCTCCTTAAAAAAAAAGTCGTTTCATTATGCTACTGAATAATAGGGTCCAGCAACTAGGTTTCCAATTTACTATTATCAGAAAAATCAATTGTTTTATGCAATTTTAGGAGATCCCGAATACTATTTTGTTTTACACTGATACCCTTATAAAATAATGAATGGGAAGCGGGTTGTGTGAAGGCCTATAAAAGTCACATTTTCTTCGTTTTCTCAATTCCAATTTTTTTTTGGGGGGTCGAACTTGTCTCCTTTTCTCCTGTCTTTCTTCCCTCATCGTCATCACCTCAACCCCCCCCCCCCTCCTCTCATCCAATTGCCCTATACATACTAGTATCATACTGGTGCTAACCTTTGCATTTACTCAAACCATGGAGGTAAAGTTGGTAAACAGCTCCATGCTCAAACTAAATCGCTTTGTGTATCATTGCTTATTTTGCAGAAGAAATTCTACATCGCGATATGTTGTGGAGTCTTAATAGGTATCCTCGTCCTAACCTTGATCTTAACCTTGACTTGATGACTTTTGACCCCAGACATCGTACAGCAATATGGGAGAACAACTTCAAACGGCATCATAAAGGATTAATTATAATTCGTCTAATGCCAATTCGTCCAATTGCCAACTCGTCTACTATCATTTGGTCTACCATCAGTTCGTCCACTCACCACATGGACTACTTTCATTTAGTCTAATGCCATTCCGTCTAATAACAAGTTGGTCCAATAGCCATTTAGTCCATTACCATGTGGTCTAATTAAACTAAAGTGTTAATTGTGCAAAATGAATGAAAAAGAATTGAGTATTAGACCAATCGGCTATAGACGGAATGGTAATAGACGAATTGGTGATTGGACCAAGTGGTTGTTAGACGAAATATTGATAAACAGAATGGCATTAGACTAAATGAAGGTAGACCATAATGATTGGACGAGTTGACAGTGGACGAATTGATAATTTACCATCATGAATGTGTTTATAGTTCCCAATGGGGAATTGATATTCGTAGAATGTGAAAAATATGAATGTCCAAAATTTCAACGCGTGCCCACAGAATTCGTAAGAAAATGGACGTCACTGTTCGAAAACTAAACAATCATGAACCTTGAATACAAAATTTACCTCAAGTAAATTTATGACTCAGCGTGTATGAAGGTGTATCAATGACGTCTTGGTGGATTCGCAAGAAAGTTGTTTGTAAGCTAATTTTAATAATGTTTAGGTTCAAGAAGATACTCTTAATTTATGATTTAGTCATAGCAAAACTTTTGTACAAACCCTCTTTCTTGAATAATTAAACTTTGCAAGAGTATTCCAATGTGATACAGGGGATTAAATTAACAATATTCATATCGATGGATTCGACAAAAGAAATCGTAAAAAAGGGGGAAAGAGGGATAAGAACTATTATACTATAAGGGCATTATGTTTCTTTGGCTACTCGATATGTATCTTATTTGGCCGCTGAAATGACATAAAACTGGGCCAATGATATTCAGAGAAAAAAAATGAATTTTCAGAATTTATTCCCAGACCTGCATGAAAAGATAAGACGATTTCTTGGCTACGTATATAAGACCGAGATATCGTTTCCTGCTAAATTTGAAATGAAACTTAAAATTCTGAAAAAAAGGAAGGGAAGACCCGCAAAGACTTCAAACAGCCCAGAATCATTTTATGACTTTTCAAAGTGCCCGACCAGATAAACGGTTTTGTTCCTTGACTGAAGTCAATAAGTCATATAGAACTCATTTCCATTTTGGTTTTCAAATTGAATTTGAATGTATGAATCCAACGTAGAAGAGCCCCCTTTGTCCGGTAATTTTAAGTATTTCAACAAATTGGAAAGAAAAATAAACTCTCCCAGTTTCAGAATAACAATAGAGACGGGGCTCTGTTCTAAGTAATTTTCATTAAACATAATTATCAAAGCATCTTCTAATATGTCATTGATAGTACTATTATGGTTTATGGTCAGAGATAACCCAGTATTACTCCCCAAATATCGATTATTTTTGTTTTAGTTAGAGATTTTTTCATTTTAAATGATCACGCATCACGCAGAGATCACGCATGTTTACTTTGTACTTCTCCCTCTGCGGTGATATTCTGCGTTTTCTTGTAATTTTTGTCTCTTTAGCATCTCAATGTCATGTGTGCTAATAATTGTAACTGAGTTTTGAATATTCTTCATGAGCAAGCGTAATATTATTCAAAATGTAATGCGACTTTTTCAAGCATTTAGTCTTGGTTTCATACCCTAATGGAATTCTGAGACCGCGGACAAAAGTCGACAATTTTCCTTTGTATGTAAATATATAATTCTAATGTAAGACGTAACATACCTGTCATTTATGGAAAATAATTTCAAATACAACGTTAGAATCTACTATTTTATTTGCATGTGAACCATTCAGTTATTGTGAGATGTATATATAAAACTTATACCGTTTGTTTCGCACGAAAGTGAATTCTTTATATTTGTTTGCTTTTATACTATATATATTATATTCTGTAAATATGAAAGTCACATTTATAAGAGATGAGCCAATTTATCAATGCTTTAATTGTATATTAACATTCGAAGTACTTTCAATGGCATAAGTGCGGTGGATTTTGAAATCACCTGTCTTGATTCCTATATAACTTTAGAAATTTGATATTATGTCGTTCCTCCAGTCATAAGCGAAAAGGTTTATAGTTATTTCGTATTTACCACCCCCTCTTTCTCTATCTCCCCCCCTCTATCTCTCTCTCTTTCAAAGTAATTTCATACTACTATAGCTATTTAAATCCTATATTTAGTATAATTCTATAGAAATCCTATTGTTCATGTCTTGTTTGCGAATCACAAATATATAAGAAATAAATTATGATTGTTGTTAAAAGCTCATCCATGGCCTGAAGTGTTATCTTGAATGAAAAGTCATATCATAATACTTTCACACTGAGTTACTTGTAAGTAACTAATTATAAGTATTTTATCTAAAGTATTAACTTCTTAGGATCTCGGATCTCATCACATGACGAGATCCGAGATCTCATCATGTTACGGCACGTTTGGTAAATGTACCGTAACTTTGTACGACACATTTTGATAAAACGAGGATCAAGGTAATCTGATGAATAAAATGAGGTAGATTCAACAATTTTTTTAAAGTGCTATTTTTCTTTCTAGAAAAACATTTCAATTGCTAGTATTATGTCACCAGAATTAATAGTTGTTGGGGATGGGGGAGAGAAGCAAGATAGAGAGAGGCAAGAGGGAGAGAGGGGGGGGAGAGGTTGGAGTGAGAGATCGAAAGAGAAGGGCGATGCAGAGAGCATGGTCTGCAGGCACAGACCCTTATTGAAACTTTGATCAACAAGTGGGTCTTCACGCAAGACTAGCACATGTAATAATTTGCTGTTTCAATTTAATTTCAGACCCTTTTAGCTCGAGTGAAAGTTTAAATAATGTCCATAAAATATTCATGATGGGCGAATGTTACATACACACCGACCACAACAAGAGAAAATAAAGTCGATCGATACCTTGAAATCATCACTTTGTTTACTCATTCAGTTCAATTGCGTCACTATAAATTATTTTGTTATAACTATTTTGTTCCTGATGACTCGAATGTTATATTCTGTATTTTTTGTGTTCAATTCTTGTTTGTATTATGAATAATTGTTTATTTGACTTTGTGAACAATGTTTTGTTACTATACTATTGTATGTATGATTTTGAACTGAATGTTTTAATAAATACTACTTCAAAACAAAAAAAAATTAGGAAAACACCGCTTCTGTGAAAAGATTTTATTCTTACACAACGCCTTCGCCAAGAGACCCCCGAACTCTTTATCTATTAAGTATTATATATATATATATCCCCTTCTCCTGATTTTCTCTTCAAGATCTTTTTTCTTTTCAATGCAACTAGATTGCAATAATTGTTTCATCTTCGATTAGAAAAGAAAAATATGTATTTAGATTTGGTGCAGAATAGCTCTTTGTAATCATGAACATCGTTTATTTGTTTAATGTTTCATATTGTCTGAAATCATGTTTATGTTGATAATTTTTAAATCATTTATTTTAAGTTTTTGTCAAAAAAACAAACAAACATTCATGTGTTTGTGTAAGGACTAGATACAGCTGCCAATAATAAAAAAAAAGGTTTAGCAGTGTCTTCCGTTCCAAGGAGACATGTATTTATAAACTTATGTAAGAGATGGGGTCGATATTTAAACACCATTTTATGTTCACCATTACCATGATAACGAAATGTATCAAAGTTTTTTTGGGGGATGGGGTATTTCAAGTGTTATCGGGCAAAATAATGTACCACATTTTTATATATAGATCTTGTAATACTCAGTCCTTTTAATGATATCTCAGGCGACAAAGAGTTAGCGTGAGGATTGTAATTGGTATTCTGGATTCAGAATAACATTGGAAATAGTTAAGGTTTCGGGTATGGTTTTTGCCCGGGTTTTTGTTTACCTGATGTGTAGATTTCATCATGGCACCCACTATTATTATGACAGTATAACAAGCGGAAGAATGAACCTAATGTCAATGCCATTTATGGCTGACCTTCAGAATATTGGCATACGTTGCCACTTCTCTATAAAAAGTGACGTTGAACCCTCAGTAGTATTATCCTTGGCGTTAAAACGGATGCATTTATTTACATTCAAAGGTCCTGACATAATAATATTATCATAGAGCAGTTTAAAATCTCAATCATATGACAATTGCAAACTTAATTGAGAAATTATAACATGTCGGGTTGACTTTAGTGCATTTTGCGGGAGTGCGGGGGATCTTTTTTATGACGATAGACCGATAAAAAAATAAGTTGAAAATCAATCTAAAATAGATTTATATTTTCGTTCTCAATTTTGGATTCGTCTACTACCAAATTACTGTATTTCACTCACAATTTGAAAACTGCCCAAATGCTTATTTGATACAATTTTGGTGAGCTCGGAATGAGGTATTTATTTTAACCTACTTGTTCAAACGCCATTCCCCTCTCTTTTAGTCTGTTAGTTCGGACAGGAAGAAGGTGCCATTTCTTTACAAGGGACCTTGCAATATTAAGCAATAATAAGTATAAGTAAATATTCTGTTGTAAATTTAATCGGTCGATTTAGCTGTAGCAGATCAGATTATATCCCTTGTTTTCAACAAACAGATTAGCAATTAATCGAAGATTTGTAATCAATCGCAAACAGAAAATAGACTTGCAATAATTGATTGCAAGTTTGTTGTAACGCCCCCATTAGACTTTGTTTCTGATTGGCTAACCGATATTAAGTGATCGCGTAAATAATTTTAGAGTCGCTAACACCATGCACATATAGGAGACATGTGTGCATGAACTTGGTAAAAAAAATAAAAATACTGGGACATGCAGGTATATTTGAAGCCCGGATATGAAGTTGTGGATTACGAAGTTAGCTGTTGAATTCATTAATGCGAGACCGTGAACTAAGAAACAAAAATTATGAATATCTCAACAGTCGACGGACCAAAAGAAATGTCCTTTTCTGGTGCGGACTATGGTGTTCTTGGCGCCATGCTCGCCTTTTCTCTTGGCATTGGTTTCTACCAGGCTTGTAGCGGGGGTAAGCAGAAGACTGCTGAAGAGTTCTTGATGGCAAATCGTAACATGCACCCTGTTCCCGTGGCTCTGTCTTTGGTGGCGAGCTTTATTTCGGCTATAACCTTCCTTGGAACTCCTTCTGAAAACTATGTTCATGGTATAATGCATAGCTGGAATTGGCTTTCCAGTATTTTATCATCCATCGCAACAGTTGTCTTTTTCTTGCCAACGTTTTACAATCTTGGCCTAACCAGTTCAAATGAGGTAAGTTATATCAGGGATGGATCCAAGATTTCATGGGGGGGTGAAATGATAATAACAATATTTTTTAGGCGTATATGCCTACTCAATGTAACACATCAAGAAAGAAAGACTGATACGCAATTATACACGAGCGTACATACCCTGACTCTGTAGCGGATATCCAGGGGCGGACCAGGGATGAAGAGCTACCCCCACTCCTTCCCTTTTTTTGGGGGGGGGGCTGGGAAGGAGCGGGTGAATATATTTTAGCTTTATTCTGACTAACAAGATCGGTTTGCATATACGGCATAAAATGAATAATTCGAGCACAAAGCGCGAGCTGTAATATTGTGTATACTGACCTGAAAAGGGGGATATTTTACGGACTGCTTTACAGAGATTCATGAGGATGTGTTCTATAACCAAACCTTGTGAGTGTGAAGCGCATGCTGAAGAGTCTTAATATTGATATCTGCAAACAGGATTCTCTATTAATCATAAACAGGACGCACCTCACTAATCAGATGATGCAAGCGCGCAGGGCGTGCAAAAGATCAATGAATTCATACCTAACAATGGGGCATTTTACCGAACACTCTTTTTATCATGACGGGATGTGTAACTTTAAACAAAACAATGAAGGCACGATGTGCGGGCTGAAATATTTGCTAAATATTTACTATATCTTAATATCTTAAAACGGGCAAAGCGTGTGCGAACCATAGGAAAGTGTTAGTGACCTGAAGTTTTTTGTATTTTCTGCTTCTTTCCCTCACCTTATTTGATTCATTCAACAAATAAAGCGACCGTGAAAGCGCGATCTGATTTTGTTGATGTATGTAACGTAACAGCTTAAGTCGCATTTTTAATCAATGAAAAGCATTAAGTAAATCACAAAAAAGCAAGATCGGAGCTTAAGCAATTATTAATTGTTTTCTCTTGACCTGAAAAGAGACATTTCAAGCACTGGTCTACATTCATTAAAAAAAATATATTGCAACTACGAAGCGCGAGCTGCTTTTTGTTGATACGCTTACCTGAAAACGGGTAATGTTATTTAGCGTTTACATTCATGAACATGATAAGTAAATAATTTCATTAAACAAAAATGCGATCACAAAATGCATGCTAATTTCTTTGAGATATACTGACATGAGAACGGGAAATTTCAAGCAGCGTTTGGATTCATGTAAAGGATCACCAATCACTTTTCTTTCTCTCCTTTCTTTTTTTAACTCTCTTTTTCCCTTCTTTTTCTTTATCTCTTTTTTACCCCCCCCCCTTTAAAAAAAAGTTATATTTGTTAATACAGTATTCCTCAAAATATAAACTGAACAACATCTTTCTTTTTATTTCTGGATAGTACCTCGAGAGACGATTTGGTAAACGAGTTCGCATTCTTGGAACGTTTGCTTTTTCATTTTATATGGTAAGTCCCAGAGTCCAATTACAGTTTATGAGTAATTTTGAACACCACTAACGGGGGAATCAAAGCTTGATTTTGAGCTAATTATCAGTACATTGACGACTTTGATTTGATTACCGAAAGATGCATCTGACGCAAGCAAAACAAAATGTTTAACCTGGCCTCATTTGAAGATTAATTCTAAAATGGCTCCTTTACTGTGACTAAATCGAATAGTTAGGAAGTTAAAGATACCAACCCTACTATTCCTGCATGTAATAATGCTATGCTAACCAGTGGAAAAATGGCCAATATATTCAAAATAATTTACAGTGCAACTTTACTAAAAAATTAATTTGATTTGGCTGGCTCCCTTGCCTCTGAACGATGTTTTTAATAGGTCTACCTCGGGATTGGATAATGTTCTTTCAATGAAAACTAGCGATCCAGACCTGTTCATTACCTTATGATTTTGCACATTTGGCTATGCGTTGCACTGTTACTCTTATACAAGTCATAGTCACATATATGTTTATTAGACAAAATACATTATAGCACTCCTCAGATTTGTTACATGTAGAATGATAATACAGTTCTTATCCTTACAATTAGTGTCCCACCTTTTTCGATTTTTTAATATGTTTCAGCTGGTATATCTTGGTATTGTTTTGTATGCTCCATCTCTGGCTCTTAATGCAGGTGAGTCAGTCGTCACCTTTGTTAACAATAATCAAGTATAGGTGGACTAACCATTATCACTTTTACAAAGTTTGGCCTTTCAAGTTCGATCTAGCGGGGCGATTTAACTCATTTGACGATTTTTTTTCAATCCTTTTGGAGCTTCTTTAAAAAAATAGTATCACCTTTCTTGAATAAAGTTAATATTGAAAGGTGTTACCTATAATATTATACCGTTGTTCATTCAAGAATTTTTTAAAAATGGAGTTCAATAGAACTTGACGGAAGAGATCCTCATCATAGCTACCTTACTCAAATGATTTGATCTGACACGTTCCTATTTTATCGCATATATTTCATATATTTCATGATAAAATTTGCTTTAGAATGGTAAATAATGGGGAAAATTACTTTCTACATTTATAGTGCTATTGAAAGGTGCACAGTCGACTATGGGGAGCAATATATTTTATTTATTTTTTACTAAAAGTGATTTCAGACCAAGAATGACAATGTTTAGATCTCCCTCTCTCTGACTGTGTCTATGTCTGTTTCTCTCCATACAGTGACTGGACTGAATCTCTGGGGTTCTGTGTTTTCAATAGGTATCGTCTGCACGCTGTACACCGCAATAGTAAGCAAAAATATTTCAGGATTATCGTGTTAATAAATTTATCTATATGGCAATACCTTATTACAGGGGCGTCGATCCATTTTTCAGATTGGAGGGGGGGGGGCAAAATCATGAATCAACGAGCACATAACTCATCCACACACACCCACAGATAAGCCTATGTATGTATATATGTATATATATATATATATATATATATATATATATATATATATATATATATATATATATATATATACGAACACACACACATATATATGACTCATGAGAAAGAGACACATATCTCACCAACAAATTACAATGCGAGGCATTGCATGCCTAAAAAATGAAGTACATAATAAATGTTATGAAACCAGGGGCCCGTAACACAAAGCTTAGCAATAATCGTAAAACATTTTCTACGATTGATTGCATTGATTATACATTGTACAATCAGTCGTGAAAATCAAGCGTACGATTAATCGCTAACCTTTGTGTTACGGGACCCAGATTTGATATGATCATATAATACATGGTTGCTAACAATTCTCTTGTGATTTCTGTTAATACACAATAATCTGTCAAAGGCAATAATTATTGTGCTAATCAATTTAAATGTGTTAGTAGCGAATTTTTCATGACAGGGTTCAAGATTGCTGAATGATGGCAAGTTGTGCCGGTTACAGTTGGTTGAAATTGCCTTAGCTTTGGTTAGTCATACTGTTGATGGATAACTAGTAGTGGTTGGTTGGTTGGGCTTGCGTTCGGATGGAATTGCATTGGTTGGCTGCATATAGGCTAGTATTAGTTGGCTGTGTAGGCTTGATTGGTTGGTTGGATGGGCTTGCACTGGTTGGTTGGTTGGATGGGCTTGTAATGGTTGGTTGGGCTTGATTTGATTGGTTGGGCTTGTTTTGGTTGGCTGGATGGGCTTGCGTTGGATGGTAAGATTCGCTTGTTATGGTGTTTGGCCTGATTACCGAGTCTTTTTTCTTGTATCGTTCAAATTTCAGCTTCCCAAAGTCTCCTGGCTTGTTATTGTTAACTAATATCATTTTAAATATCGTTTTAGTAATCTGGGAAAATTCCCCGCAGTGGCAATAAAAATTGAGAAACGGCAATGTCATGTTTAATCTGTATTTATTCTCGCAAACATGCACCTACAATGACAAGTATATACACTTTATCATTGACTTATATATATTGTAGAAACACTATTCACAACCTATAGCAATAGGTTGTAAATCCAAGTGCCTGATATATTTGAATAAGCGATATAAAATGTAAAATGAATACTTATTCGGATATTGAACTGTAATATTATATACCAAAATGTCAATAATTGGTTTGATTATTTCCATTTTAATATCGCTTTTTATGAATGCTAAAAATCATTATACAAACAGGTCATAGATACGAGGGTGTGTTCTGCATGCGATAAGCATCGATTTATGATGTCAATGAATCTGTTCAGAAATTTAACGTGCTAGTATTTACTAATAATTTAGGATATTGATATTGCGCACATATCCACCTTGTTAGGTGCTCAAGGCGCTCCTATATTACCCGTCTAAGCTAGGCGTTCACAGAGCACACAACTTCTTAAGGAATTACTTTCTACCGGTACCCAATTACCTCACCTGGGTTGAGTGCAGCACATTGTGGATCAGTTTCTTGCTGAAGGAAATTACGCCATGACTGGGATTCGAACCCACGACCCTCTGTTTCAAAGTCCGAAGACTAATCCACTGGTCCACAACGCTCCAACACCTAAAAAATCGTCGTCATGTTAATGGTTTACACCTCGTCATGTGACCAAAGTTAGTTTCAACAGACTTCACAAAATTGGGCAAAAATGTTTTTGAATCTTGACATTTGACGTCACAAGCTAGTAATTGTACCCCGAGCCATAAATACTACAAAAATTCTATTCGTCATGATAAAAATTCGAAAAAGTGATTGGTCCAAACCCTGCCATGTGAAGTGGCGCGACAGCGACGTTTAAAAAAATAAAAAGCCAAAAAAAAAAGACAGAGAAATGGTCATCGCACCCAAATAAATAATTTTGAATTAGGTCTAATATCTATGCACTTTTTAAATTTAAAATATTATTTTGATTATCATCATTAACTAAATCTTCTTCTTCCTGTTACTGCAGGCAAACTCTTCAATCGAGATATAATTGCTGCAGGCGTGTGAGGCTAATAGTGAATTTGAATTAATGATGTGCCCCCGGATGAAAGTAGACATTTGAATTTTGTTTAGCCTTGTCTTAAAACCATCGACCGATTTAGCTTCACGTATGTCAGATTCCATGCTGCCATAGTATTTGGAAGGAAGGAGTACTTGAAGCAGTCTTTTTTGTTGTTGGTCGGGAGAAAGTATATGGTTATTATTATATATTCTTTGTATACTTACATTCCACAGGGGGGTATGAAAGCAGTTCTCTGGACCGATGTATTTCAGGTAACATTGATGGTGATTGGTTTCATAGCTGTCATCATTCAGGGTGCTATTAATGTTGGTGGTCTTGATAAGGCATGGCATATTGCTGCTATTGGTCAAAGAATGGACATGTGGGTGTAAGTATTTCAAGTATTTTTTTAATATCATTATTATATATCTTTTTTTTGGGGGGGGGGGTAAAGTAATCCGATGTAAATCAAAACCTAAACAAAGTTTCAGTTATATAAATGCATGCGTTTTTCTGCTTAATGAATAAGGTGTAAATTTATCTTTTTATCTATCCCGAGACAGAAAATGAAATATGAAGTAAGGTGTCAGACAAAATAGTTTGAAAATATCCTCTTTTTGACATAAATTTTCATATTTTATTTAAACATATATATGAAATGGAATCTCTTTATTACTACGGGCTATCAATTATGGCTAATAACCATATCATTAAGTTGAAAATGTTTTAAAATTGTTGCTAGGTCAGGCAACCATCTAAAATCTCTGTATAGCCACCTTCTTTGTACAACAGATCTTAGAGTAGTTCATCCGATCAAGGGTTGACATACCATACTGATACATCATGTTGTAGAATGCGTCTATTCTGTTTTTAATCTTTAATGGACAAATTGAGGGCCTTATTTGAAGAAAAAAACATGCATCTTAAAATTTCTAACTTGTCTACTAATGTTGAGAATTTTTGTTTGATTGTATCTTTAACATGACTTGTATAAGACAAAATAATCTAGAGGCATTCAATGTTTTCTACGTTTTTTTCTTTTTGCGTATTTATTTGGGTTTTTAAAGTTTTACCAGAGCAATGGTAAGTGGTTATGATTATTTTTATAATAGATTGTCAGTTTGCAATTTGTAAAGAAAACGAATGTGTTATTTTCTTCTAGATGGAGTACTGACGTCACGGTGCGTCACACTATATGGGGAATTGTGATTGGTGGAGGTTTCAACTGGACCAGTGTATTCGGAGTGAACCAGGCACAGGTTCAAAGATACCTCACATGCGGATCCATTCAAAAAGCAAAAGTGTGAGTTGATCATGAGTGTTATATAAGGTGTGTGAGGGAGGGTGTGTATGTGTGAAGGGGGTGTGCATATTGGTGTGGGAGTGTGTTACAGAGAGAGAGAGCGCGCATGAGGTTTGATTGTGCATGGGGTGTATATGATTATATGTTTGTATACCTCTTTTGTGATGAGGGTGTTTTGACTATATAAATGTATCTTACTCAATATCATTGATACCCGATGGATTTGTGGCAAATATACTAAATTTAAGTAAATAATGTGAAGAATGGTTTCAGGAATGTTTATTTACTGTTAATGAACACATAATAATAATGATGAATAAAGTTAGGCAAAATGTGGGTGTATTTGGTTTGTTTATGCTCTTCTCTAACTTACCATATTTACTACTTTCGTCATAAAAAAAGTGTTTGAAATTAATGCGGTAATCATATTTAAGATTATAGGAAATAGCTGTTTGACTTATCAAACTAAACTGGCATCGTTCAATAAATAACAGCAGATAATAAAAGTATATACAAGTAAATGGAACTAACGAAAATTATTATTAAATGCAGAATAAACTTCTAGCTTCTAATTACCGAATGAGAACTTATGTATACACACGGAAATTGTAAGCATAGTAAACTATGAGGATATCAGTGGTATTTTTTTTTCATTTAAAACACAATCCATCAAATTGTGTACAAGTTAAAAAGTTCCTAGCGTTTGAAAATTCCCCAAAACTTTCCCCGGAAAGTTTCCATCCCTTTGCAGCCTTATACAGGCAGCTGGACTGCCATTTCAGAGACTTTGACTTAAGTTGAATGATTATGTTGTTATATTCCTCTCAAATACTTAATTATAAAAAAGGCTATGGCTGAAGCAGATAAAAAGGGGATTTTAACTGCGCTACATTTCAATAGGCAGCTATGGGTTTGAGGTATTAGTATATCTATAAAAATTTCGACAATAATCATTCTACTTACACCTTGCTCTCCCTTTTAACGATTTATTTCTAGAGCCATCTTAATTGCAACATTTGGTATGATAGCGGTACAATTGTTACCTCATATAGTGGGCGTGGTCATGTATGCTAATTATGCTGGATGTGACCCTAAACTGCATGGTGTTGTGGCAAGCTATGATCAGGTTTGTTATCACTTTAAAATATTAATCTAAAAAATCATAGCAATACTGACATTTTTAGAAATCTCACAAAAAAACAATTGCAAATTTACGCATGCCTTCAAAAACGACATGAACACATTTTTATGCTAAGAGGGGCGGATCCAGGATTTTCCAAAAGGGGCGCATGTTTTAAAGGAAAATGAAGATCACTTTGTCCCACGTAAAATTTGACAATCCCCCCCCCCTAAAAAAGGTCCTCCCCTGTGGATGAATGGCATATATTTCAATTAAAATTAATTGCTGATACTCTCAAAAGGGGGGCACACTTGTGTAAGAACGGTATATTTACATTAAAAATATTGAATATGCATGACTCGCAAAGGTGGGAGGGGCACAGGCCTGATGTGCCCCCTGTATCCACCACTGATTGAAACAGACAAATCTCTGGTGTTTTGACAAATTACACTTTAAGTTCATATACATTTAATAATTTTTTTTGCAAATGATGTAACTTTTGAGAAATAATTACTTATAACCATTATAAAATCAAAATCAAGTTTCATCTTGGACTGTTGGGAATGAAATGACTGAGATTCAGATATAGCACGGACGAATAATGTTCCAGTTTATCGTTCAGTGTCTTTATTGCCACCCATTATTCTAGACAATGTACGTGTTTAGGTGTGTTGTTTGATTTTCAAACGATAACTCTCATGATATTTATTGATCATAAACAATCACTTTAAGCAGATCATCTCCATCATCAGTGATCAATTACGGGTCAAATTGAAGTTATTTCGACAAATACATGTTTTATCGTTAAAGTTATAGACAAAAACCACACAGTTCTTTTTTAATATAATATACATTCTTTATTTCTAACAAAGTGCTCAGTTACGGAAGGATTTGATTTCATATATCTTTTTAGATGATGCCGTATTTCATAATGGATCTTTTTGGTTCGATGCCAGGACTTCCTGGTTTGTTGACGTCAGCAGTTTTCAGCGCAGCTCTCAGGTAAATTGGCGCCAATTGCATAGGTGCACTTGTGTCCTATACATAAAGTTTAAGGCATGGTCACTCTGCCCGAGCGTTGTTGGAGCGGTCGTGGAGCGGAGAGAAAAAATCATCACCGCTCGCTACCGTTCACCATTTTCGATTTCGATTGTTGTTTTTTCCGATTTTTTTTCTCGATTTTTCCCCAATTTTGTGAGCGAAATTCGACCCTCTTTCCCCACCGCTCCACGACCGCTCCAACAACGCTCGGGCGGTGTGACCATGCCTTTTCTACTTAATTCGGACTATCGAATCTTAAGGCCTTTAGTAATCATGGTAATTGGCGTTGGCCGTTCGGGTAAAAAAAAATCTCCATTACGATAGATTTCTAAGCTTTATTGGCTATAATCAATGCCATAATAGAGTCGTAAAAATTAAAGTGGCAGGTATATCAATAAAATAGTTAGCCTCCTAACACATTCGTCTCAAATGAAATCACTCTTGTCCCTTGGAAGTTGGAACAAAAGGAATGATCTAATGTGGATGTGATTTTTGTTGAAAACAATGACTATGATCATGTTGATCGTCGATATAATTATTTCATTATTTTAGTATTAACTCAAGCAATTATCCAAACTGGCACCCGTTGAATTTAAACAAAAGCATTAGAAAACACGTAGCCAACGGCAATTCCCAAATATTGGCTCATATAATCAAGTTACGATTGAATACTTAAGGGTCAAGTCAACCCCAGAAAATGTTGATTTGAATCAAAGAGAAAAATCAAAAAAGCATAAAGCTGAAAAATTAATCAAAATCGGATGTAAAATAAGAAAGTATGACATTTTAAAGTATTGCTTATTTTTCACAAAACATACAGTATGCACAACTCAGTGATATGCGAATGAGTCGATGATGTCCCTCGCTCACTAATTCTTTTGTTTTTTATTGTTTGAATTATGCAATATTACAATTTTTACAGATTTTACCATATGGACCAACTTGACTGGACCATTAAATGATAAAACAATGGCATTTCCACATGTTCAGAGAGGATGAAAACTTTGTTTCAAGGAAAAAAATTGAATATTTCATATTATAAAATACAAAAGAAATAGTGAATGAGTCATCTTTCGTTTTATCACATCACATCAAGGCCCTTTATCAAACTACATTTTTTGTTCTCAGTACTATTTCTTCAGGTTTAAATGCTTTAGCTGCAGTAGCTGGTGAAGATATCGTAAAGACTATCTGGCCTGACATGACGGATAAACGATACACCTGGGTCACCAAAGGACTTGGTAGGAAAATGCAAAATGAAATCACTTACAAATATGTTTTCACTTAATGATATTTACAATTGGACCTTATTGTATTCTTGTTCACTTTCGCTGTGTAAATTGGGTAGGCGAAATGTGGAATACATGTTCGATATTGTGTTTTATTGGATTAAAAGTCTATTTTCATTTTCTAAAAAATCGTAATATCACTGCCTCTTGCAAAGAAGGGAGAGTATAAAAGTATGTCTATATGTGACATGTTGTATTCGTTGTTTTATCTGAAAGAAACTTGCTCAAGTCAATTTTGAATAGACACTTTGATGTTGAAGGGGCACATTTTAATAAAGTCGTAGTCAATCTTTTCAATTTTAGTAGGACAGTTTAATATTCTCTTTCTCCCTCTTTTTTCTTACAGCAATATTTTTTGGCGTTATTAGCATGTGTTCTGCACTCCTTGCTTCGCAAATGGGGGCTATTTTACAGGTAAATTGATTTAATATTTCGGATCAGGGGAAGTTTTCATGAAAGGGTTTGTCAGATGCTTTATCCAACAGTCACTATAGTAACAGTCAGAAACCTGCACGACTCAATCATTCAAGGAATGTTTTCAGATGCTGACAATTTGTCAGATGATGTTGATAAAACGCTCCTCTGTTCTACTTGTAATATATCTTCCACTTCTCACAACTAATGATCTATAATATAAGTTCTTTCTCGTACTTCATATCCAAAACATCAGAAGGGCGAACCTATCATTCCTCTTAAACTGTATTATGAGACATTCTGTTGGATGCGAGTGACCTTGATGAGACTTGGCGACGTATTTGAGACCTGCTGGAGGGGAATAACGTTAAAGAGACTTCGTGGCGACGTATTTGTGACCTGGGGAGCGTTTCATCAATATATTCATCCGACAAGTTGTCAGATCTGACATCTTTCCATGATTTTGATTGGCAGAGAGGCACTGTTCCTATGGTAACTGTCGGATAAAGTGGGACTTGTCGGATAAAATGTCCTATACATGTCCTTTCATGAAGCGACCCCCTGATGGACAACAGAAATGGTGAGGAGACGTCGTATGACGCCTTTCAGAATGACCGACTTGGTTCAAAGGATACCTCAGAGATGTTGGTCTAAACTTGTTACTCCAGTCTTCGAGACCTACTAAAGATTATGGGGACTTCAAATATATTGTGCCGATCTCTTTGCAAGGAGATCAAAATCACTATGCTCATTGCATCGAAGTGTAATGAATATTGTGCATTTATGTTGGGCGTTTTCCTTTAGAAAAAAATAGCTTTTATATTAATGACTACAAATTTGTCTACCTATGTTAGTGTAAGTTTGTTCATAAAGGTTTTCTTGCCTGATACTAATTGCGAATGAGTTGTCAATGGTTTATATCAATAATAAGTTTCAACATATTACCTTACCGGATATTGTGCGAATTTTAAGATATTAATTGTGTTTTGTTACTGTAACATTTGCTATTCTTCTCTTAACATTGCCTTTTTTATTATCAAGTTTTCGATGAACATTTTTGGAATGTTTGGAGGTCCTGTTCTCGGTCTTTTCTCATGTGGTATGTTCTTTCCATGGATCAATGCAAAGGTTAGACATCTTAAAGGGGTGGTCCAGGCTGAAAGTATTTATAGTTAAATAATAGAGCAGAATTCACTGAGCAAAATGCCAAAAATTTCATCAAAATCGGAAAACAAATAACAAAGTTATTGAATTTTAAAGTTTAGCAATGTTTTGTGAAAACAGTCGCATAAATATTCATTAGGCGGGCTGATGATGTCACATCTCGACTTGTTCTTTTGTATTTTATTATATGGAAATAGGTTTATTCAATTTTTTTCTCCAAGAACTAGAAAAATTGGATTGACATCTGATTTAGTGCATTAGATATTTATTGCTGCAACTTATTTCATTATAAGGGAGACATATTATTCACGCAAGTATGAAATAATAAAAAATTATTTTATGTAATAACATAAGAAAACAGAAAGTGGAGATGTGACATCATCAGCCCACCTAATGAATATTCATGACGACTGTTTTCACAAAATATTGCTAAACTTTAAACTTCAATAACTTTATTATTTGTTATCCGATTTTGATGAAATTTTTGGCATTTTGCTCAGTGAATTCTACTCTATGTATTAAGATATAAATATATTCAACCCGGACCATCCCTTTAAAGGTAGTATGTCATCGTAAACCCGCTGACAAGACTAATAACTGAGCTGCTAGGGGATAACTCTTCTCATTCCCAAGGTTCAAGTACTCCGAAAATTGAATATGGGTCTGAAAATATCTAATAAACTAAACGAACCGTAATTCATTTTTACATGAACGAAGGATAGGAATAATGAACATATGGAATATCGTACCTTCGGAATAACGGTAACATGATTGCTTGTATGCAAGCAACCAGATGACCGACGGCATGCATTACCAAAGGGCACTAGCGCACCAAGTGGGACCAAAATTCTCAAAATATTCTCTGCGGGTTTCTTGATGACACACTTCCTAATTTTGAATCTATAAATCTATTTATGAAAGTATCATTCTTCAGAGATGAATCGATAATTAATTAGATAATTTGCATTTTAAGCCATGTCTATCATGTATATTCAATTTTTTTTTTCTAAATGCATTTGTAAATTTACAAAGACGATAATTCTTTTAAATGATTTTATGTTCAAGGATGGGGGTGCTGTTACCACGGTTACCCACACTGCATGATAAGCGTTGAATTCCTGACATTTTTATTTCGAAAAATGTAATATCAGAATTCATTTTCTTTACAATTTAAAGTCTTGATATATGACTAAAATTTGTGTCAATACGGCTTCAAGTGAGCGTTTCATGAAAGCAATTTGTCGATTAATTTCTCTGATCAATGTGATATTGTCTCATTGGTTGAAAGGTCAAAAAAACTTGAAACAATATATTGTAAAAACTGCGGTGTTAATTGAACTGACACCAATTATTGGTGTTAATAGAGGACCACACCATGAGGTGTTAAAATTACACCCTAGAGATTAAACATAACACCAAAGAGTGTAAATGTAACAACAAAAGGTGTTGCAATAATACCTATAGGTGTAAAACTAACACCACCAATTTAACGCCGGTGTAAAATAACTGGTGTGGTCCTCTATGTACCCCGGTTAACACCACAGTTTTTGCTGTGTAATCCTCAACGTGGATTGCTTCGACGATGAACAGGAGGTATATTGTAGGCATGGTAGGAGTAAATTTTGGTATTATATTGTTTCAGGGCGTCACATTTGGCACTATTACTGGTCTAGCTTATTCATTTTGGCTTGGGATTGGAGTGCAGATGTATCCTAACCCACCCGACGATCCTCCGCTCACCACCGACCAATGTCCGATGTCAAACACGACGACAGACTTGATGATGAACACAAATTATTTTTCTACACTGGATTCGACGACACCCGTCTTCGATGAACTAACTACGATTGTTCCCAATGAGTAACTATAGGAATGACTATTCATTACACATACAGAATATTGCATTCAATTATGATGAATGTCTTGGATAGTGAAGTTCTCTTCGATTAACAAATTTTGTAAAGTGATGCCCTTATATCAATTTCACCTTTGCCACAAATATGAAAAGTCATGTTTCATTTTATTTAGAAGACATATCCAGATAATCTAATAATATAGTCGAAAAATATTGATATCCATCACTTTCATCATCATTACTACCACTACCCCTTCCCCCTTTCCGGCCGGAATCATCAAAACCACTATCGTCACTACCTCAATAACTTACATCTTTCTAGCTGCAAGCTTTAACACCACCACTTCAACACAGTTAGAAAAAGGGAACGATTATTGAATTGCTCCAGAAAATCTGGATCCGCCCTAGCTTAATTATCATCACATGATCTCCACATACTGAATCCCGGCCACAGCCAACTACACCGTCAAATCGCGTATCATTACCATCACCATGGACCTTTGTGATAGGTCCATGCCATCAACAATACCTTTGCATTCGAATCACCGGCTTTATTTTCCCTTTCAGATCTGTCTTGGTGAATTTCTACAAACTTTCTTACACGTGGTATGGAATAAGTTCATGGTTGGTGGTTCTTTTCGTGGCTAATATTGTCAGCTTTATAACTGGTAAGGCTATTCAACAAAATAACAGCAATAGTGTTCATGTTTTAAAATGACAATAGTAATAATAATAATAATACTGATAATAATGATAATTGTTATAGTAAGGTAAATGATTATCAAAATTATAATGATTTAGGGTACAAAAAGGCTGTCAGCAGGTATATCGGAGACAATTTGTGTTATATTCATCAGGTCCGCAGGATCCGAAGAAACTGTCCCTTAAAAATGTGTTTTCGTGATATATAAATATATAAATTACACGTTAGCTCTTATATTTCCCAGCAAGAGAATTTAAAGACAGAGAAAAGCCTGAACTATTTTTGAGGGACAAAGCCTCCAAAAGAAAAATATTTCCTCATGTGTTTTTTTTAATAGATGTTTGGGAATATTGGCGGATTAAAACCTTTTCATTGTCCACTGCTAATCAGCACTATTTTTCTATAAACTGATCTTAAGGATCTTATGGATTTGACAAAGATCACGTTCAAAACAATTGCTCATCATATTATTTGAAAACGTTGTAACTGCCCAATCTTGCCTCATCAGGTCCGCAAGATCCGAAGAAACTTGACCCCCGTTTAATATGTCCAATCGTCGACAAGATGTACTGCTGTCTACCAGAGAAATGGAAGATACCATTACGATGTAGGGTAGGAGAGGAGTATAAAGATGTGGTAAGCATGATTATCACTTATCAAATATCTTCAGTTAAATACGAAAAGCCCGATCAGTTTGTCATGATCGAATATTTGGCACACTTAAGTTACAGAGCCTACAAAAAAAAAATCAGCTATGAAATATTTGGTTGGGTTGTTACCTATACTTCATATACAATTCCTTAAAATATCCAGACATCCAGTGTCACAGACGAACCCATTTGAAAGTGTTCTCTTAACTTCTCGGTACTCTCATCAAACTTCTAACTTTAAACGTCTGTCACTTTAAACTGTGTTTCCGTATCTTTATTTTTCTTGTCTGCAATAGGATTACCAAGCCATGGAAACTAAAAACAATGTGATTCATGTTGAAGCGAAGAGAGAGGTAGAATACGACGGTGATGATTCTGAACTCTGATTTTATTCTTCAGTTCAACATGTATTCATAATAGTCGGGTGATACAACAAACAAAGCATTTAGCACTGCCTTCAGCAGTTATATAACAAACCCCGAGATGATATGATCATTCATGGATCAAAACAGGAGGGAAGTCAAGAAACAAAAACATAAAACAAAAACACTAAACAGAAAAGAGAAAGAGAAAAGAAGAAGCAAAAGAAGAGGATGGAGAAGGAAGAAGACAAGAATGAATATCGCGACGCCCTTTTTTTTACGAAGAACCGCTCGAAAACGAACAGGTGAATTTCTATACCTCGTTGTTCAGAAGAAGTTATCATAGTGATATGGAATCACTAGCGTACCTAAGGGGGGGGTCACAACTCGATCATGCAAGGGACGTATCCCTCCCCCTCCTCCCCCCTGACGAGTCACCACTGATCCCTGACGAGCCACAAGTGGCCCCCTCTTTCCAACTTGAAGACCTTTTTTATTTTATTATTATTTTTCTTGTAATTTTTTTTTCTGATACGAAATGTCCTTTATTTGCGGTTGAAGACATTTTTTTTTGCTTGTCAATTTTTTTTGTACGAAATCCTATATTTGTGGTTGAAGACCTTTTTTGTGCTTGTCAATTTTAGTTTTGGGCGGACGAATTTGCCCCCCCCCCCCTTGGAAAATCCTGGGTACGCCACTGTATGGAATATAATCAAAGTCTTATTTAGGAGAAATAAAACAATACTTATACAGTAGGAAATTGTATTAATTAATACAATGTTTTATATACTACCGAATGTATACAAAGAATATTAAAATAATAATGTAGATTTAAATACTTCTTAAATCATTCTCATTTTCAACCTTACTTAATTAAATAGAATATCTGTATCCTATTACTGTCGATAATTATGTTGCGAGCTTCTTGCTCTCCATGGATATGGATATCTGTCACTCGACGAGTGATATGCTAGACCAGTAGTATTGACACACTATGTATTTTCAGAAAACGATTTAATTTATATAATATAACTTTGTTAAAAAAAGGAAATCATCGGCCATTTAAAGGAATCGTATACACTGTAAAAACGCTGTATAAAATTTTATTGTTTAAGCCTGTCACTCTACAACTACTGTTTAAACCTTTTGAACAGCTGTTTAAACTTTTTAAACAGCTGTTAAAACTTTTCAACAAATTGTTTAAAAAGTTTAAACAATTACAAAAAAAATTAAATAACCTGTTATTATAGTGACAGGCTTAAACTACGTGCTATTTTTTTAATATGTAGGGGAAGGCGGGGTAAGTTGTGACAGTTTTTGCTTTTTGCATGTTAGAATTGATATGATTAATAATCTTGTCGAAATAAGTACCTTGCCTTGAAATTTAATTCTTCTGAAGTAATTTCCACCTATATATAACTTTCTATCCCCACACTGAAAGTCATCGTGACCTTTGAAAAAAACGATGTCAAATGGCTCAACTTGCCCCATATATGGGGTAAGTTTGAGCCACCTTCTGGGGTAAGTTGAGCCACAAAAACTATGTACAAAATGTATGAGGGGAGAATCAGCATGTCAATTTTTTGTTTAAAGTCTTTTCACTTGCTAATTCTCTATAAATACTAACATCCTTTAAAAGGAAAAGAGCAATCATGTAAATTTGCTCCTTTCAGCCAGCATTTCAATCGATTTTTATGGTTTGTTTGTTTTTTAAGATACATTACCATAGGAATTACCATGGCTCAACTTGCCCCATGCTGTTTGGCTCAACTTACCCCAGTCCGAACTTAGTGCGATAATTTTGTATCCACACATTTATTATGCATCCATCATATAAAAGACTATGACAAGAATGAAGATCCATACCTGGACTAATAATGTTGTTATCATGTCTTTATTATATTTAAAGACGTGTGTGTTTATAAAGCACTTATCTATTTCACACTCTTTTTTACTTTTTTGGCTGAAATTCATATTTTTCCCTCTAAAAAACTACTTTTTGTTCCAAAGTTGAAAACGATGTGGTGGGGTTAGGGGTTATGCTATGGGTCATCAATACATGACACCACCATAATGTCTGACTCATTCATTATTGGCCTGGGGCTGGTGGCTCAACTTGCCCCTATGCTCAACTTACCCCGCCTTCCCCTACTGTAATCCCCTAAGAGAACGATGATAATGATAATCTGTTTATTTATACAGCACTCTTCCTGACAAAATAACATCGTTTACGAAAGACTGATTTCAAATGTGAGGGTAGAGTATATTATCTTATACCCGATCCTATAGAACACCAGAACTTTGCGCAAATCAAACACAAGAGAACAGTTAAAATGTAGAACTAATAGATTTCAGAACAGTCCCATCCCATACTTGATCGACCTCCTGAATTGTCAATCATGACTTAATAATTAACCCACATCTATATATTGTACTTCTCTGTCTGCTGCTCTTGTCAATTGATTTTTTGTCTTAATTTGTTTTATTAGTATGTAACATTATTTGTATAATATGTACACTATATATACGATTTCTACTCGCAATTATGAACATTAGTCAATTATTTTCGCCACTTGTATGCAATCATTATGTTTTTAAGTATTGCAGATGATATAAATATTCTGTTTGATATACTTAATTAGAATATCACTTAAAAATACATGATCTTTGAAAATCAGGTATTATTGTATTACACAAGAATTGAACAAATTTTGAAAGGTAATCTTTCTTGCGCATATATACATGTGCGGACAAAAATTCGTAACTCTTAAATTTGTCACTTTTATTTCAACGTACTTATATTAATTGAAGAACTCGTATGATCTCTGTGTTGTATTCCTTTCTCTTCTTCGTAACTCCTTTCTTCATGTTATTTGTCTTCATCCATCTCTCTTCCTCTCTTTCTTTGAATTGTTGTAAATACTACTGCTTTTTCCCCTTATGACGCGTGTTCTTAATGTACAAGAAGTATATACCGGTACATGACCATATGGACCACTATACCAATATGTGTTAAGGATAATATATATAACTTTCAAATTCTTCTAGCTTTGTTTATTCTAACGTAAAATTTTGCAGCCTTACAGCTTCATGTTTTACCTCTTTCTTAATGTTTGTACCTTCTTTTTTCCGACTTTCTGCTCCACTCCTTCCCTTTCCACCCCCCCCCCCTGTCTGCCTCTCCTCTTCCCCCTCTTTCTCTCTTTCCTTTCTCGCATTTCTGTTCTATCTGCTCTCCTCCCCCTTTCACCTTTGCTAAACCTATACTCTCCCGATTTTTAGTTTTGCTTGATAAATTTGACGTATGTATTTGTTATGAATATTCTCATTGTATAACGTCAACTGTTTATATCAATTTTGATCATGCCTGGATAAAAAAATCCTGTATCCATCTATTTGGGTAAGTTTCGTTTAAAATTTCTTAAGAATTGTGTCATTATGCAATTACTTATCATTATATTCTTGTACTTGTTTTGTAATATATTCTGCAATTCAGCCTTTGGCTGCGAATGAATTTTCAATAAACCATTACGATTACCAATGATTAGGAACAGAAATAAATAGATCTAGATAATTATTGATTTAAAATATGGAGTATTTATATGTTTCTTTGAAAAAAACAAAGATGGTGAAAGGCTCATAAATTTTGTTGGAATCTCGATCGTTCCATGCATCTTCAGGCACATGCCTGAAAAGCATTGTCACGAGCTTTGGTACACACCTAAAATGTTGGGTAAAATACTGTCCATTGTGTTGGGTAAATGAATGCATGTTGGTAAAAACTATTATATTCGTGGCTATTATTATTCAATTGAGCAAATTTGTTACCCAATTATTAGTTTTTATTACCCAATTTAATTTTGGCAGATTTTAACCAATAGTTATGTCGACCCAGGGTTGGTTTTTGATAAGCCGGGCACTGTTTGCCCAACTATTTTGATCTGTGGAACATGGAGTAGAGTGCTGCCTGTTTTGGAATGAAGCCCATACAGGACGTTTATCAGGGCATGTACAACAAGACTATTACGGGATCAAATTGTTGCTATTCAAAGAGACTTAAAATTTAAATGTTATGAATATCATAGAAGTACCGTGTTAGAGGTATGCATGTTTATGGTCTTGGCGGATAGTTCACTCAACATGACATTTAGTCAATAAAATTCTCAATAAATTCCAAGTTAGGAATCTGACACATTCAACATGTTCAAAATTATTATACTCTCAGGTAAAACTCGTATATAAGATCGGCATTATTGTTATCACTCCAACTAGAAATGCTCTATAAATTTGATTTAAAACTTTATATGGTGCTTTTATTCAGAGTGTATTGTTTTTGTTTGGTCTCAAAATATCCACTTGTTTTTAAAGGAAAAGTCTACCCCAATAAATGTTGATTTGAATAAAATTCGAAAAATCCGAGGAGCATAACACTGAAAATTTTCATCAAAATCACTTCACAGAACGGGCAGAACGGTTATATGCACACCCTGGTCGGTATTAAATTAACAGACTGATGACGTCACCCACTCACTATTTATTTTGTATTTTATTAAATGAAATAGTAAATGTTCTATTTTTCTCCTCATTGTCATGTGACACAAAATTTTCTTCCTCCATGAATATGTGGAATGACCATTATTTAACAGTTTAGGGTTAAGTCAAGTTCAACTTGGTCCTAGTTTGTAAAAACTGTAAAAAGTGAAGTATTGTATAATTCAAACAATGAAAAAAAATAATAAGGGGCACCACCGACTCTCTCATTTGCATATCACTGAGATGTACATATAACTGATTTGTGAAAAATAAGCGAAACTTAAAAATATCATAACTTTCGATTATTTTAGAATCGATATTTATGAACTTTTCAGCGGTATGGTGGTTTGATTTTTCTCTGTCGATTCAAATCAACAATTTTCTGGGGTGAACTTGACCTTTAAAACCTTACACTTTTAACTACTAAAATCTCTCATCGTAGTTTTTATATCAACACCGGGTTCAAATTCATGATGTCATCTAGCAAGAGTAAATTTAAAAAAAAAGTGCACACCTAGTTACCAATAATGCATATAGCATTTCCATTTATTTGAAAGCAGGATAAAAGAGCATTGTAGATTAAATGCCTTGCTCACGGGCATAGGTGCCGCGGCCGGGGATCGAACTCCGGACTGTCCATGTATAGCCAGGCGCCTTAGACCACTCGGCCACGGCACCACTATAAAGTAAAGTTTCTATGACAAGATCGATCACTATCAACTCGCAATCGATGCCCACGATTTTATGTGCTTTGTGAAATTTACTTCATTTTTTTTCCTTTGGGTTTTATGATACGGGATTATGATATTTGTTTATATACTTTTAAATGTTGATTAGATAATCCCAAAGTATATCATCATGAACATTTGTCCTATCAAGCTACAGGCCACAACAAAATTCTGTCATCATTATGCAAATAATCTTGTGAGGGAATAAGAGTCCAATGATAATTTTGTAAAGTACGATTTTATCCCAAAAGTAATTTTGCATTAAGGAATACTTTTCATTGGACAGTTGTTGGGGTGGGAGAGAGAGGGAGGGAGAGAAGTAAGAGGGGAAAGAGATTGGAGAGAGAGGGGGAGAGAGAACATGGATATATGGATAAGGTACATGTAATGTGATGGACATGATGGGGAGAGCTCTCTGGGTTATATTAGGGAGTGAAATACCTGGCTATGCCAACACAATTTCATGCACCGACCACGACAATAGAACATATTTCATTCTTAGAGTTAACTACGCCTACGCAAAGAGACCCCGACCTCTATATACTGCTCTGCACCACACAAAAACTTTTCTTTCAATGGGTGCAAATTCTGCCCCTCTCCACAGACCGCTGACTCCTTGTGTGTAGAACTACGCTCTATACAAGCCGTGTACAATAAATATTTCGGGAGTGGCATGCATGTATACGTTTGACGTACAATACTGGGCCTACACTTTCAAACCAAGGATCTTCAAGGAGATATCCATATGTTTTGGTCAATCAACACTTAATAGTAAAACGTTATTACTTGGGAATTTCTGGTGGTGCATGTGAGAATATGTCAGCTTATGGATGTTCTAGTGCAAGTATTCCAGGCCCGCTGTGTTTGGTATGTAAGGGCACGATCTGAATGTGATTGTGTAAATGACTCGTGACATTCTAAACGGTCCCGTGTGAGGTAAATATTTGAGCCATTCTTCATAAATTATGCATGTGATTGTGAACTAGCAAAATGGGGAAATCATTTCAACATTTGAACTATAATCTGATTGTGATGATATGTCTGTTGGTGACAAGGGCGTCTGGGGATACCACTACAGACTCTGAGGCAATCATGGGGAGTGACGGTGCGACGACTGCCTTGCCCCATAACACTTCGTTGGAGGTTACACAAGGTCAATCGTCGTCTGCTACGGATTGTACATTAACCCTCCAAGCAGACAAGAAAGAGGATTTTGATGATAAAATACGTGAAGTATTCCAGGATAATGCTGTTTTCATCTATTTTAAACTGAAATTTTCGGACCTCCAGAATGTTTATGATAACAGATCTAACGTGATTGATCCAACTACCTGGGTATGGGCCCTGGAGGGAAAGGGGGAGTTGCTCCTCTCGTATCCCTTTGACTTTGAACAGCTCTCGCTTGGTACTCTCAGTTTGGGCGTGGTCAATATTGAGGTACCTGTAAATACCCCTGCTGATGATTGCTTCCAGGAGGCCACAGATAATGATAAAGAACGTATTTTTGCTAGCTTCATAAGTAGTCTCGTTCAATCTACAAACGACACCTTGAACATCACCAACAAAGAATTCTATGCAGACAAAGGAGCAATGGTCTGTCTGGAAAAGCAAAGGTCTGATGATTTTGACCTTGTTGGGGTATATGGCTTTCCTCTCTGTACTTATTACATCATTCAAGGGAGCACACTTTATGAGTGTTGGGCAGGAGATGGGAATCCCTTCGAGATTGAATCAACACTTGTTCGTAAACATGATTGGCTCGGTGTCATCCTTGCCCTTGGATTGATAATGGCACTCTTCTCGCCATTAGCAGGGAGTTTCTTCATCAGAGGACAAGAGCTTATCGAGAGAGATGGAAAGGACTACATCGCGCTCAATTCTGACCTTCCTCTTGGACTCAAATACCTACTATGCTTTAGCTGTCAAAAGTATACCGTGGTTGTGGCTGCCCGGTGGTTTATTTATGTTGTCGCTTTCATGATTATTCCATTCATTCCTTTCATTGTATCATACACCGTGAGCGGCGACGCCTTCGTTTACCGCCTCGAGGTCGCATATGAACTCCTGCTTAGCAAAGGTCTTGTCATCTTCTGGTTCATCTTCGTGAATGTAATGTTCTTAGCCATAGCCATGCTCTTCCTTGGTCTCTACTTATACGACGATTTGTTTAGTCTTGAAGTAAAGGATGAAGATCGAGTTGACTTTGGGCTTGTTATACCCCTGACAGAGAATCTCTATGTCCCAAAGAAACCAAGTTCACCAAAGACAGCATTTAGCACGTTCATGTATACCATGAAGTATCGAACCTTTATGGCCATTAACCCTGCACTTTGGAGTTATTGGTTCTCACCAATATGGAACTTTACTTATGGTCTACTAGGAGGAGTCAATCAAGAGGAAAATAGAAATAAATGTCGCCTTCTTGTCACCTTTCTTATCTTCATCATCATCTTCCCATTTGCCCTAATCTTATTCTGTTTGGTCCTCCTATTTAACTCTGTGCCTCTATTCTACTTGGTGACATGGGCTGTTGCCAAGTGTATCAGTAAAAAGCCCAACGCCGTTGAAATCTTCGCCGCCTTCTCTGCCATGTTCCTTTCCTTCGCGGTCATTTTCATTTTCGTAGCTGCTTTCGTCTATGTCGCTGAGCTAATCGGATACACTTTCATCGGATTTGTTTTGAATTCGGATTTTGCCGGCCCGGTAGTTGTCGTCATAATCACGGTTTTCGGGTACTTAGTCACGGCAGTTACCAATTTCTATGACAAATATTGTGTTCTTCTAAAGAGAGTTATTGAGAAAGCTGAGGAGGTAGACAAGCAAAATTCGAAGAAGCCGTCGGAAATGCAAGCTCGACCTGTCAGCGAAACTGAAGGTGAAATGAGCGATATAGAAGCAACCGACCATGAATCTTTTGAACTTCACCCCAATGTTGGAGAGGATGAAGCCGTTGCAACAAACCTTAAGCTCATCAAATACGAGAACGGCGTTCCCATCATTCCATTTCATCTCTTCAAACTTGTTATTCAAAAGTATCAGCCAGTGTACCTCGAGGTCGCTGGCATTGTATTCCAACTGTTACTCATCGCCATCGTCGTCGCTTTCGGACTGACAACGATCATTTTCATTGACGGAGTCAGTGACCTGCCAGCGACTGTAGAGTTCTTCGCAACAGTGGTTGTGGCGGGCGTTGTGCCTGTATTGATGTTGATATTGAAGTCTCCAGGAAAATTAGAGAATGATGATGAAGTGAAAGCTCGCCATCTTGAGACGGACCTTGAATATTACTCCCAGAAGGAGACCTTTGAAAAAATGTTTTTATAAACCACTGCAAATATTGAGTTATTACGTTAGTGGAGTGGTGTAGGTTGGATAATGGAATTTAAAAAAAAACGAACATGCCATGGTCTGTTCGACAATCGACAGAACGGTTTGATTGGTATTAGAATATATTTTCGTCCCACATTGTTGGGCTCTGTACACAATAATTTGAAGAAAAAAATGAATTCCATTATCCCCACAACGCAATCACGTTGTCAAAAAGCAACATCCACACCGACGTTTCTTTTACTATATGTATGAAAGGTTTTTCGAATGTGTTTATTTTAATTGAAAGTTTATTTCCTGTTTATAACATGTATCATTTCTTATGTATTTGATATTCTTTAACGACTGAAATTTTATTTTAAATGATCATTTCGTCTGATTTCATTATCATGTTTTTGTGCACGTTTGCTGAAAAGTGGAGGCTGCCCCCCCCCCCTCCTGTACACTTTGCTTGTTATGCGCATCTGTCGTTTTATCGTACCGTTTCTCTTTTTTTTTTTACTATATATGTAGATTCATTATTAACTTTAGCCAGCACACCTGTGCGCTTTGAAATACCCATATAAAGTGCCCTATAAATGTTAGCTTTATTATTTATTAATGTGTATGTTTTTGTGTGTAATGCAGTACTACATGTATATCATTTCCATAATATTGCATTCCACTGTCTTGTAATACTCTTCCAAGTAAATCACATTAAAAAAGTGATGAAAAAATACTGAATAATTATTGCAGTATGAAACACGACTCTGTATGCAAAGGGGGATAAGAGTACATAAGGTAGAGATTCGAAGATTAAGACCCTGTTAAATACTTGTTTTGTTGGGCTAGGCTTACTTTGAAACCAGATATCATACAGTACTTGTTGCTATGTTGGGTAAGGCTTACTTGGAAACCTGATATCAAACAGTACTTGTTGCTATGTTGGGGTAAGGCTTACTTGGAACCCAGATATCATACAGTACTTGTTGCTATGTTGGGTAAGGCTTACTTGGAAACCGGATATCATACAGTACTTGTTGCTATGTTGGGTAAGGCTTACTTGGAAACCAGATATCATACAGTACTTGTTGCTATGTTGGGTAAGGCTTACTTGGAACCAGATTTTGTACAGTATGTACTTGTTGTTTTGTTGGGCTAGGCTTACTTGGAAACCAGATTTCGTACAGTACTTGATGCTATGTTGGGTAAGGCTTACTAGGAAACCAGATTTCGTACAGTACTTGATGCTATGTTGGGTAAGGCTAACTTGGAAACCAGATTTCGGACAGTACTTGTTACTATGTTGGGTTAGGCTTACTAGGAAACCAGATTTCGTACAGTACTTGTTGCTATGTTGGGTAAGGCTTACTTGGAAACCAGATTTGTAGAGTACTTGTTGCTATGTTGGGTTAGGCTTACTTGGAAACCAGATTTGTAGAGTACTTGTTGCTATGTTGGGTTAGGCTTACTTGGAAACCAGATTTGTAGAGTACTTGATGCTATGTTGGGTTAGGCTTACTTGGAAACCAGATTTCGTACAGTACTTGTTACTATGTTGGTCTAGGCTTACTTGGAAACCATATTTGTAAAGTACTTGATGCTATGTTGGGTTAGGCTTACTTGGAAACCAGATTTCGTACATTACTTGATGCTTTGTTGGGTTAGGCTTGCTTGGAAACCAGATTTCGACTTATGGACATGATTGAGGGTCAAGTTAATAACTTATTTGATATTAAATAACATTGGATAATTTGGATTCAAACCCTCTTGTTTCGGAGGCCCTATGTACATCGATTAAAAGAATGAAATAAAATGTCCGAATTTATTTTGTTATATAAACTCAAGTGTCATTGTAAAAGGATTCTGGGAATAAACAGAACTTGTAGGTCAAGTCCACCTTAGAAAATGTTGATTTGGATCAATAGAGAAAAATGAGACAAGCATAATGCTGAAAATTTCATCAAAATCGGATGTAAAGTAAGATGTGACATTAAGATGTGATTTTAAAGTTAAGCATATTTTTCACAAAATGGTTATATGCACAATTTAGTCACTTGCAAATAAGAGAATCGATGATGTCCCTCACCATTTCTTTTGCTTTTATATATTTTCATATAATAAAATTACAAAAGAAATATTAAGTGATGTCATCAGTTCCCTCATTATTTTGCATACCGACAGCGTTTCAACTGTGAAGAACCCAATACCGATTTTATGTTAAATTATAAACCATCTGATTTATTTAGTACAGAACTTTTCGTACAACCCTTTTTAAAAGTGCTCAGCAATTATCGAATATTAATGTAACGGATTATACACTGATGATATTGGCCTATGTCGAGTAGGAATACATGTATCCCGTGTATGAAAATTGTATGATAATTTACAAATAGTCTGGAAAATGGTATGAGTAGGCGAGAGATCACTGAAAAGATATATATTTGGAATTGTTGATAAATCGCTTTAATGACCGTTGTGGGGTATATTTTCAAATACAGGATATATGCCAAGCTTGTGTTTTTTTGCTTGCTGACAGATATAGATTCATATTAAAATGATTTCCTAGAATATGAATTTTATCTTTTGACGCGTGGGTGAATGGACAAAGAGAGGGAGGTCATACCGTGGCATAAATGGGGTTGATATAAAAAAAAGGTTTAGAGGGGAAAAGACAGGAGTGTGAGTGAGAGAGGTAGGATGGAGAGGGAGGGCCAAGAAGGAGAGGACAAAATGGAATGAGAGAGATGGAGAGAGAGGGGGGGTTAGGAAGAGATTTTGTGAAGCGGGGGCATAAAGAGGATAGAAGCACACATACAAACGAGCGATAAAAAGGGAGAGAATGAGAAAAGGGAGGGGGTATAGTTTAAGAGCATTCTGTGGCAAAGTTCGGTTCCATGACATTTGCTCCGGCGACAATTGTTCCGCTGTAAATTCCACTCACTAATTGAAAGGCCAACTTCAACCCTGGGTTTAACACTACGGTTTCAACACTACACCCTACACTTAATCTGTCTAACATAAAACCCTACTGCAACCTAACCCTACATCTTATACGAAATTTAACCCGGAGCAATTGACGCGGGAGCAAATGTCGCTTCATAAGGATACTTCATTCGTGAGGCAAGCTATTATGGTGGTATTGGGCGTAGCCTTCTCAAGCACAATGAATTCACGTTTTGATATTATACATTATTCATTACTCACGCGTGAACTTATGTTTTATAATACATGCGCCATTATGCAATGATGAATTATACTGTCATTTTGGACGATTCCTAAATATTTAAAATATAGGATACTTTTTGTATAATATATTATACTCATGTGTGAATGCATGAAACTTATTTCTGAATAATTTTGTCCGTATTCGGCGCGTCCTTCAAATCCTCATGCACAAGTTTGAATTGATAACACATAAGCTATAACTTTGGGGGTATTTAATTATAAAATGTGAAAAGCTGATGGCATAAACTAGTCGCATCCTTTACCACAGAGATCTACAAATCCAACCGCCATAATTTATCCCAAATAAACCAAATCAAGATAATGCGAAATTATATGGCATGATTGATGAATGAATATCCCGAACAGAAGAAGTGCCTGGTGACGTCAGTTCTTCTAAATACATTCAGATGTATATAGATCTGTACGGGTTTCTATCGATAGTATTTATTATATTCATCATAAAATAAAACAACAAAACAAGGTACATTTAAAGTCCGAAATACATTAGATGGAAAATTGTGAAATAATACAATATTCATCAAAGTCTGGAAAATGCTTGAAAATAGTACACATTGTTTTAAAATAAATTCATTAATCAGAACATAATGAAAACAAAATTATATGTACAAAAAGAAAATATATAACCGGAATAAACAGTGGTAATAGTAAAATATGAATGAGAGAAAGTAAATAGAAAAGCAAAACCTTTACCTGTTGCTGTCACCTTCACCAAAAAACGGAAACTATACCTGACATTATGAAATATGATACTATAAAATATACCAGATTAAAACATTGAACATAAAAATGGGGGAATGCATATTAAAACAAAAGATACAAAAATCAATCAATATAAGCATATTGTAAACAAACAATGAATTCTAAAAAAGGTTTTACGAAAAATTACTAAAATTATGTATAATTCTATTATTTAATCATGATCGAGATTGCAACATTGCCTGGATTTCCCGTACTTCATATTTAATACAACGTTGCAGTTATTCAAAATCTAACCATTATTGTTTACAATATACTTTGCGAAATGTTCATGCAGATGACATCAATGAGTTCATTAAATGATCACTTATTATCAAATTATACACAATACTGTCTTCCTGACTCCTTTCTTTCTTCTTCTTCATTTCTTTCTCTCTTCCATCGGTAATAGGACTTTGTTTTAAAATAAAACAATATGAAATACATTTATGCAGATTAATTTCCTGAAATTTATATTGTTTTAGTTAGAGGTTCTTATTTTAATAAAACTGTGACAAAAAAGGATTACAAAGGATTAACAGACCTGGAAAAAAGCAAAATGGAGAATCTAATACAATTTTGAGTTCATAGCGTTTCCCCCATATTTCCAATAGGATATATGAGTTTGTACTGAACACTGTACAAGATATCAAACATTATTACAATATTATGTTATGCCAAAAATACACTCAAAATATTAATAAATACGTTTACATTGCACTTCAAACTTTGTACTTTAAATTGATTTACAATACTTATCAGTACCTTTATCATTTGGATTCACCACTGTACTGAATAAATGGGGAGGAGAATAATACCATGGTCACATTTGTTCTACGGCGGCCGTACGGCGAGTCGAAAACAGCCGTTTTATCAATTTTGATTCAAACCACCGATATGTAGTTGGACAAAAAATGTTAAAACGGCTGTTTTCGACTCGCCGTACGGCCGCCGTAGAACAAATGTGACCATGGCATAAGAGTGCATAATAACGTGAGAAAAAGAAAATTGTAAGGAATATATGGTCATTTTAAAAAGTAGGCCTATATTAGCAAGGGTAATATGCGCACCATGTGTATAACATAAAATGAGTATTTTGTGCATCTCTTTAAAGTGTAATGCGCTCTACCATTCATGAGTGTAGGATGTCGGAACAGGTTTAAGCGACATTTGATAGGTCCCATTCTTTGTATTTATCTCCCCCTCGGCTCTCTGATAATGAGCGGTCATTTCAAGCTTGAACTGAGGATTTTTCAAGCAAACGATCAGGCAAATTTTTATTTTTATTTCAGGATAACAGCTTCGATGTTTTTCCAGTCATCATCTGACAAACAGGTAGATACGTTCTGTCTGTCTAGTTTTCCCGCCAAAATGACCGTTCCCGCGCATCTAAAGGTGGTAGGCTGCTTGATACGAAGTGTCTCTTCGATATCCTCTCGGGCCTTAGGTAATTGATCTTTCTTCCATTCGAAATCATGTGCTATCACAATAACAGAGTCTTTTCCTGAATAATACAAACGAAATGCAAAATTCAAATATTTCATCAGTTATTATCCCGAGGGTATTAATCAAAATTAAACAAAGAATATCAGCTTTCATATGTATAATTTTGTAACATCCCACATAACTGTCATAAATTATGATAAGAATTAATGGGTGATTGTAAAGCTTATGAAATACCAAAACATAATTACCGCAATGTTTCGTAACCATCTTAAGGAATTCATTGTAAAGGGCGTCTGTCACGTCAGTGATCGATAGCCTTCGATTATTGATGGAATGACACAAGATGACGACATCAGTCTTGTTCCAGTCAGTCGGTTTAAATGAATCGAGATCGCTGTATGGAAGTGAGACGTGATCAATGCCTTCGACGTTATCACATAAGCGGTGTGTGAGCTCGTCAATGAAGCCTTGAATGTTAGACTTTATGGCCGATGAGCAAACTCTAACCGTCGGTTTGAGATTCTTCTCTTTAGACTCTGTTGTATAAAAAGTAAATAAAATTATGGTAATACTACTACTGCTGCTGCTGCTTCCGTTACTACTCTCTCTCCCACTCCTTTCCACCAACTAAGTCAATACCTTTGTAAAACATGTAAAAAGTATCGGTCAAAATAACCAATGTGTCGGTTAATATCTGACATTAACAAATTTATCAACCAACAATTTTATTCACAAAGAGATTAGCTCAATTTACCATTTTTTAAATGTGCATTTAACAATTATAATCATGTCTACTTTGGAAATAAGACCTTCAGTCTCTATTCTGCAATATAGTGTTTTTCAGAAACTGTGTCTGGCTCGACTGGCCTCCTCCACAATAGTAAAAAAGAATAAAAATAAAAACTCATGAAAAAACGAAATTCTGTCTTAGGCTTATATACCTTCCTCCGATAGCATTTCAAAGCCTTCGTCTTCATCATGTTCAGTCTGAAAAACAATGATGGAAAATGACCTTATTATTTTCATAATTATATCATTTTTTATTAATCATTCAAATATCATGTGCACCACATCTTAATTAGATTTACATTAAATTTCTTCTTCTTCTCCTCCCCCTCCTCCCCCTCCTTCCTCTTCTTCTTTGACGTCGTCGTTGTCTTCCTCCATCTTCTTTATTCTTATTCCAATTTAGAGTCAAGCGGGAAGAGCGAGATGAATGAGAACGAGAAGAAGGGGAAAGGGAGAAGGAGAACAAGACGAAGATTCAGAGAAAGGGGAAATAGAAGTATCAGGAAAATTAAAAAAGAGGGAAATATCAACCACAAGAGGAAGTACAAGGGGGGACAAGAAAGAGAAAGAAAGACGGGTTGTGTCGTGAATAGAAATGAAAATGTACAGAAATATTTAGATGAAAGGAAAATGAAAAGTTAAAAAATGAGTAATATAGGAGGGGAAATAGATGAATCGAATAGTAATCATTGTAATATAAAGAGGAAGTGCCAAGAATTCTTCTGTGAGCACGGGAATATGAATAATTATGGGCATGCGAAAGAGAATATCATTAGAATTATATGAATCGGAAAAGGGAATAAACTGTATATCGGATTGGAAATGGGCATCGGAGTAGAATAACAAATACGATTTGGAATGTGATCAGAAATATTAAAAGAATAAGAATACCAATAAAAGGATAAAATATGAAGAGCAATCAAGAGCAAGGAAAATACTGGGCATAGGCTGGTTGAAGCATGGGGAGGTGGAACTAAAGTGATGTGGGGGTGCACATCTTCTGAAGGTGGAACTAAAATTTGGAAAATCAGCTGTTGAAAGCAGAAGAAGGGGTACACATTTCGATTTGCTTGCCAGTGTCGGAACTCCTCTGCCTTAGCGAGAGGGTGCACGTGCACCAAGTGTATCCCAGCCCTTGAAGGAAGATAAAGAAAGGAAAGAGAAGGAAAAGTATAGTAAAAAGAATATGGGGCTATGAAGATGGAGGGGGCATGTCTATGACAAGGTAGAAAATGAATAATGTGATTGTAAGTGCATGCGAATATTATTATTATCACATCCGCGGCTAACCAAGCCAACAACAAAAACCACAAACACAAGGATATTTATAACCACAACCACAACTAATACTACAATACTAATCAAATCTAAAATCACGGTAACAACTATCAACCACAACTGCACCAAATCAAAACCACCACGGCAAGCAAACCACATTCACAACCACGTACAACCAAAACCAATGCAACAATTCTTAGTCAAAACAAATACCACAGTAACATTCACCACCAAACAACAATCCTAACCACAATCATTAAACTACAACAATCTCCACAGCGGCAACCAAAACCAACCACAATAAAATGGCCACAACCACATTCACAAGGAATACACACTGTTAAAAATTTTATCCTTAAAATAAAACAAGTTCCTGCAACAGAGTCTCGAGAACACTTTTAATCTTACCATATTGAGTAATCTTACATTATATCATGCAAAATTACAGGAAATTGGTATTTGGAGTATGGGACCACCTTACAAATTTCCTTGAATAAAACATTTTTTCCCCTTTTTAAACAGACCTGTTCTGTTCCATTGCAGAGAAATTCCTGTTGTATGAATTTACAGAATGATTCTGGTATTACTTTTTGCAAAATCTTCCTTTTTTCTGTAAATCAGGTTTTTTCACATTGTACTTCCACAATGACAACCTTTAACGTGACCATCAAAAACAGTCTCAACCATAAGAATATATCTCACCCAATCGGAATTGGCCCCAAACTTTGACTTTGCCTTTCTACCGACTGTCAAGATAACTGCGATGGAAATACCCAGAAGGTATCCTGCAATTACGTCACCGGAATGACTCCTGTTGTCATGGAGACGAGTGAATGCGACACAGACGGGGATTGCAAGACAGGTAATGACAGCGAATGTTCTTCGGAGACTAGGCGATGGGGAGTTGTATACCAAGTATATCTAAAGTAGTTTAGAAGAAGCAAAGATCACATACATAAGAGAACTGAAAACAATATGTCATTAATAATAAATAGAAATCATCCAGTGACGTACCTAGGATTTTCCACAGGGGGGGGGGCGAAACCGTCCGCCAAAAAAATTGACAAGCAAAAAAAAAAGATCTTCAATCACAAATAAAGGATTTCGTTACCAGAAAAAAATTGACAAGCAAAAAAAAAGGTCTTCAAGCTCGTCAGGTGGGGGGGGCAATAAAGGTCTTCAAGCTCGTAAGGGGGGTCAAAAAAGGTTTCTCAAGCTCGTCAGGGGGGCAGAGTGCCCCCCTGCCCCCCCCCCCCTCCCCCGTAGGTACGCTAGTGAAATCATCTTATCCGAATTATGAACCGTCAGTGTTTTTAAGACAATAATGTAATTATGTAATGAAATTGTAATGGCTCGGCGTCAAGCTTAGGTTGACAGGGGATGAGAATGTATATAGAATAGTATTTTGGAATGCAGTGAATATCTAATCAATATCTAATCAAGATCAAGAAGATTTATTGATTGAAAAAAAAAACTTACCAAGAAATAGAACCAAGAAAATGATGACAAAGACGTGTACACACAGGGAAATGATCGACTGTATAAATGAAATACATTAGTGCACAATTATCAGGAACAATGTGTAGTTTTGCCATAAAGGTATATAGAGTTCGGGGTTTATAGTTATGTCGTAAAAATATGCAAAAAACAACAACAAAAACCTTCGTATCCTCTAAGGATAAGAGGCTATTCATCGGCATTTAACTTCAAGTTCACGTGAAGATATACAGTATTTTTTGAACACCGAAAGCACAAAATATATACATTCCCACAATAATTGCCCATCATGTTTATGGAGAAGTAATTCATACTTTTGACGCTTGCATCACTCATTTCTTTACAGATTTTTGTGAAAATTAAGCCTTTTTATCTCTCAATCAATTACATCTTTTCATTAAGTTTGGCTATTAATCAAGTGTAGAATTTATTTTTCATAAAAACAAACTGAAAACCAAAACAATGAACTATCACTTTCAAGGCCTCGAACTTAGTATATTATGGCTTTAGAATGTAGACAGAATTGATTTTCTCGAAGAAAAAAGAAAATCCAAGCAAAGCAATGTAGAAAGTAAGATGATATAAATCGTACCTTACTTCCCTTAGCCTCTCTGGATATGAACATGTAAAATCAGTTATATAACTAAGATCGTTACTCCAGTAGCATTCTGACTTCGGCATGCAACCTTCATAAAAATTGGGCGCTAATCTCCCTATGCCGAGCTTCATACAGACAGTGATAAGAGTTGTGAGAAGTGCCCCGCCCACCACGCCCATAGGGTGAGGTCGTTGGAGGATAGGATCGACACTTCTTCGATATGCCAGCATCCAAATTATACTCTGGCATGTCTGGTGCCAGATAATCTGAAAAGACAAAATTTGTAATATGAGTGAAAAGAAATATCTTTAGATTTTTTAAAGGATGTTTTCATCTCAAATCAAACTACACATTGATATTACATAAACAAGTTGTGCAGATTATTTGAAACATGATTATAAATTATACAATAAATCCATATCCCATATAATTATACAAATTATACATCAAACTTCAAAGATAAATTAATATTGATGAGTTTCAACAATTACAAAATGAAATATTAACAAGATGTATTAAATGACAAGAGAGAGAGAAAAAAATAAATTTAAATAGCCGATCGATATTTAAACGGGTCTAGGATTGGCTAAGTATTATAAATAATTGTTCAAATGTGGCATAATGATAATCATGATGATAATATCACAATCATAGTAATAACCATCACAAAAAATACCGCCACAATCATCACCATCGCCATCATGTTCGTCATCTTCCTTTTCATCATCATCTCCACCACAACTCCCATCACTGTTATCAATCATAATTATCATAATCACCAATATTATCATCATTCAATATCATCCTCATCATCATTACCACCACCACTATCATCATCATCATCATCATAGTTACCATCATCGTTACATGTATCACCATCACCACTGCCATCTCCACTATCATCATCATCATCATCATCACTATCAAGGGAATGGGGGAAATGTATACAAAATGAAATTAGATTTGAACTTACAAATAACAGTGGCACTGTTATGATGCACAACAGAGAGAATATGCTGATAGTATCATCCGGAATGTATGGATACCGGATAGAAGTATCCGAACAGAAGAAACCCCTTTTAACCGGTCGTTCATAATTATGCAATGTCTCATTGAAGAGATCTGAAAATGAATACAAAAAATATATAATGATTTCGAAAATACAAACCCAAATTTCTACCAAAATCTGTTAAGACATGAATTTTCATGAAATGTACTAGCCATAAGAGTAAAATTCCTAAAGATGAGTGTCAAAGAATTCAATAAATAATCAAGAATATCATGACACAGGCGTGACACAGGCCTTTTAAACTTTTAAATCATATCAGAGTTAAATTCAGATACCACTTTAAAGATCCAGGCTGATAGTTTGCAGTATTTACATAACCGAATCAAATATAATTAAGTTTAATACTAGCAGGATAATGAGCAAAGCCTTTGCTTTTGCGTAATCATGGTAACCGCATTGCCAGTCGAAGCAATAGGTCTGTTTTGTCTTCTGATTATAGTTCAAGTGGGAAAGAATTCTTAATTCTGGACACTCCAATAATGAGGGAGTGGTGGATCCAGGGGAGGGAAATGATTACAAAATGCATCAAGGGTGGGGAAAAGAAATTTTATTAGAGCCTCTTTAACGATAGGGGGGTGGGGTCGATTGTTTTTTTTTCTATCGAGAGAGAAATTCAATAGTGTGGTGACCTTGGATTTGACCGCTTTTTAGTCTCAATTTTTAAAAACTCCTCTCTCTCTCTCTGATTTTTTTCTCTTAGTCGCACTTTCTCGCCCTTATCCCTAAATGCCTCACTCATGGGCAAAGGTGCCGCGGCCGGGGATCGAACCCCGGATTTTCCATGTATAGCCAGGTGCCAAAAAACGAATAATCTGCTTTTCATATTTCCTTATAAATTCATGGCATTATGGGTAATCCTCTGTTTTAGGGGTCCAAATTATTTTAGGTTGCTAACTTCAGGCAAAAGTCACAAATGCACTTACAATGAGAATAAGTCGTCCGCAAGCTAAAGGCCGTGAACGTACGAGCGCGCTCGATTGCCTATCGGCCTGGCTGGTCAATTGACTGCATTCCCGGGGAGTCAAGGCGAAAGGTGGGGGGGGGGGTCCAATAGATACATATATATTGCTATATATCACCTCCTCTGTTTGAGGGGATTTTATTAATTGTGGCATTGGGGGGTACATTTTAGGGCATAATGATGACATTGGTAGCAAGGAGAAGGGGTGGTGGCAAGAGGGGATGAACTGCTCCATTATTAAGGGGCGCAGGCACAAGGGGGGGTCCAATAGATACATATATATTGCTATATAACACCTCCTCTGTTTGAGGGGATTTTATTTAAGGGGTGCTATACAAAGCAATACATATCTGCCAACCCAACCCCTTGTGCCCCCCTTTAATATCAGACAGGTTCATCCCCTCTTGCCACCACTCTTTCTCCTTGCTACCAATGTCATCATTATGCCCTAAAATGTACCCCCAATGCCACAATTAATAAAATCCCCTCAAACAGAGGAGGTGATATATAGCAATATATATGTATCTATTGGACCCCCCCCCCCACACCTTTCGCCTTGACTCCCGGGAGAGCAGTCAATTGACCAGCCAGGCCGATCGAGCGCGCTCGTACGTTCACGGCCTTGTAGCTTGCGGACGACTTATTCTCATTGTAAGTGCATTTGTGACTTTTGCCTGAAGTTAGCAACCTAAAATAATTTGGACCCCTAAAACAGAGGATTACCGCATTATGGGAGACATGATATATGAATGTAGATCATAGCACATCGCGAACATATTAAGAGCTCAAACATATTCAATGCCCTGCGTATGCCCATATAGTAAGCAACGTGACTTGCCAGTGTGATTTTTCAGAAAGACAGAGTAATATACAATAGGCCAATATTTTATTCTTCTTAAAAAAAAATGATATACAGAGCTAATGAAAACCAGGACGATTTTATCAGAATGCAGTATTTCTAATTTATTGTATAAAAATCTGACTCACCAATTAACCATTCGAACCGCAGAATCAAGTCAGTGAAAACAGTGGAGGACATCACGGTTGTATCCGACGCCATGATTGAGGTTGGGGAATCCCCATGATCGATCACGCATACATTTCCCGCCCAATCTAACGAATCACGAACATGAATGCGATGCCAGGGGAACCGCGTGGTAATGACATCATGCTTGCGGTTTGAAATAACAAAAAGGGGAAATAACAAAGAGCCCGCGAAGCAAATGCACAGAACGATATATAGTCGAAGTCGGCAAAATATGTCACAGCACGCATACCTATGAAGATCTTTATCGCACCCCCCCCCCTCATTCTTTCTACTAACACCACCTACTTCTCCAGTCAATGGTCTCAGGTTGGCGGGTAAACTTACACTAACCATTGATTTGATTCCTCCTTTCCCCGGGGGCCATGCAGTCAAATATATTGTTGTACACACGCGTGACCAAGTAATTTCCAAACATCCCCAAATCGATTTTTTTTTCTCTGTGTGCAAAAAACACCCCTTTAGACGCGTAGTTTTTGGTCACGCGTGTGTACAGCAATACATTTGACTGCCCCTTACGGTGCCCCCCCGCCCCCTTTCACAATTCACCCCCTCTAACAATCTCTCTTTCTATATCTTGACCCACCTCCTCCTCCATTGCTTACACCCCCTATCCATGGACTTCCCCCTTTCTTCTATTCATGTCAAATAACGTCTTGTCAATCTAATCATGTTTTTTTTTCATTTATCCTAAACAGTATAATAAAATTGAAATGAATAATGGCATTTTGGGGGACTAAATCATGATCCATGGGAGCAGAATGACTGTACTGTTGAATTTGAATGAGCATTACGATTATGTTCGATATTATGTTAACTACTGGCGCAGTTCTTAATTCTGGAGGGTGGGGCTTCTAGAGGCTATAAAATTTTGTGACGTTGTTCATTTCCATACAAGGAGAAATGGAGCGGGAACTACTAGGGGGCTAGGAAATGACTGTCTGTAAATCAACCTAACCCCTCTCCTCCTTCCTCGGTGATTAAATAGACCGTACAGTTGGTATTGGTATTGGTATTTATTTTCCATATCACAATGTTAAAAAAAACAATACAATGTAAATGTATGTACATAATAAAAATCGAAAGTGAAATGGCTGGATTAACCCACTCAGCTTTGTTAATGTAACAAAGCTGTTCTTCCTTGGGGTCCAGAAAATATGTAACAACAGTTACTGTACATAACATATGATATAACAACAGTTACTGTACATGACATAAAATAGAATTAAACATAATAATTTAATTAAACAATAATGAAAAACAGTAAAAAGAATACAAGAGAATACATCTATACCCTATAACGCGACCCCCCCATCCCCACCCACCCACTTGTCGCTAGTATTTCTTTTAAAGGTCAGGGCAAGACTGAATTAACTTATTTAAATTTTTATAAAAAGTAAATAGGCTATTTGACAATTTTATTGCAGATGGAAGGTTATTATATTCTTGTGATCCTCTATATAAGAACGTTCTTCGACAGCATTCACTCTTGGGTTTGGGGATTTTAATATTTCCTTGCGATCGGAGAGAATACAAATGATTACAATATTGAAAAGACTCTGCTAAATAAGGTGGGGCCAAGTTATGAAGGGATTTGTATACCATTATGTTTAAATGTGATTTACGCCTTGATTTGAGAGACTGCCATCCTAGTTTTATATGAATATCATTGTTTGAAACGTGATTAAACGGATTTATTTTTAAAATGAGACGTCCGGCCCTATTTTGTAATTTTTGCAAACGTTCAGTGTGTTTTTTGCTTGCCGAATCATAAACAATATCTGCATAATCAAAAAGTGGAAGGATAATAGAATTGTAAACCATCTTCAGATTGGATTCTGATATAAAATGTCTAAGACGGGCCAGAAAGCTGACTACCTTACTAATTTTAGTGCACATTTCGTCAATATGTATATTCCATTTTAACTTTGGATCAAGGTACATTCCCAGATATTTAACAGTATTTCGTTGATCAATACGTTTACCAGATATAGTTACATTTAAAATATCACATTTACATAGCATTTTCCCAGTTCCAAATAACATGCAAATGGTTTTATTAACATTAAGACTTAGTTTATTACAACATAACCAGTTATGAATTTTACGGAGATCAAAATTTATATTTTTTTCAATAATATCAACATTTCTATGAGAAAAATACAACACCGTATCATCTGCATATAAATGCAATTTGCAGTTTTTTACTTGTGTTATGAGATCATTTATGTAAATTGTAAATAAAATTGGTCCAAGTATGGAGCCCTGAGGAATTCCATAGTTTATATATGATATATTTGATATTACAGAATCTATTAAAGTACACATCTTCCTATTGTACAAGTAACTTTCGAACCAGCGTAAGGCGTCCGTCGAAACACCAATTCTTGAGAGTTTTCTGATAAGTATTGAAGTATCTACGGTGTCAAAAGCTTTTTTCAGGTCGATGAACACAGCACCAGTATAAAAGCCATTATCCATTTCTTTCAACCATTCATCGGTAACTTTCAATAAAGACGTTACAGTCGAATGCTTTTCTCTGAAGCCCGACTGTTGGGGACAAAGTATATTGTATTCTTTCATGTAAGATTTCAATTGATTACTAACAAGTTTCTCAAGAATTTTCGAAACAGTTGGTAAAATTGATATCGGTCTAAAATTAGAAGGGTCATCTTTGTTACCAGATTTAAATAATGGAATTACTTTAGCAATTTTAAACTGATTAGGAAAAACACAATCTAGTAGTGACTTATTAAAAAGATAAGTTAAAGAAGGAACTATAACAGCAGAAGATAATTTTAAAAACTGTGCTGTGATTCCATCAATTCCATAAGAAGGTTTATTTTTCAAGAGATTTATTTCTTTCAAAACAGCTGCCTCTGATAATTGAAAGAAGATACGGCTTGATATTCTTGATTAGATATGGATTCATTTGTAATAGGAATTGTGGATGCTAAATAATTTCCAACGTTTGCAAAATACTCGTTAAATTTTTCACTTTTTTCGAACAAAGTTTCACTATCTCTTTGAAATGTATTTTTATTACTATTGGTGCGAGGTAATAAAGATGTCAATACTTTCCAGGTGTTACCAGAGTTTTCTTTTATTTTCAATATCTTTTCGGAATAATATTTTTTCTTTCTTTTCCTTATCTCAAAAGTAACATTATTTCTCAGTTTTCTGTATTCTTTCATCATTGTTTCATCTTTATTTTTCCAAGCTTTTCGCTTTCATTTATCTCTTTTTCTTATCAATTCAAAAATATATGAATTCATCCATGGAGACTTCTTATTACTAATTTTCTTGCTCTTGATAGGCATATGCTGGTTAACAACATTCATAAGTAAAGCCTCCCATTTACTGACTGCTTCACTGATACACGTACAATCAAGAATTTCATGCCAAGGTTGATTACTTAAATCATCTAAATAAGATTCTAAATCAAAACCAGAAAATTTTCTATAATTAATAACTCGAGAAGAATTTTCAGTCTTTGACTTCCATATTAAATAACTTAAAGAGTGATCACTCATTCCAACATGCAAAACACCATGTGATTTTATTTTCTCAATTGAGTTAGTTAACATATGGTCAATGAGTGTCATTGTTTTTGCTGTAATCCTGGTATAATCTGTTGTATTAATTTGCTGTAATGAAAATAAGTTATGTATATCACTTAAACGGTTTGAATCGGACGATCCAGATATTTTTAGTAAATCACAGTTTGTATCTCCCATGACAATGATTGAATAATTAAAAGTATCCAAGAATGATAACAAATTTTCATATTGAAGATATAAATGAACATTGCTATTAGGTGGTCTATACCAAGTAAGAAAAATGATTGGGTTAGAGAATTTTGGTCGAATAATTAATGGGATGATTTCTAAGGAATTTACAACATCATATTTAATAAGTTCAAAAGACAAAGAATTACGTATATACACGGCCACTCCGCCACCATTCCTATTTCTGTCTTTTCGAACAAGGTTAAAATTATCAATATTTAGTTCACTGTCAAAAATAGAATCATCAAGGAATGTTTCATTTAATGCAAGAAGATGAATATCGTTACTATGTAAAAACAATTTGATTTCATCTATATTACGGAGAAGACTCCGGACATTAAGATGAGCAAATTTAAGGCCTTTTCCTTTCAAACAGTCAACATTTAAAGGATTTTGAACATTCATTACATGGGTGGAATCATAATCAGATATATCATGAACATTTTGAATATCATTTAAAAAGTCATCATCAATACCAAAGAAGGGTAAGTGGTTAAAAAGACATTTCGAACATTCCCAATTAAAGAAATGGTAAGAAGGATCATTGTAAGTTTTAATACTTATATCAGTGCAACATATATGAACCCACTTTTTGCACTTTGTGCACTGTAATGCCCTATGGTTATTTTTTACAATTTTAAGGCAACTTACACATAAAAAGGTCCTAACCATTTAACAATGCAAATATATATATATATCTAAAGTAACTTAAAAACAACAACTTACAGGATTGATTGGATTTTAATACAATTAAAGAAGAATGCACCAATGCATAAAAAGTCATTAGTTATACTGAATTAAGCATGACAATCATTCGGAAAAGGATTTATATCAAGTCCAATTCACTCTCTTCTTTGATGACACGTTTAATAGTCTTTCCTCCACTCGCTGGGAGGAGAGCTATAATTCGTCCGTCGGAAGTCCAGGCAGCTAGGACTTTTGTCGTAGCCTTAGTCTTTTTCAGAAGCTCTGCATTTTGCTTCGTTAGATCTTCGTCGATTCCTAGTTTTTTTCCTTTGAGGTTACGACGTTTTGATAGAATGAGACTACGAGTCCGATAGGAGACGAACTTTGCTATTATGACCCGTGGCCTAGTCAAAGACTTGCTGCTGCGAGTCACTCTACTTGATTGCGAGTCTGAGGATTTCTTTGTGCTCAGACGATGTGATCTTTCAATGTCTTCCTTGGGTATTGAGAGATTCAAATTTTCACGAGCAAGTCTGCAGATAAGGTCATCGGTGTCCTCTCCTTCGGATTCGGGGATGCCATAAAAACGTAGACAATTACGCCGACTATATTGTTCTTGGTCATTCGCTGTCCGTTGAAGCATACGAAGAGATTCACGTTGACCGTCGATGGTGTTTGATAGGGTAGCGATCTCTTTGTCCTTAGTTGCAAGCTTACTTTCGAGGTCCAGTAATCTTCCTTCGCTCTCTTCAATTCTGCTGATGATCTTGTTAAATGCATCTTCAACGGCTTCACGCACTACTTGGCGAATTGTATTGAGAAACTTATCACCATTCATGTAGCTCTTAATTGCATCGTCGGTAATCGATTCGATTTTCTTTTGGGTCAAACCTTCTGGCATGTTGATAGGTGATTGTGAAGTAAAACTGTAAATAGAAGCTGTTGGACCCTGGGTTTCAAATCTGCACAGTGTATAGGCCTTCTGTACGATAAGTTTTGTAACAGGCCAAAAAGTTCATAAAAAGTTAATAGAGGTATAGAAAAATGTAGAATACTGGCTCAGGTTAAGCAATGCGTTTTGACGAAAAGTATATAGGATGGCAAGAAATATAAAACAGTTAATAATGTGAGTGTGCGATGAGTGAGCTAAAAAATCATATTCAAACTTTATAAATGTATTTTAGAGTATTTTCATCTACATGAGTGCGTGTGATTTTTGTGCTTCATTCAAGGAGAGCAAGGAGAGAGAATCGGGGGGGGGGGGGGTGGCTGTAATTCTATCTTTTCAAGGTGTGTCAATTAATTTAAAGAGGGAGCATAGCAAATCAGCTGGAAAATTTCCAATTTTCAAGAACAAGAAGTATACAACTCGAAATGTTTAGACTTGTCTCCATAATTTATTCATGGAAAATATGTCAGTGAATAAATGTACACACTTAAATTATCAATTTACTTATGAATCCATAAATGGATATAGTTTTACAAAAACAAAGAATAATAAAACAAATTGTTTGTGATAGGAAGCATGATATCATATATTAGGGTATTATAGTTTCATTAACTTTCAATCATGATTAATGCTATGGTTGCAAATACCTTTACAAACGATTTTCATACATAGCAAAACATGGTATAAAACTGTTCGTATGGTGTTCATGAAGTTATTTGTGACCATAGCATAAGCAATATAACTTACCCATAACTTGCGAGGTTTCACAATTACTAGTCTTAATTTTACTTAAGAGCAGGCCAGCAAATAGAGGTGCATTGGATAAGGGTGGGGTAAGAGTTGACACCCTTAAAACCTGTTCGCTTGTTGGGTTCTATTGCATCTATTTATAAACTTCAAGCAATTTCATTGTCTGAAACAAACCAGGCCCCTATTCCATTTACAATATCAGAGCCAGAATCAGGAGAGGTGATGTATTATGAACCATATACATTAATTGAACTTTTAATGTCACATTATCATTCAGCTCAATTTTCTGCTTGGTACATGCTTGAATAACTTCTTCTGTAATGTTACCATTTGACTATACCTGAGCGGTTGTGAATCTGCTCACATACAAGTAAGAATACATACCCTGTTATGATACACAATGAAATATTATTCTTTTAAAACAAAATTGTACATTTTTAAACATAAATAAACATTATCAATTAATAATCCTCAAAAATAAAATATACCAACTTTGTAAAAATCAACTCTTAGATGGCTATTACCAGATTCCTCTCTTTCACTGACCAACCAGTTCTTTTTCCCTATCATGTAACTTCATTTTTTTATCTTTGGAATTTTCCATTGATCCCTGCATTTTCGTCTCAATTAGTTAATACATAATGTAAAGAAATAAAAATCACCACATACCACATATTTAAAAAAAAATTATTTACTATTTCATTATTGCAGTACAATAATTCTGTTTCATAAAACTAATTGGTTACAAATTGAAAAATGTTAAAGTGAGTTTGCTGTCAATCAATCATATGGCACCATTTCAGTAGCTTTTAACATTAGCTTTAGACTTGTCATTGGTAACAAGTTTTATGAAATAGGGGCCTACTTCAATAAAACAACATTCTGTTAATTTCCATCACATATTTACCTTGAGGGTGTAACAATTTACAGCATCTAAAAATAAATAATTCATTCTAAGTCTTTGTGCTGCGCCATTAAAATTGTGTGCACAGCTTTTTATTCACGGTGCTCATGATGATCAGGGATTTTACATGTTGCTTTCTTGTAATGGGCATTCCCAAATAATGACCATAAATTGCTTGCAATTCATTGTCGGACCAGAATATGCGAAAAGTGTTTATAACATCTTTTAAGTCAAATTTCTCCTCAGTCAAAAAAAATTCTAGGGTCCATAGATATTTGACTAAGGCAGAGTCACCTGAATGATGGAAATAAGTTGGCTTTATACCTCATTACACACAAGAAATATGACAGCAAATGCATATAAAGAGAATGTTAGAGGCACATGTTCTTGTGGCACTTTCTAGAAATAATTGTTTCAAGAGACAAGAATAATAGAGAAGACTCCTCCAGGATACATAAGATGTCTCTAAAAACGGTAAAATATAAAGCAAAGTTGCTTATTTTAGGATCATAAAAGTATAAAAGAATTTTCAAACTTTCAAAATATTGTTTCATAAATAGCCTTTTTCCCACTGTATAAAAAAAAACACATTTCCCTGATGTTTTCAAATTCTATCTTTTCAAGGTGTGTCAATTAATTTTAAGAGGGAGCATAGCAAATCAGCTGGAAAATTTCCAATTTTCAAGAACAAGAAGTATACAACTCGAAATGTTTAGACTTGTCTCCATAATTTATTCATGGAAAATATGTCAGTGAATAAATGTACACACTTAAATTATCAATTTACTTATGAATCCATAAATGGATATAGTTTTACAAAAACAAAGAATAATAAAACAAATTGTTTGTGATAGGAAGCATGATATCATATATTAGGGTATTATAGTTTCATTAACTTTCAATCATGATTAATGCTATGGTTGCAAATACCTTTACAAACGATTTTCATACATAGCAAAACATGGTATAAAACTGTTCGTATGGTGTTCATGAAGTTATTTGTGACCATAGCATAAGCAATATAACTTACCCATAACTTGCGAGGTTTCACAATTACTAGTCTTAATTTTACTTAAGAGCAGGCCAGCAAATAGAGGTGCATTGGATAAGGGTGGGGTAAGAGTTGACACCCTTAAAACCTGTTCGCTTGTTGGGTTCTATTGCATCTATTTATAAACTTCAAGCAATTTCATTGTCTGAAACAAACCAGGCCCCTATTCCATTTACAATATCAGAGCCAGAATCACGAGAGGTGATGTATTATGAACCATATACATTAATTGAACTTTTAATGTCACATTATCATTCAGCTTAATTTTCTGCTTGGTACATGCTTGAATAACTTCTTCTGTAATGTTACCATTTGACTATACCTGAGCGGTTGTGAATCTGCTCACATACAAGTAAGAATACATACCCTGTTATAATGATACACAATGAAATATTATTCTTTTAAAACAAAATTGTACATTTTTAAACATGAATAAACATTATCAATCAATAATCCTCAAAAATGAAATATACCAACTTTGTAAAAATCAACTCTTAGATAGCATAATCATTCAACTTTGCACAAGTTGAAGGCTATTACTGGAGTTCCTCTCTTTCACTGACCAACCAGTTCTTTTTCCCATCATGTAACTTCATTTTTTCATCATTGGAATTTTCCACTGATCCCTGCATTTTCATCTGAATTAATACATAATGTAAAGAAATAAAAACCACCGCATACCACATATTTAAAAAAATTTATTTACTATTTCATTATTGCAATTCTGTTTCATAAAACTAATTGGTTACAAATTGAAAAATGGTAAAGTGAGCTTGCTGTCAATCAATCATATGGCACCATTTCAGTAGCTTTTAACATTAGCTTTAGACTTGTCATTGGTAACAAGTTTTATTAAACAGGGGCCTACTTCGATGAAACAACATTCTGTTAATTTCCATCACATATTTACCTTGAGGGTGTAACAATTTACAGCATCTAAAAATAAATAATTCATTCTAAGTCTTTGTGCTGGGCCATTAAAATTGTGTGCACAGCTTTTTATTCACGGTGCTCATGATGATCAGGGATTTTACATGTTGCTTTCTTGTAATGGGCATTCCCAAATAATGACCATAAATTGCTTGCAATTCATTGTCGGACCAGAATATGCGAAAAGTGTTTATAACATCTTTTAAGTCAAATTTCTCCTCAGTCAAAAAAAATTCTAGGGTCCATAGATATTTGACTAAGGCAGAGTCACCTGAATGATGGAAATAAGTTGGCTTTATACCTCATTACACACAAGAAACATGACAGCAAATGCATATAAAGAGAATGTTAGAGGCACATGTTCTTGTGGCACTTTCTAGAAATAATTGTTTCAAGAGACAAGAATAATAGAGAAGACTCCTCCAGGATACATAAGATGTCTCTAAAAACTGTAAAATATGAAGCAAAGTTGCTTATTTTAAGATCATAAAAGTATAAAAGAATTTTCAAACTTTCAAAATATTGTTTCATAAATAGCCTTTTTCCCTCTGTATAAAAAACATTTCCCCGATGTTTCAATTTCTTTAAAGTGGAAGTCCAATCCAACAAAACATTGATTTGAATAAAAAAAAGAAGAGAAATCAAACAAGCTTTAAAATGAAAATTTAATCAAAGTCAGATGTAAATTAGAAAGTTATGAATTCTTAATTGTTTTGTTTATGTTTCAAAAAACAATATTATGCACAACACATTGATATGAAAATGAGATAGTGACATTCACTTACTATTTCTTTTTTCATTTATTGCATGAATTTTATCTTAATTCTTGCGGAGTTGATAGCAAGGAAACTGTTTACTGAATAACAATAGGTCACAATGATAAAAATTACACATGTTTAGGAAGAAATCCAACTTTGATTCACGTTGTAATGACAAGAAAATAAAAATATTTCACATTTCATACAATAATTTTACACAATCAATTTATCATTGCTTTAAACACTAATTCATATCAAGGCACAGAAAGAAGAGTGTCCTTTTTTTTAATAGATTATTATAATGATTATCATTTTTAGCATTACAAACATATGCACAATGATATGAAAATTATCAAAATGAAATGCAAAACAGACTTCAACAAAATGCTTTCCTTTCAAGTAGGCCCAAGTCATTACATTTATTTTGAAAAAGGTTATTAATAAATGGGAGGTAAGGGTTAAAGGTAAATGCCAGTTATGGTAACGATATCAAAATGAGTTCGTACAGAATCTAATGAAATGACCACGAAAGTGTCTGTTTGTATAGATAAAACATATGTGCCAAAGGATTCTAGAAGAAATTGTGTAATTGCTGAGAAATCAGCAAATAAGCACACGATTCGGGTCAAGCGTTGGGCCTGACATTCAATGCAGTAATTATACACTGTCCCACGTGCGCTTTTCTGTGTTGGTGATCTTCAGTGTGAACATTTTTCAGCGTAGATTTCAAGATTTCACAAAGTTCAGTTTATGTAACTGTACCAGATCTAGATCCTCAATGATATACTGACAATTAAGCCTTATTTTACCGACTTTATCATGAAAGCAGTGTTTACTGCAATTACTGTCATTTCTCTTTGACTAGCAGGCCGTGGTACAGATAAAGATTGTATCACCTTCAAGATTTGTGTTGCATCATGGGTAGAGCAAAATTTCATTGATTGACCTGCCTTATGACTCTATCTTGATTTTTCTTTTTCAAGTTGAGAAAAGGACACCAAAGGCACAAAGTTCAATATCAATGATCCAATAACTTATTCATGGCTCATACATTGGTATGATATTGGCCAGAATTTGGCATTCTATTCCCATATGTAGACATGCATTATAGTAAGATATCGTGTGATATCAACTAAAAACGATCTTTCAGAGTCAAGGTAGAAGAAGGTGTTCTTCATTTTCTTGATATTTTGCAACTTAATCAAAATAATTTCAAGGAATATTGAAAATAGATGACTATTTCATTTTCATGGATGTAAAGATGTGAAATTTGTTATTTTGGCAACTTCTGGGGACAACTATTTTCTCTATAGGGTCAATGGCTGTCAAAATAGGAATACATTTATGCATGTAACAGTCACTTGAACGGCATTTACATGTTTTTATTCAGCCATATTTTCAAGTGATAGTTCAATATCTAAAATTGATTAAAAATATATGATTTTGCACACACACAAAAAAACTGCCATAATCTTCACAAAACAATTTTCTTAAGTATGACCTTGATTCCAACAAGCTATATAAAACCTGGCAAAATCAATCTGCAAGCCACTTCTTCATATTCTTCCTTTGCCCTTCATTCAAAATGAATTTATAAATCAAGAAGGTGAGAGATATGATATAATGATGATGAAGGTTTTTGACAAATTTGTGAGGTCATATGAGTATTGGTTAAGCATATAAATTAGGAGTGTTTTAACCAACTACTAGAAAACAATATTGATGCTAGTAATGAATCAGGGTACTAGTACTGTTGGATCAATATTCTTGACCATCAAATATCATGAATTAGTTCCAATACAGGACCTCCAGTAAGAAGAATCAAGTTATCCCATTGAACCAGTTAGACCTGAGTTTGCCAATCAAGATCATACTCTGCTCAATTAAAATATTTTATATGAATAAAAACAACCAACAGAAGTAAGACAAGCATGCTGTAAAACTTTGTTTCATTGCCCAAATTCACCACTGTTTCCAATGTATCCAACAGTATTTGGCTGTAGCAGGCCCAAGCAATCTTGAGCATTAGAGCTCCGTCTGTGGTAACAAATAGAGTATATTATGGCAGTCTCTTGTTTACTAGAGACATGATAAATATTAGCGGCGTCAGACAGGAAAATGGAGAAAATACAAGCTCTTCTGCCTTTTGATTCTATTGATTGAAATTCAGAAATCAATGTTGTACAATATCTATAACACAGAGACAGCATTTTAGTTGTTGGAAAAATCCAAATACATAGCATTGAATGTACTTTTCAAAGCGTCAAAGTTCCAGACACCCATCCCAAGGAACACTGGATTTCAACTTAAGACAGAATGGAAATGCAGAAAGAAAAATTTCCGGCATAATTCAGCCCTAATTTTATACCTTTATCTATCCTCATGCAGTAAAATGTTATTGCTTAAAATGTTTGTATCTAAATTAGGTGACTAATACTCTGCACATGTGTTTAAAACTGAGGACTAATGCCAAGATGATATTAACAGTTTTCAACAGATAGGCCTTCTCCCTTTAAAGACCACCACTCTACGGTAGCATCTCATATACCATACATGTAGTCCCAACCAATCCTTATTATTCCATCATCAATGGAAAGTCCAATTTTATTTCCTAGCAGGAAATTGCTTATGACTTCCAAATTCATCATCCACTAAATTCTTTTCCTGAATAATCAGGTCTCCTCTGAACAAAACACTAGTTTTTGTCCTTGGCAAGTATTCCACAGAAAACAAGCAGTGTTTGCCCAACTCAGTTAAATCTGATCTTGAAATGACATACCATATTTTGTTTCATACTTTGACAAGGTATGATCTGTTTCACTGTAATACTCCTAGTCAATGCCTCTGGTAGTTCCTTTCCTATGGGATTTTATCTTTCTGCTTCCAAACTTCAGCATTGAATCTTTACCTACAAGACTGACAGCTCAGCATCCACCCATATCCTTCTTCTTTCCCTTCCTGTAAAATCGAGTCTCCTGTGGATCAAAACCTTGCTCTTTGCACCCGTACACAGCCCATGAAGGGGTCTTTGCCATGTAGTCCTCTGCCGTGAATATTTTCTTTCCCTCGCTCGCATCATATTCAGCCATCAGCGCATGGAATTGTGGGTAATCGATCCAAGTCCACCATTCACCATCCTTCTTGAACTGCATGGAAATAAAAAATAAAGTATTTAAGGAATCTAATGAAAATACCAGAGGCATTCAAATATACAAAAGATAATAAAAAAACAGTAATACAACTAAGACTGCTTTTGCTATAAAGAAAAAGCACCTCACAAAAGAGTGTGTGTAGTGTCCTTTTAACAGGAATCTCGCAGTAAAGGCACTATCAGTGGCTTCCCTAGATTCCTCATTGTTTCTTCTACGATGTAATTGGCAATGATAAGCTGCTGACAAGATTACGAAAGGAAAGAAACAGCTCTGACTACTGGTAGGTTGCCTTATTGGCTATAACATATACAGCAAACTTGACCAACAAACATGGTGCTTTAAATTCCTTCCTACCAAAACCATTTATGCCTTGGTGGTGCATAAGTGGCAAATGAAGATATATCAAAGGATGATATTGCCACAACATAATCAAAAAGTTTGACTGTGAGACAAAGTACAGTGACAACTGCACTAGAACAAAACACATCTACACATTTATTGGAAATTCAAGAGTTAATTGATCACACATAAAAAAAATACAGCTACTAAAAACAACAAATAAGTATATAAAAAATATTTAAGTCTATGGTAAAATCAATGTTGACTATCAATAGTCTAACATGGGAAGGGCAAGTCATAAATCAAAAGTAACATTTTTTATGATACAAGACAGATTTCACATCTATTAAAAATTCTCATAGTTGTTATCTAAGTAACACTTATGTGCAAGATAATACCATACAATAGTTGTACCTTTGTATTAGCTGCCAGAACACAGTTTGAATGTTCATGTTCGCTAGCTATCTCATACTCTGGTAGAAGGTCCATGAGTTTCTGTACAAAGTGAACAACTTCCTCATGCCAAGGGATGTTCTGCATGGTCAGTGTGCTGGCTTTCGACTCACCACAGTAGGTTACACCCTGAGAAAAATAAAACAAATGAAAAGTGGAAATATTTTCCATCCACTAACAGGGATTATAAACAATCTTTAACAATCACTTTGAGGTGGTCCAATAACACAAAGGTTAGTGATTAATCATACGCTTGATTTTCACGATTGATAGTACATTGTAGTCAATGGAATCAATCGTAGAAAATTGTTGTACGATCATTGCTAAGCTTTGTGTTAAGAGAACCAGGACTTAACCTCATTCAAAGCTAAAATTTGCCTTTTTAAATCAATAACCTGCAAATAACATGTGAATTGAGAGGTAAAACCGAGAATAATACTAGTATTCCTGAATTTGTGTACGTGTAAGATCATTTTTAAGTCTAGTTTAAAAGATTGGGGCTCATTTCGTTAGACCTATTGTGATTTATGAGCTGGTTGGGTACAACTGGTTTCTCCTTTCACTTTGTACCACACAATGCAACAGAACAAGGGTAGGCTTAGAGATCTGGGGGTGTTTCATAAAGTTGTTTAGTACATCATTAAGAATTACAAGTATGTCATGTGACCTATTCATTGTGGCCAATTTAAATTCTTAATCATTTTCATTCCCATCTGCTCAGTTTAAATCTATGTAGATTATCATTCTCATTGCAAAAAAAGGATCAGAATGCTAGATCATTGATTTTTCAATTTTTACTATGAAGGTCATGCAAAGTTCACTCCAAACCACAATAAAAACAACAATTCTCATTATTTCCCAGACCGTAAGGAGAGATCAAGAGTGATCATCAGTATTGTGTAATGTCATGAATAGCCAGGTGGGATGGCTAAAGAGTTGAGGGTCTATACCTTGACCTCAATGAAATCTGGTTTGCCGAGTTGTACAAGGTTTGCATAGGACTGTATCTCCTCATCGTTCCATGCCTTGACTAGAGTAAGACGATATACTGTCCTCTGGCCCTGTTTCAATAAAAAAAAATATTTTAGGGGGAGTGTTTATGTTAATAGAAAGGATCAGGTTGCTAAAGAGAGCCCTAACATTTATTTATGGGCCAGTCATTCAGTATCAATAAGGACAAGTTCTCTTGTAATTCTGTAGATTCTATACTTGCTACAGAGAATATACAGTTGTATTCAAAAGTTAGTGAACCCCAACAATAAATGCAATCCATCAAGCTGAATGTTGAATGGAAGAGAACGTTCAGCGAGCCCAGAGCAATCAACTTCATTAAATGTAATAGTCTATCACAAACTTTACAATTGAATACTACATGGCAGAACTTTTCAACTATTTAAAGGACAAGTCCACCTCAACAAAAACTTGATTTGAATAAAAAGAGAAAAATTTAACAAGCACAACACTGAAAAATTCATCAAAATCGGATGTAAAATAAGAAAGTTATGACATTTTAAAGTTTAGCTTCATTTCACAAAACAGTTATATGCACATCTCGGTCAGTATGCAAATGAGGAACTGATGACATCACTCACTCACTATTTCTTTTCTATTTTATTATATGAAATAAGAAATATTTTGATTTTCTCCTCATTGTCATGTGAAATGAAGTTTCATTCCTCCCTGAACACGTGGAATTCCATTTTAACATTTTGTGGTTCAGGCAACGAGGTCCTAATCGTCAAATCGTAAAAATTGAAATATTGTATAATTCAAACAATAAAAAACAAAAGAAATAGTGAGTGACATCATCAACTCCCTCATTTGGATGTAACTGGCTCGTTCATATAACTATTTTGTTGAAAATAAGCGAAACTTTTAAATGTCATAACTTTCTTATTTTACATCTGATTTTGATGAAATTTTCAGCATTGTGCTTGTCTGATTTTTCTTTATTGATTTAAATCAACATTTTTCTGAGGTGGACTTGACCTTTAAATATATTCATTTTCTGGTTGGGTTTACTAAGTTTTGAGCACCATTGTATATTCTATTCTTTTAAATAATTTGTAATAATCCATTTCTCAGCTTGAGACAAAAATTCTCTGACAAACTTTAATACCCAACTTGACTCAAATCCCAGAGTGTACATGTACAGGTATATACTAACATTAAAATGTAAAATTAAAGCTGAAATACCAAGTACAGTAGCGGACCATGACCCGGAGGAGACAAAGCATTGGGGGGGGGGGGGCACTGCATTGTTTGTGAACAATGCCATGCCCCCCCCATGCTTTGTCTCCTCGGGGTCATGGTCCGCCACTGACTACCGGTAAGTATATACACATTACACCTGATTCTATTCATACCTTATCAGATAGGGCTTTCAAGCTATCAAGAAACCTGGGCCAGAAGTCTCTAAATAGAGGGCGATCTACTTTCTTCAAGCTTTCCTTTGTACTAGCATCAACACTCACATACAGCTGAGTAACTGGTAGCAGATTCCTACAAGGCAAAAGGTAAAAATATCTCAATATATATAATGAATAATAGTATGTCAGAATCTAAAAAAATAATGGTCTTGCAAAATATCAGAAAACTTCAATGTCATAACTTTCTAATTAACTTCCGATTCCAATAACAATTTCACATTCATGGTTGTTTAAGTTTTGTCTATTCATTCAGATTGACTTGTGGTAGATTTTACCTTTCAGCCTATGCCAATATTATTAGCAGTATACACATGATATGGTATATTTTAATGCTAGATTCTTGTAACAAACCATCACGACTTACTTGATTGCATCAGGAAACTGAGCATTCGTGACCAAGAAGGTGGAGATCTTTTCCTTATGGAGTAGTTCTACAAGACGGTTGATCTTAGGGTACATGATGGGTTCTCCTACCAGTGATAGGGCGCAATGTTGCACCCTCATAGCTTCAATCATTCTTTCTTGCTTTACCCCTGGTACTCCTGCATGTGTCATAAGAATAATCATTGTCACAGTCAAACTGGAGTAGTTGCATTAAAAATAGCAAAATAAAATTGCAATCATCAACAATCTGAGTCCTGAAATAGTTTGAAATATTTAAAGAGAATCAAATATTAAGAAATAATGAAAACTTCAATAAAACCCATTTTACTCAAACTCACAAACATAAATAAGCACACATGGGCATGTGTATCAATATTGCCAAGAATTAATTCTGTCAGGATGGCAAGCTTATTTTGGTAATTACTGAGCAATTTCTCATCTTGTACCAGAATCATACCTTTGAATTGTTTAATTAAGTTATAGTGGTTCTTTAGGGCTCCCTCTACAATGGTTTCAGCATCATCCATTTGCCATTTCCACTCCGTACCAACTGGATTTGTATGGTGTCTGGAAGGAGAAACAAAACAAATAAAAATCTAATTACAATACATGTATTCATGCAGACTATTCCTGCATGCTCCATGATCTGTGAATATTTCTGACCATTCAGCTGAAAACTCACATCAAGTCGCAAAATTAATTTTTAATATTCAAAAGATTTTGAAAAAGCATTTCCTAAGCTTTAAAATGGATATATGCTATTACCCATCAGGAGTATGCTTTATAGCGTGAAAGACATATTGAAGCTTTCATAGATGTAATACAGAAATACTTGAATCTTGAGTTCGGCTAAAATTCAGGTAATACGAGAAAGGGTTACTCCTTAACAAACCTTAACTTGCGACGTTTTTCATAAGTTTGGTTTTAGAAGCCCAAATGTCTATACGGCTTATTACAGAGAACTTTCCCTGATGTATTGAGTGTTTAGAACTAGATGGTGGCATTTGCTTCATAATCAACTGAAAAGAAAAAATGGACATGTAAAGGTAAGCCCCCCTCATGCTACCTAAACCCACACCCCCTCCTCTGCTTCCTTACTGACAAATCAACCCCCCCCCAACACACATTTGATTGGACTTGTTTCAATATTCATTAGCATGCAATCATGAATGAATCTGCCGTTACAGACTCGGGAAGGGAAAAGCTACCCAAGTTAAATAAGTGCAAAACAAAACTACTTCCTATCACTGAGTAGGGATACCAGCTTAAAGATCAAAAAGTATCTCAAATCTTGTACTGATATATGACTACTTAGGTTAAAGTTTCAACTTGCCTGTGGTTGAATCCATCTGAAAGATTCAGGCAAATAACAATCACCTCTGAGAACAGCCAGAGTTTGGCATTGTTTAAATTCTAGCGATTTAGCGATTTTCTGTTGACATGCACTTACAAAATTTTGTGTAATTTTGGAAACATGTATCCAGGGGTCACAAACTTGTTCATTAAACAACACAGTACAAACTTTCCACCTTACAGATTTACAACAAAACAAAAAGTTGATGGGATGGTGAATCAGCCCCCAGTCATATTAGGGTGAAAGGCTACAGAATTTGCAGCTCTACAAGCTTAATGTGAATTGTTACTCATGAATTGAAGACTTTTACATGTTTTGAGTCAACCTAGTACTACCTACCTCCAACAGAAGACACATTTATTGGCACATGCTAGACTGGGTGTGGACTCCATGCATCGATGACTCTCAATACCATAGAATGTATGCTTGTAACATCCACCTCTACCACGAAGCATGCTCTGTAAAACAACAACATAGTTTGACACTTTATATTCCAGCCATTCATCAAGTTATTCAACCCACAATTCTTCTTGACTATTCTACTCTTATTGTTGAGTACATATGGATAAGTCCTACATTGTTATGCAACTTCATGCATTTAAAAACAACAAGATTTGCCAAAGAAAAAGTAACAAAAATATCACTCCTCAGCCTTATAACGGAGAAGATTATGTATAATATATTAGGGCATAGGTCAAACTGTTTGGACAGAGCCTTTGATCGTATACTGACTAGAGTTTAGAATGTTTGGGGTAGAAATTGTGGAGCCTTCAATCACAGACTTAACTCCAGACTTCAGTTTAGTGTTTGAGGATTTTTTTTTTTGGGGGGGGTAGAACTCATAGTCTTGATAAATTATTTGTTACACAAAAAACCTTTTTCATTTTATTTAGAACATAAGAGCTAACAGATAAGAAATGTTAATCGTCTGACGAAATTTGACGCAAATTTGATAAAATTGATGCAATCCATTGTGCATATCAAGAAAAAAAGTGCCTAATGACTCCTTGTGTTGAGTCTAGGCAAATGAACATTCTATTCTTGGTAAGAACTGTTAAAGAGTTGTAATGATTAATAGCTCACCTTTGTCCATCTACATAACTTCACTCCTGAATGAGAACCAATGATTCGATAACCTGTAAAACAATAACAAAGAGATGTTTGTTGGTAGAACATTTGAAAATAGCCCCATCTGCATACTGGTATCTTCACTTCAAATATGATTATTGTAATCTTCTGGGCTATTTTATCAATTAATCAACCTTTTTATACTTCCAACCCCCAATTTTTTCCATTTTTTCTACACTTAACAAACTTCAAAAGCCATGATAATTCAAGAGCAATGCAGTTTTCATATGACCTAAAAACTTTACAAAGCTATCTGTTTTCCATTTACATAAACATAGAATCTCATACAAACAAGCATTCATTTCAATTATTTTTTTCTTTTTCAAAATGTTGATGACATTTTTTCCTCTTTCCATGAAATTATATGAAGAATTACCTTGCTTTGTAAGATTTTTCCTGATGGTTGGCGTGACCATTTCCTTTGGTTCAGTACTTTGTTTCACTCCATTCATGGCCTATCACATACACAAAACAATGAAATTCAAATTTACCATTCATTTAAGATTTCACTGCCTTTACACATCTAGATGTTTGACACTCAGTGTTACAGTCATAAAAAATGCTTGATAATTTGTGACTAGAATCATGCACCATCATAACTAAAGCTGATAAATCAATCACATGTCATGAATGTTCCTTAACAACATTTTCCATTAATAACTATAGAATCTACAATACTTACTCTCCAGCACTCTTTGAGATAAAAATCTAATATTTTTAACATCATATCAGGTAAAGCCTTACATCGTAAATTGTTATCTGTCAACTTTCCTGCACCAGCAAAGCACAGTTGTCTGACTGTTACTATGTTTTAACTATCAGATAAGACATATTTTGTCAGATAAATCATTCAACAATTCGTATCAAAAAAGATCAGTACAGTAGACAAAACCAGGGGCCGATTGCACGAAAGGGTCTTTGCAAGGACCGTCTTTCGTGTCGCCCATTTTTTATGATACGCCATGTGAAACGCATTTTGAATAAATTACCTGCAAACATATTTCATTTGTCTGTTAAAATTAACAAAATATTTGTTTATAAAATGATGTGATATATCATTAAATTGTATAAAATTTGATTTAAAAGCAAGCTAACGAATCTTATTCTTTATCATAAATTTCAGAAACACCCCGCTTATAGCGTATCATAAATGATGGGCGACACAAAAGACGGTCCTTGGAAAGACCCTTTCGTGCAATCGGCCCCAGATTCCTCTTTCTTGACTTGCTATATGTCACAGTCACAACTCCCTATTTGCATCATCCAGCATCTCACTTGGAAAACACTGCAGTATAGTTCTCATTCTTATGTGGTAAAGGTAAATTGTTTTACATCCACTGTGTCTATTTTCTGTTTGGTATCATCCTTCATTGTCTATTATTTCTTTGTATACAACCAGTGAGTCTATGACACAGTTTGGTATAATTGTGTCCATTTCTTACTTTGTCTAATCACCAGTTGGGTTATACCCATTTCACTTGGTCTATCCAACTTGTCTATATCATAAGAAAAACTGTTTATTACCCAATTCTTCATTTAACAAAGTGGAAAATAAAGTAAACTGAATGACAGTTCTATCAAGTATTAGACCAAAGTGATATTTGCACAAATCAGTAATTACACCAAATTGATATTAGACCAACTTTTGTTTAGCCATGATGGTGTTGTATGATCCAAGAATTTGACCATCTGATGGTAGGCAAAGTGGATGTAAACCAGAGCAAATGACCCACTCTATCTTTATCTACCACATCCTATCAAAAGAATCCAAGTCTAAGATCACACAAACCTTGGCATTCTTCATCTTGTTCATGACTGATCCCAGGTCTTCGACATCGATGACATCCATTTCATCAGGATCTTCTTGGTCACTGTCCAAACCATCATCCACCTTCTCCTCATCGGCATTAACAAGACCTTGATCCACAGTGTTCTAAATAAAGGAACACACATGTCAGAGCTCAGAAATGTTACTGGCCTATATATATATCTCATCATTTATCCATCTAACTATGTACTTATTTATCATTCTTTTCTCTTACAAGTTATACCAAATGTATGAAATCTAGTAACCAACACACAAAAACCAACATAATTAATTGGTATGTTCTACATACATTTAGCAAATGAACATTAAGTTGAGTGCAACACATGAAGTCTTGCTGTGTAGGCCTATATTTCCATCCATAAACAACAGATTGAATTATACAGTGAAATAGACGAGACAAAGATTGAGAGAAACTAAGAATGAAAAAGAATCTGGGATACTGAAGCAATTTGAGTGTCACCATATTTAGTATCCTCACCTGCTTCAATGACATTTGACCTTTGCTTATCGACTGGCATGTTCCATTTTGATTACAACTGCATGCATTATCACCAGTTCCATTGCCCTTTACTACAGCCTGAAGAAAATCAGATTTCCACGCAGCAAAATCCGCCTCAGTACCTATCAATGAACAAATAAAATAATTAATCTAGATACTTTAAAGTGAACAAATCTTCTTGAAAACAGAATAAATCAATTTCCTTCATGATAATCTCATACCAGGTTATCAATCACAGCACAGCTGGTGACAAATGTTAAGATGCAATATTCAAACAATTAGGATGAAATCATTATAACACCAGAAATTTTATCATCTTCATACTAAGTGGCTCACTCCAGAAACCAATAAATTCTTACTAATATGAAAGTCTCTAAGATCCAAGTAAGAACATATCATATATTTTATTTTCATAAAAGTAATAGATACATCATACAGAACACATTGGCTCCAAACTCCCATTGGCAGTTTTGAATCTGTAGTATGAAACCATGCATTAATTAATCAATATAGAATTATTACAATTAAGTTATACAAAATCGCTGTAATTTAAAGTTTTATGTAACAGTCCAACTTACCACCATGCTTGCTTGCTGCAACATTGCCATCCCCTTCTCCTCTTGGGAGGAATGGCCTGGCACTCAAGTCTGTCAGCCATTGTTGTACATTTTTACTGACCTATAACAAAATAACAATCTTTATTACATATCTGGATAGTAAATCACACCCCTTACAATAAAAATAAATTATGAGGAAAAATCAATATCAACTAATGAAGATATTTTGGACACACTCTTGAAGAAATAAAGAACAATGTCAACTAAACTTGTGGAATTAAAAAAAAAACTTCATGTTTTATAAATCCTTGGAGTGTACAGAGACAATGCCCCTAGCTCTCCTTCCTCTTTGTGTGCAATTCATGATGTAACATGTGCATTACACAATGCAATGCAAAGGTCTTCTGCACCGAGGCATGGACAGAGACTTCTTGTTTGTCCCTCTTACTCCGTCTGAAATATTAGTTGAGCGAGAGAGTGGAGCCGAGTGAAAGAGACGGTGAAAGCAGGGACAAAGTATGGAACAAAATTTAGAATGCAGTTCTAAAATCTGGCCTCAGAGGCATATTACAGGTAAATTTATTTTTTATCCCTTTCCTTCATTAAAGTCAGTATTCTCTTTAGTTCACTGTTGCTAGCAAGGGTTGTGGGATTTTCATGACTGTCGGCTGCACCCAGGAAGTTTTAAGGGTGTGAATGAGCGAGCTGGTCTCATATGGTCTAAATTCAAATGAAGATATCCATGTGCGACAGCATTATCTGATAACTTTTTGGCAAAATGATTCAAATTAAAGGTGATTTTTCTCTGTTTTTTGTCATGTTTCAGTTTTGGTTGAGTGATTAACTGAACTTATGACCTTAATGGGACAAATGGAGTCTACTCACTGTGTTATAATGATCCTGATAAAGTGAATTCCCAAGTCCAAAGACAGCGAATCTATGTCCTTTGAGTAAAGTTCTAGGCACTCTAAAATCATTGACGGATTCATGGAGCCATCGATAGAACCATGCCCCACCCTCAGGAGGCTCACCATCCGTATAGGTAGATAGGATGTACACACATAATGTTTCATCATCTTGCTGAAAAGAGATAGAGATGACAATTTACATTTTCATAGCACCATTTATCTGGCTCAGAAATATGAGAGAATCTCTCCAAGTAAATCATTTGAAAGAGATGACATTGCAGTGATGTTGTGTATTGGAGCAAATTAAGGAGTTGTCCCTACCCTACATCCAAAGGGCACTAATTTTAATATCCTCATTGGAATATTGGTTTATACATATTTTTTACAATTTTCTTTCTTGTCGTTAGTCTGATAATGATCAAACTTTCAGTTTTATGCTCCTCTGAATTCTTTTTTTTTTATTAAAAAATATTCCATTTGGGTTAGACTCTTCTTTAGGCATTTTATGTATTATCAAATATATGTACATCAATTTCAATTCTAAGGTGTCAAATTACACAGTCTTGGTTATCACGTCTGGTATACAAGAGAAAATGATATATCCATTGATTCTATCCAGTCATTATTCAAGTGCTTAACCAGATTTTGAAAAACTGACTTACATCTAATAAAACATGTTTCTCTGGGTCAAACTCCTTCAGATCAATCACATCTTTCTTCACTGGGCTAGGGATATCTTTTGCTAGTTGAGTTGCAAGGTCCTACAAGAAATGAAATATGTGATTTGTGTCAGCGCTATAATGAAAAATGAAATATGTGATTTGTGTCAGCGATATAATGAAAAATGAAATATGTGATTTTGTCAGCGATATAATGAAAAATGAAATATGTGATTTGTGTCAGCAATATAAATAGAAATAACAAGTTATCAACAAACAAAAAAAATTTGCTTTTCTTAAAGGTCTGATAAATAACTTTACCTCCCCCCCCCAAAAAAAAAAATGAAATAAATGTCTATTGCTTCAGAACTTGATAACACACAATTCAGGAAACCAAGTAAATTTGGCCAAAATTGATCCAATATTTGACTACAGACAATAACAAAACATAGTGATTATCATTGAGTTGATAACAACTGCCTAGTTTTCATTTTATTTATTGAACACAAACAATCCCAGACTAGCTTATATGACCCAAAATCAATGTCAAATGATCAATTACATAAAAGTCTCATAAATGTCCGAAATATCACTGATATATGTATTTCAAATTCAAAACCTTAATCTTAGACGGGTCCATGATCCAACTTAGGAACAAATCAAATTTTGCTCTTTTTTTTTTTAAATGTGAATTGAAATTATCTTTTTATTTCAGGTTAAATTTAGCAGTTAAGAATTTTCATTTTCAACATGAAAATTTTGGATAATTGCAAGCCCTTATATTGGAGTAAAGGCCGAAGTGGTAGCAAACTCACAGACATGAACATAAGAATTGGTGTAATGATTTATAATTTTACAGAGTAAGATTTTTCATTCCTCCATATTCCCATCAAATTTTACATTTTATTCCAAAATCGCGTCACATGCCCATGGTAAGGTGTGTTGTGGGATTAAAGATTTTGATATTAACAATGCTGCCCCACCACCTCTGTAAAAGTAGAGTGTATGTCATGCTTTACATGTAGCTATGCAAGTGAGATAACCAAAAAAAAGAGGATTTTCTAAAAGATTTCCTTAGCATTGAATATATGACTTTTTAATCTTAGTTTACCTTTGCTGTACCAGTCTGAGTGCCATAGAATATCTTTACGTTTGATATACACAGTGAAGATATCTCATTTGATGCTGATATGGATATAGTCTGATCATCTTTGCCTTTTACCTGCAGAAAATAAATAAAATAGATGATCACACAAGATTAGCATCACCATTCACTGCAACTAAAATGTTAAATATCTTGTTGATTAAAAAAATAATAATTTCATAACAAAAATAACAAGATAAACAGTAACAACAACAATAATGAAGATGGATAGGAGGAGTGTGAGAAGGGGAAGAACAGGAAGAAAAAATTATCATTGCTGGCATAAAAAACATTGTCTAAGTAGTCATTACTATTAGCCAACCATCACTAGTCTTCTGTATGGTTCAGAAGCCTGAATTATGTGCCAGAGGCAAGTTAAATGTCTGGAGTGCTTCCATCAGCAATTTCTCTATGATGATACATGATGTAATTCAATAAGCCAGTTGAAGGTTAGCTCATAATTAACTTTTCTCAAATGACCTTTCCCATTTTTCATTTGGAAGAGCACAAACACTTTAAAATGATGATATGTAAGCATTCCCAGCAATGGCATTCAAATTTTAAGAAAGAAAGGCATGGTATAGGGTCCAGACCAGAAGACTAGAATAGAACATCAGTGATGAAGTTTGAAAATCACATTCATTTGTTGCATTGCTCACTTTTGGCACATTAAAGGAGAATGAAACCTTTGGAACAAGATAGCTTGTGAGAAAACAGAAAAATCAAAGAAACAGACCAACAAAAGTTTGAGGAAAATTGGACAAATAATGAAAATGTTATGAGCATTTGAATAGTGCAATCACTAATGCTATGGAGATCCTCACATTGGCAATGCGACAAAGAAGTGTGATGTCACTTGTGAACAACTCTCCCCATTACTTTAGTACATATTTCACTTAAAATGCCTCTTTAATCACATCTATCAGTAGATCATGTGTTCTTTCTGTAGGAGGGCATGTAAGATAGATTTTTAAAGAATACATCATGGATAAAGAGTTTGTATCACCATAAGAAAAAGCAAAAAAGAAACATTTGGGGGGTATTTTATAGTCCATCAAAGGGAAAGTTGTTCACATGTGACATCACACATCCTTGTCGCATTGCCAATGGATCTCCATAGCATTAGTGATTGCGATATTCAAATGCTTATAATTTTCTAAATATTTGTCTGATTTTTCTCATAACTTTCTTTGTTCTTATTCTTTGATTTTTCTGTTCCGACACAAGCCTAATTGTTCCAAAGGTTTCATTCCCCTTTAACTATTGTTTGGGTTTCTGTCAAATATTAATGATTACTCGCACTTTGTTACTCTTCAGCTTGGATGGGATGAAAAAGAATATGTTAAAGGAATACATAAATAATCACCAAACCAATAATGCTTATGTCAGTGAATTTAAAACTTAAATTAACTTTTACTGCTTATGAGTAGTAAAAAATGAAATATTTTTTATTTCATGTAATACAATACCCCCCAAAAATGCTGGCACACTCTCTATGTAGAAAGTAAAGAAGAAGAGGAAGCGGAAGAGGAGAGGAGTAAGAAGACAACGAAAATGAGGCAGAAAAAGATTGAGGATAAACAGAAGGAAGAGGAAGACAATAAAAGAAAGCTGATGAAGAGGAAGAAGATGAAGAGAGGAAGGGAGGAAAGAAAAACTACCAAGAGGATCTATTGATATCTTCAATCATAAGTGTAGTAAGTCATCTGTCTTACATGTAACCCTTGAACCTTCTTTCTGTGTCCAAGAAAGATAAATATTCCAATCACTGCAGCAACTGCTAGCCACATCCACTCCCATCCGACTGGACCCATCCATATATCAGAGGTATTCATGGCTTCACCTGGGACAATAAAATGAGACAATTGCAGATTTCTTATGTCTTTAAAAAGAAAACACTTATCAATTAGTGATTCCAAATCTTTTTTAATAAAAAAAACAAAAAAAAGAAATCACTATTAAGCCTGTGGCTACCAAAAATATCAATATCGATGAGCTTAGATTGCTGCTAAATGCACCACATTTTATGTCTATTTAATGCTTCTCCGGCCGGCCACACAGCTGTACCGGTTGCGCAAATTGCGATTGAAGCAGAAAGGCAAGTACTGTGTCGCGTAACGTTGGCGAAGAACAATAGGAAATAAGATGGTAGCGTAAACATCGGGCGAGTCTCTTCCGTCTTGTCATAATATTTTCCTCATTTTTTTAATGAATTCTTGTTCAAAAATATATATATTTTTTTACTCTCTAGAAGCCACCTGGCTAATCGATAGAGCCTAGAGGGACACACACACACCACTCGCACAATGCACCCACACTGTAATTATATAGTGTACCAAGTAAGAATACCACCATGACAGAATCAAGCACCAAAGCACCTGAAGCACTGGCAGCACAACCCTCTCCAGGACAGCGTGTACGCTTTTTTGGAGAGTAGATCTACTTCTCCAAGGTTCTAGATGTCATTTTTATTTTTTTTTAATTTGAGCGCAAATACTAAGTAGTGAAGTAAAATTTGTGGAAAATTTCAAAATTCAATGCATGAGATGTTCGATAGAATTAAGGCTGTCAAACATCGGTTTACAAAATAATCGATATGACTCGGGCTTATTACCTGAATTTTAAAACCAAAGCCAAAGAAGGCAAAGCATTAATTGAGCAGCAGATCTATACATTTAGGCCTAGGCCAAACAAATTTTCTTACGCGTGGGACTGAACAACACGGATATCAACTTGCGATTAAACAATATGATGTTCTAATCTGATAGTGATTGCGTCCTCAAAACTTAATACCACTAAATAAAACCCACCCAGCAGAAACTTACTTGCATTGCTATTACCAACTGAAAGGAAGGCATAAGTAAGCCCGATCCATTTATTCAACATTTCAGTAAACCAAATTAAAGTAAGAGTAAGACTTACGACTTTACGTCTCAGTGACAGTGTCTGACATCCTCATCATTGTCCTAGGATAGGGCCTAACTTAACTAAAAAATACATAAATAGATCCATAAGTGTATTTCATTCAATTAACATATTAGTTAATCATGTTAATTTGGCATTCCGTTAATTTCATTTATTCATAATATTACAAAACATATTTCTTTTGATATCATATCATTCTAATTTGTGATTATTTCACCGGTTATTTCACCTTCCTCTGCTTGGCAATGTACCGGTACGGTACGCGTGCACTTTGCATTGGCTAAACGGGCCCCACGTGTAGCAGGATCAGGGTTAATGTGATGTCAATGAGCGGCTCTACTGCTAAACTTTGGCCGTCTCCAGCCGTACAAAAGATCTCGGAGTTTCGGAGCGCTGCGCAAGGAGTAAGCTAGCGTTCCGACGATCCGATCCCGACGACATCCCGTATTCCGGCGCGGTAATGCAGTGAAGAGGATTGGTGGATGTCAACGCTAGAAGTTTGGGCACGAAGTTTAACCCTGGAATTTCTTCTTTAAACGTTAGGCGCACTTAAACTTTTGATCAAAATGAAGTTGGTTATCTACGGAGCTCATATGTTTTCAGTTATCATCCTTTTCCTCATGCATGAGGTGTCAAAATGTGCAGGGATTGGTGAGGTTATCTATGCAGTGAATAGCGGCGGACCTGCACACATAGACATGTACGGAACTCATTATCAGGAAGACCCCTTGACCATCGGGATCCCATCGGACTACGGGAAGAGTATGCCGATAGCTAGGGTTCCTCCAAGTGATGCCATCCTGTATCAGACGGAGCGCTATCATTTATCAACATTTGGCTATGATATTCCAATCAAGGAAGATGGCGACTATGTTCTAGTTCTCAAGTTTTGTGAAGTTTGGTTCACATCTTCAAGAATGAAGGTGCCTATCATGTCTTATGATGATCACCATAATATAATGAATTGTTTTTTTTTTTTTGCTTTTAATCCAGCCAAATAATTTTGCTTTACAATTTTGAACAGCATTATGGTCATAAGAGAAAAGTTCTCAACTATGTAATGCACATTCCTATGTAAAAAAAATGGTACCGGTAAGGCGGTATACATATGACTTTATCATGCATAGCAGTTGATCTTTCAAAAATGTGGAGCAAATGACGATGCGATACTAGAAAAATATTCCCTGTAATCCAAAGGTGGTTTTTTTTTCTCAATTTTTTAATTACCTGTTACTTGGGTTTATAGTCAAGGAGGTATGCCTTGATAATCCAGGGCTTTAAACTTAAGTCTATACTGCAGTGACGGACATTGTGGAGAAGTAGCTTTCTATGTATTTTTTCAGTGATGCAGTGTAGATTGTAAATCATTTAACATGTAATTTTTTAATAGGATTTTCCATTTCATGCTTTTTGCCATGTACCTCTAAATTTTAAAACTCCATCCGAGGCAATTAATTACGCCTCTGATCGAATGTAACAACGATCCATGGATTCTATACACTGGTATGCATCCACATATTTACATGTAGATCTACTAGTACTACTTCCTAATTAAATTTGAAGAGTTTTTACATGTAATTGGAGGTACACAATATAATCATAACTCACAAACTGATGTACTTTTTCTTCTTAACAAAATTATTGGCAAAAAAAAAACAGTTGTCACAGTCTGCAGACATCATGTTTCTCCTGATGTGATTGTCTGTACAGATTTTTTTTCATGTGAACAAACCAATACAGGGCTGGGACCATATTGCGACTTTATCTGAAGGTCCACTGCAAGCTCCTTGGGATCATTATGGTAGATTTCATTTTATATGGTGTGAATACCTTATGTGATTTTGATTGTATGTTTCATAGGATGAGTGAACAGTGTCACAGAAAAAAATCAAAGCAAATTTTTACACTCTATATAAGTCAGTGCAGTGTGGGAAAAAATATGTAAATTCATTTACTAATTTGAACATTTGAAGGTATTACTTTAGTAGTACATGTATCTCTGTGGTTTTATTTTGAAGCAGTTGTCGGGCAATCGTATCAAGTATTTGGTTGAAAAGATGAGGCAAGAACTAGAAGAAGAACTACACATTGATTGTATGTATAGCAGAACTAACACACAAACGTATTCCAAAACTACTCATTGCACTCTGACAGTGCGACACCAAAATATATAGTTGAGTAAACAGTGACAAATAGATTCTGAATCATTTCAAGAAAAAAAGTATGGTGTCCAAACTCTCCATGAAGGAACCTGCATTTTCAAACAATATGCCTTTCTGCATTGTGGATGTACATGTATAGCAATTGCATCAGACGCTCTGTTACCCTTGGAAGAACACTCATTACCCTTATGTATGTGTAGTCTGGTAATTTAGATGATATGGTAGGTGTAAGAACGATACTTTTTTTCCTTTCTGTGTTGGTAATAGGTATTTGATGTAGTCTTGAATGAGCAGCACACAGTTGTACCTGATCTGGATATTTACCACAAGGTTGGGCGTGGGACGGCCCATGATGAGTATGTCCCTTTCACAGTCAGTAAGAGTAAACTCAAGGTACTCGGAGAGGTCTCAACAATCAGTGGATATCTTAGAGTGGAATTTCAAAAGGTAAAGTCTTGTTTTCACAATATGTGTTCCTCATTTAGGGAAAGAGCCCATGATTTTTTTTACTTCAGTGTCTTAATACATGCTATCCCCCCCCCATGAAAAACTACAAAGGAAAACAAAGCAAGAATGTGGTTGTACGTGTTGAACTCGTTACCCCAAATGATATTCCCTACTTCAATTTGATGCACAATTCAGAAAAGATTATGTAGGTCATGTTTTTCCACCTGAATTTGTAAGTTTTATGCATCACCCCTTTTAATATTGTTTACAAAGTACAAGTAAGATTATAATCAATCTTCTGAGTTTCATTGCATTTTTACATGTATGTGTGTAGTTTGAAATACTTGAAATTCTATAAATTGCACTTATTTTCAAAAGATGCAATTCCAGCCAAGCTAATGCAGTTAACGAGAAATACCAATTGGTGGTAACGTTCTCAAAATGAGTTCGAACAGAAACCAATAAAATGACAACTCAAGTGTTTGTAACTGTACAAATTTTCTTCAAGAGCCATTTGTCACATAGTACAATGTATTATTTATTACAGTATTTGTACATGTATAAATAAAAAAATTAATTGTATGTGACAAATGGCTCTGGAAGAATATAATTGCTGAGAAATGAGTAAAATAAGCAAAGATTTCCATCAACCGTGATTTTAAAAACTCTTAATTAGATCTTATGCAATGAAATTGTTTGCTGCAACTACATTTATACCTTTAATTATTTGAGGTATTTGTTGTTATCGTTAGTATGTAGGATACAACTTCACTATTAGTTGGCAAATATAATTAGCATCATGCAATACCAGTTTTTATGGGTACCCCAGTGATTTGTCCAAAATAGTAATACATCTCTAAGTCGATAAAGTTTCAAGTAAAATAGTTCAAATGAAATAAAATTCAATTCAATCAAAATCTGATAAAGTTATTGAATTATAACGTATTTTGTAACAAATTAAAGAGAAATGTCAGTAGTTGCAGTAAACACTGATTTCATGAGAAAGTCTGCAAAACCAGGCTTAATTGTCAGAATATCATCGAGGATCTAGATCTGGTACAGTTACATAAACTGAACTTTGTGAAATCTTGAAATCTACGCTGAAAAACGTTCACACTGAAGATCACCAACACAGATAGGCACACGTGGGACAGTGTATAATTATTGCTGGAATAAAGACCCAACGGAAGTGACCGAATCCGCGCTTATTTTGCTTATTTCTCAGCAATAACACAATTTCTTCCAGAATCCTTTGGCACATATTTTTTATTCATACAAACAGACACTTGGGTGGTCATTATATTAGATTCTGCAAAAAGTCATTTTGAGATCGTTACCAAAACTAGCGTTTACCTTTAAATGCATACCATAGTGAATATGTAATAGATGGGCTGACGGTGCCAGGTCCCCACTTTCCCTTTTCTTATTTTATTCCATGATGAAATAATATTAGGTGTGTAAAACATGTTTCCTTTGTAACAAAATGAATTCCAGCAATGATGATCCAATACGTCAGATCAGAAGTTAATCCTGCTTTGTTTGTTTTGTTTTGAAATCTTAGAAGAAGTTTGATTTGAATATAATTTCCTACACGAAAATATAAAAGATCTTCTCACTCATTGAAAATTCATGAAGAGGTGCAAAAAAATGTTTCACTGAAATGGTGCAAAAATATCATGTTCAACTCTGTTATTGTCCAATTTTGATAATTTTTTTTATTTAATTTTCTGATCAAATCACATTTCATCCTAGAGTACCTTCCCAACTTTTATGTTTATAGATTGTTTGGCTCTAAATTCCAAATAAAGTCTGTGCTCTGCTCTTTATAATCGGTGACAAGTTAAGAATTACTTAATGTGCAATCAGATATATGTAAGGTATTGGAATTATGACATTGGCCAAGAGCAATTTTCACAGACATATTAAATCTTATTTTAAATTGTTCTTCCTTCTTCATTCCAGGGTGATCTAGACAATCCTAAAATCAATGCACTTGTTGTTTATAAGGGGACATTTGATGGTGAGTATCATTTCTCTTTTCACAAAATTCACAAAGAAATAAAATACATGTGAGGTTATAAGGTTCAGCTTTGCTTTGAAATATGTACAATGTAGGCCTATTGAGTATTTCTATGTTTTCAGTATGTTACAATTGGAATGAGGTCCTGTGATGCTGGATGCTAAATTATAAATGTTTGCGTGACTCCCAATGTCTCTCTCTCTCTTTTTTGTAATGCAAGCCACATTAAATTGCTATTAAAAGGCCACCCACACCTTATGATTTGTCTGTGACCTGATGTTGGAATAAAGCATAGTTGAGACATGGTACATGTTACTGTGCAAAGTTCTAAATCATTGTAAGAATATTAATGTTCAAATCTGTGACTACATGTATGTTGCAATCTTTATTAGAATAAAAGCAAATTGAATCTAGTTGTAATGACATCATAATGGGCTGCGATTTAAAACCAACATTGCCTTTACTTCAAAATAAAGGCCTACAATCATCCCAAATTGTTATGTTAGTATTTGTGATTGCTAATTTGATCCTGAATCAGAAAGATGCTTTTCTTTCATATTTTCAAAAATAAGCAAAATGTGATTTGTTCCAAAACCAGATCTTGGAACCTACATGTATCGTAAGGTGTACAGAGGCTAGTGACAGAGGCCTTTAGATTCATCCTTGAAATGTGTAGTTTGCAATCAATTTCATTCTTGATTTAATAATAATAATAGCGGCATATTTACCCAGGGTAGCCACTTCAGTTCCAAAAACTGTTCTCCCAGCGGGTCCTGCTATTTAATAATTTGACCAATAATAATAATAATTTAATAATATATACATGTATAGATATATAAATTCCATATTATGATTATCACCAGCTGAAATATCAGCATCTTATGTCCTTGATGAGTAATGACTCTATATTCTTTACCATCAGTGTACACTGTTACTGAGGTTCACATACAGACAATGTACATGTAATTGGAAATGGAAAATGGGTTAAACCATGGACTAATTAACGCAAACCTTCCCTTGATGCAATGATAGTCATTGTCACTAGATTATGTGCATCTTGATTTGTGGGTAATCCCATTTGATGGAATAATAGTCATTGTCACTAGATTATGTGCATCTTAATTTGGGGGTAGTCCCATTTGATGGAATAATAGTCATTGTCACTAGATTATGTGCATCTTAATTTGGGGGTAGTCCCATTTGATGGAATAATAGTCATTGTCACTAGATTATGTGCATCTTAATTTGGGGTTAGTCCCATACATGCTTGGCTGTGTGACCTTTGGAAGAAATAAATAAACTTGTAGGCAATTCCTTTGCTTTTTAGCAAATACCAGTTCTCAGGTGCATTACATGTATGCGGTACATGTAAACTTTTTAGTTCACAGGCACTTTGAGAGAGTCTCCTCTATTTAGCAATATTTTGTGAAAACTGTTGGTTATCTGCAATTCGTCATTATTATTCATTAGAGAATTTTATCACACCCCCACTTAACTTTTTCTTGTTATTGCTTGAAATCATAATTATTGTACATTTTTCACTCCGGTGTGTATGCTACATGTATGTCTCCCTTACAATAAAAATAGTTGCAGCAATGAATATGAATGCACCAAATCAGTTGTCAATCCAATTTGTTTAGATCTTGGAGGACAAAAGTCAGATAAACATAATTTCATGTAATAAATGCTAAAGAACAAGTGGGGATGTGATATCACCAGTTTGCTCATTTAACAACATGGATAGAACTATTTCTCATAATGCAAATTTTTTAAATGTTATAAAGTTCTTTGATCTTCCTTGCCGATTTTGATGAAATTTTCAGTGTTTTGTTTGTCTGATTTTTCTTTACATGTATGTCATTAAATTTTATTATATGCTGCTGGGAGAACCCCTACAATTTTTAAATAGTCATGATTCCATTGATCTTTCAAGGTTTTCTTTCTTTTGAATACAGATGTTCCAAAATTACCTCCATTTCCTGGTTTGGAGGATCCTGAGGATGAAGGTGACGACGATGAGGAGAAGGATGAGGACGATGCACCTAAGGTGATCTCAAAGGCCAAATATAAATCTGGTCCTAAAGCTGTGGACCCGTATGCAGCTGACGAAACTAGCTTTTTATTCCCAGTACTTATAGCAATAGCAATATTCATCCCTACTCTATTTTGCCTGTGTAGATTATAATGCATAGCTGTTAGAATTCTCAGTATTTTATTCTAGGAACCAGCACTACAAGTAGCTTTGGAAATGTGGTTGATGGGTTTGATGGCTATTCCTATTCAAAAATATCTGTGCGGATTGATGATTGGCTGATGTCTGTGAAATTGTGATTTCAAACACTATTAGAAAGTCTTGAAAGTACTGCTTTAAACTTTTATTTAAATGCATATATGTGTAATTTGATTTGTGAAATAAAAAAATTATCTAGCTCAGATTACTACTTATCAAATAGTGTTGGTCCATTTCTATTTTGTTGTTTAAGAAAAGTGGAAATGAATGTGGTGAAGGTATGTATCATTGATATCATTGGTCAGGTCTTTTCTTTATAAGATATGTACAATCATCTCTGCTGAAGTTGAATCCATATGGACTCAGAAATAGCTTTGCCTCTTTTTTTTTGGAGGGGGGGGCAGGGGGAAGAAATTTTGGTTGAAGACGGTATGATGTAAAAACAAGAAATCAAATAGAGTATCAACCAAGGCGATATTTCATCTTCTGCAAGTTTGGCTTCAGTAGAGTTGACTGTACTCTCTTTATATAAAATTGAGAAGATTACTTGTAATACAATCATAGTTTGATTGTTCGCCAAAAGGGTTATTTGTGAGAAAATGTACTCAATCTTGTTACGTTTGTCTGTCACATGCTTTTTTTTTAATGTGTGTGTTTTTCATTTATGGTTGAAGATTTGGTTGACTTTCAAAAATGTGGTTAATATCCCTTTACTCATGATATCAGGTCTTGTAATATGACAGTGCCAAAATATACATGTAGAAGCCTACAGTAGTTTTCTGGCATTATCCTTTTTAATTAAAACGGATTATAAGATTTGTGATTAATAGTTAAAAGAAGATAGTAGTTCATATAGTGGCAATGTAACTGAAAAAAAATGATTGGATTATAGAATGTATTTGAAATGAGAATACATGTATTTGTCTCATGTAACTAGAATATTAATTTCTTACTACTAAAGGAAATTATCCACTCACAATTAATATTTGATTTTGTGCTTGTTAATCTGTCATCAGAGAATATGAAAGGATAACAAAAATGCTTTCATTTCATTCTACTGCATTAGATGAGCTGAAGTCATACTAGTATTGCATTCAGATCTTCTGAATATATACCTAGTTTTGGGTAAAGTAAAAGTCGTTTTTCTTTGCTCATGATTTTGCTATTCCATCAACACAAAAGATACCATATCTACACATTGCTACTGCTGCAATGCACAACAGGAAATCAAAACCAAAGAGGTTGGGCAAGAATCAGAAACATAGCAAGCAACTCATAAATAAGTGGAAACTGATAAGTAGGAAGTAGAGACAATACCTGTACCAGGAAATATTATAAATACACAGCAGCTACAAATTATTTTTCTTTGTCTATCCTTTACTCTATAATATAAAGGGGTACAAATTTTAGCTTAGGAAATATATGAGGAGGAGGGGGATTTCACCCTCATGACGGCCCAAATCACCTGTAAAATTCCTCCAAAATGCATGCTTTGGGCGACCATTCTTTCTAGAGTTGCCTCAATATCTGTTCCAAACAATATTTAAGACTATTTGAAAAGTCATTATTCTAACTGGCAGAAGAATAATCATTTGCTTTTACTGCACAATTTTTATCCTTAAAAAAACATTCAAATGAAAGAAATAGCCCCCAAAATTCTGCAAATTGCCCCCAATGTGAAAAAATGCCCCCTGAAAATAAGATCTATTTCTTACCCTCTTGGGTACAATACACTACTCTTGAAATAAGTTGACATGTCCTTTCAATGAAAAGACTGTTCACAGAATATATTCATTTCCAAATCACTTTATCTCACAACAAATAGTCATTTTCTCTCAAAACTTTAGTTTCAAAACATTTTCTTGATAAGCTTGAAGTATTCCCTTTAGAAAAACTGAATACTAGGAATCCAGTGTGCAAACATCATTTGTTGCTATGATGGGCAATCTTGAGAGTTGACATTAAAAACCTTTGTGTAATAGCATATTAGTAAATAGGTCTATAATGTATTTTATGGATTATGTCATGAATCTAATGTGTCTCTATGTCAGTGCTGTAATTACCTCTTGTAAAGGATACTTGAAACCAGCATCCAAACTCACTTTGTTTAGTCACTTTCCTAGAGTGACCAGATGGAATCCTTACGAGGTACACCTTTAGCTATGTTGCTATGGAAACACATTGTTTAGGTACTCTTTTAATTCAGAACTGTACGTGTTAATCTCCCCCTTCAATATTAAAACATTGCTTGTGTATGATCTCTGGGTAAGTGTTCATGTTCTGGATCGCTTTGAGAGCTCATATTTGCTCTATTAAAATCCTGAACCAGCTGAATCAGTTTGAAAATTGGTTCTGAACTGGGTCTCGTAGCAACACATACATTTCATCTCACTTCCTGATATCCTTATTTAATTTTACCCTTATAGTACTAGTATACCATTGCCAACCTTTGAATATTTCCTGATGATTAATGGGTCTATAGCTATTCGCGTGGTTATCTTATAACAAATAATTCTGGATATGTTTCAGAATATTGATAAATATTTGTATCACTATATAAGGACACTAGTGCATAAACCAGGGTAATTTTATCCATAGTTATGTGGATGGCACATAAGTGACATTTCATGAGACAGTATTTTGTGGTGATGAATGTTATGTGTAAGTCTAGTTTATGGCTTGCCTTTATCATGTATGCAAAGGCTGTGAGACCGTGATCTGTAGAACAACTTCAATATCACAGCTTCACAAGGAATAATAATAATAATAGGCATTTATATAGCGCCATCTATCTAGAAATATTCTATTCCGAGGCGCGTTATTATTATTACCATAATGATAACCATTTATTTTCAACATTGTGCCATGTTAATTATCCTCGAATGAGTTTTGTACGGGTGTTATAGTTTGTTTCTCGACTTTGAGTATTTTTAATGCAATTTTTATATCATTACTGGAAATGCTGTACCTATCCCAAGTTCCACATCTCGTTCGTTCAGCAGCTATGATGATAGGCTCTTCATCACTGCACCCTATGATCATCTTATACATGTATGTTGTTTTAGAATTTAACCAATGGATCATCAGTGATCTAACCTATTGACCAGAGGTCGACAAGACCAAAGACCAGTGAAGCCGATTTTTTAACCAATTTCTCTCTGATTACTTCCTTTCTCAAGAGTATCATAGATTATACACCAACCAAAGCTAATCAGCAATTAAATCAAACAAGATATGATACTGTAACGGCATGACACTGGAGCAAAAATGAACATGTGCTTACATGTACTTATTGCATTCAGTCTGTGGGAATTCGGTCAAGTGGACATGAATCAAAAGTCTTAGGAATAAAAAAAACACTCGGAAATCGAAAGCTCCAGGCGAGTCGATACAGTTTCATTTATAATTTATGTGAGTTTCATATTGAGATTGTCTTTGTATATTTTGGGATGTCAGTATAGTATATAAATATGAATATGGTGGCTTCTGTTGATTTTGTTTTTATACATTATGTTTTTAATTGTCATGTTCTATGTAATTGTGTTGAATACAATAAGTATTCAAAATTTATAGCACTGTTTGTGTGTAAATGAATTTACACAATGGGAATTAGTGGTTTCTGAGCTACTGTATTGCAATTGTTATTTTTAAAATAGTTTATTGAAGGCTTTTACTTTTATTTCAATGTAAAATAATCAATGTGAACATTCCTAATAAAATTTCACTTTCATATAAAATTCCAAATTTTTTGTTAGTCTTTTATTGGCATTGATGGGTGGGGGTCTTTGGTGTTATCATTTTGTTTTTAGATATTGCCTACATGGAATCTCGTCTAATAACCATTTGGTCTATTACTATTTGGTGTTAATCATTTGGTCTAATTGCCATTTTGTCTAATCATCAAATGGTTTAAATTCAAATTTGTCTAATACCAATGTGGTGTCCCGGTGTGGTGTACACATTGATCTTGGTCCATTGCCCAGTTTAACCTCATTTGATCTACCTTCATTTAGTCTAATAAGTACTTGGTCTAATTGTCATTTGGTCTAGTATCCTTTAGGTGCCTGTTATATGAAGAGATACAATCAATCTTAATGATCAATTGTAACTCTTAGAATTTAGTACATGGTTTACCATAGATTAATGATTGATATCAATCATGTTTGAGATTGATTGTGGGTTTTTTGCAGGCTCCGGGGGGGGGGGGGGGGGAACAGTTAAATGTATGCTTTACACATGCATGACCAAATTATTTCCAAAAACCCCCTAACAAGTTCTCTGTGCAAAATAACCCTCAAAAGGGCCCTAAATAAGTTTTTGCGGGCTTTAAAGCATTTTGGCCCCTAAACAAGTTGTCGCCAAAATGACTCCGGGGAAAAAGCTTGGGGGAAAAAAACATACCCCAAATACGTTTTGCTAGTCTTGACCGGTGTGTTGGCTCAGTTGGTAGAGCGTCCATTTCACAACCGGGAGGTTAGGGGTTCAAACCCCGGCCGCGTCAGACCAAAAGACGTTAAAAGATGGGAGTTGCTGCTACCCTGGGATAGAGCCTCGTCGAACTGGCGCTGCACAGCGGCTGCCAGGCCCATGATCAATTGGGCAAAACAAATTTTCAGAGGATTTTCATTTCATTTTTGGTGTCCATTTCGAACAATAAAATTAAAAAAAATATGGATTTTATAAAAGAAAAAGCTTCGGGAAAAAAATACCCTAAACGCGTTTGACCCCACAATTGACCAGCCTTTCAGAACTACCCTTTTTTTAAAAAAATCTTGTTTAGAGTTAACTGCCAATCCTTACATTTTAATCATTTTATAGGCGTGATTGATATCAATATTTATGTGTAGAAAATATGTCCAACTGATTTTTAAAGTAACTAAATTGCGGAATCATGGGGATCAGTATGACCTCTATCCTGACCAAAATGTCATTAATGGTTTGGTAAGTCATACTATAGGTGTATTTAATTGATTAATTTATTTATTTATTCATTTACCGGGTATTTATTTATTTATTTTTGCTTGTTTTCTTTGGAAACTTTATAAAAATAGATAAAGTAAAATAATTTTTTTTTTGTATCGGCATCGTACACCGGATCGTGCAGCTGAGCTCTCTGAGAATACTAAGTGAAAAAAATATCAGCATAATAAGCACAAGAGGGCAGCAGACCCGCGGTTACGCGGTAAACTTGATCTTTGCCAAAACTTACAAAAGATATCGATTTGGCCTGCACTTAGTTACTAACTTACTTCCAGCATTGGCAATGTCCTTATCAACCCAACAAAGTGAAGAAGACGGGCAGCATGTGCTATCCTTGAGAGTAGATAATGCAAGGAATGTGGCCATGGTTCTGAAAGCTATTCACTTCAAAGATCGAGAGGTAATTAGAAATTGGCCAGTGTGACTGCCCAGAATCGAATAGGTGGGACTGTAGAGTAGGCCTAGTCCTAGAGCAAGACCGGGGACACGTCTACAGAACATATCCTTGCCAAATGCCCACGTATGGTCAGTTCCCCCATGTCTGCGCGGTCTCCCAAGTCTGAGCACCCGCGTATCTGCGCGATTCTTGTTAGTATGTTACAGAAAATACGCAACGAGCACGAATTTTACACCTGCACTACATAGTCATAGACAGGCATTCATAAAAAATCCGACTCAAAATGGTGGAAAAATAATGAATTCAGGGCATTTCATGTGACGGCCTCAAAATGTAGCCTTTGTCATCAAAATCCCCGAATCGTGTGCAAAGTGAATGAGGATTGAGTGCGCAGACATGGGGTACCATTTTTTTTTCAATCTGATAAAAGCTGCCCAAGGTTTCTTCAAGAAAATCCTATATTTCCTTTCACTTTTTAACGAGAAATTTGGTACACTTAATCTTAATAATATAAGGAACACTATTAAGCAAAAGATTTTGTGAAATAGGACGAAATTCATGTTAAATCTTAACTCAATTCAAATTGTTAGGTGCGCAGACTTGGGGCCCACCATTATACGTACCACCTACGCAACACTCTCTTGGACAAGAGAATATGAAAAGGATTTCCCCATCTTAGCAACTAGCCAGTGCGTGTAGGCTGCCAAAACCTGAAACCTCGGAGGCGAAAGTTTTAGGGTACTTTGGCAGCCTACAGCTACACACACATGAATGCACATATTTCTTAAGCAGAGGCGTCGAACATGGGCAGGCATGGCAGGGGGAGCGATCGCCCCACCAATGAAAATATTGGGGGGGGGGGGCAAACATATCGTTTTGCAGAGATGACAAGTTCAAGACCAGCTATGCGTGAGATTTTCTGTGAATCTGAGCACTCATTCAATGAACAAGGTTATGATATATCTTATCTCCATGTGTGGCAAAATAAGGGTGGCAATGTTTGGCTTATTTTCTCTTTTTCTTTGGGGCAAATGCTTGATTTTTTTACACTGACAGTTTCCATTACACCTATTATTCATACAACTTGACTCTTATTTAAATTTGATTCTTTAAATTATTTTTTTCTTAAAGATCAAAAAATGAAAATTTTCTTGCCATATTACTTTCCACCAATAGAGGGCATACAAAAAATATGCCCAAAATTCAAGTTTTTGAGCACTTTGGTGAATACAAAAATTATTCCCAAGTTACTAATGAAAAATAAATTGCAACTGTATGGAAATTAGTAATTTGGGTCACAAAAGTGATATTTTAATGATTTTTTAAAGTGTGTGCTCTGTACAACATTGGCATACCATAGTCCTACCTGTAGATTCCCCACAGGCAGGGTGGTAGCAGTGAACAAGTGAATCTGAGTGAGATCACAGACATTGTGTACAATGTATCCGATAGGCTGTGATAGTTGCGTGAGACAGAGATATGAGGGGATGAACAAGAGTCCAAAATGCTTGAGTCTCATGCATAATGCATGAGACTTGGTAGCTCTGGTTTTGCCCCCCCCCAATAATTCCGCATGTGCAAAAAATAAAATAAGATTGTAATGTTACACAGAAATCAGCAAGCGAGATTGAGATACACAACTCGTTCTTCATCTAAAATAATGCTCAAAATGTCCGCTTTTTAGATTAGAATATAAAAAATTTTTAGCTCGCGCTCGCATCATTTCTGTAGCTAAAACCCATACTTTTCATGATTAAATAGGTGAATAGAATGTCCCGCTTTCAGTTTTAAACCTCAAAAGAATTCCCACTTCGATTTGCAATAATCTATTGTTGGATATATATATTGTTCTTTATTAAAAACGTCCATTAAACTCTTTTTTTTCAGATCGAAATATCAAAATTTTCAGCTCACGCTTCGCGCTTGCATCTATTGTTTTTTATATACCTATATTAATCATTAGTACCAAAAATGCTTAGAATATCAAGCTTTGAGGTCAGAATATAAAAAAATTTCAGTTCGCGCTCGCATTAATTTGTTGGTAAGATATGTGTGTGTGTGTGTGTATATATATATATAGAGAGAGATAGAGAGAGAGAGGCATAAGTGTATGTGGGTTTGTTTGTTTTGTGTGATTGAGTGCCTTTGGAAAGTTGATTCATGATTTTGCCCCCCCCCCCATCTGAAAAATGGATCGATGCCACTGCATGAATGGATAGGGATACCTGGCTTCATTGAGAGTAATTGATTTTTACACTCTAGAAGGCGCCTGGCTCAGCAACCTCCAATAACACTACAGCAATCCCTGCCAACTCACAGCAGCCATCCTATGCTTCCCTCCCTCACCTGCTAAATCAAATGCCTTGATCCTAAAACTACCTGCACTTCATCTTTAACTTAAGCTGCATGCCCTTTTCTTATCCCTTAAACCTGTCAACTCTCAGTAACCTGCTTGTCTTTCAATCACCCTGGACTTGATATTTACCAGACTAATTGACTCAACTTTTGCAGTTGTACCTGCCGATCTCCGAACAGCGGAGGAACTGAAACGAGAGGGAGGGGGGGTATTCTGGTAGCACCTCTTCCGTCTTTCTTCCTGACCCAGGCTGCCAGGCACTCATTCAATGAACAAGGTTTAATGATATAACCTTGTTCTCAGTTACATCTCCATGTGTGGCATATTAAGGGTGGCAATTTATTTTCTCTTTTTTTCTATGGGACAAATACTTTATTTTCTTATTTTTATACACTGACAGTTTACAGCTATTCATAATATAACTTGACTCTTATGTAAATTTGATTCTTTAAATTATTTTTTCTTAATTAGAAATAGAGATTGAAATATGAAAATTTTCTTGTCATATTACTTTCCACCAAAAGAGGGCATACACTAAAATATGCCCAAAATTCAAGTTTTTGAGTGCTCTGGTGAATACAAATATTATTCCCAAGTTACTAATGACAAATAAATTGCAACTGTATGGAAATTAGTAATTTTGGTCTCAAAAGTGATATTTTAATGATTTTTTAAAGTGTGTGCTATATGCAGCTGTGGCATACCATAGTCCTACCTGTAGATTCCCCACAGGCAAGATGTTTGCAATGAACCAGTGGGGTAGAATGTAGGTATGTGACCAAAAAAAGTCATGGAATAACATTGTAACCTAGTCCATCGGAAAGGGCTGAAAAAATAAAAATTTAAAGTGGTATATTAATCATTACTCTAGGTCAGATATGAAGAGAGTTATGATTTTTTTTATATTAAAAATCTGATTTAATTATTGCTATTGTCTTACCATTGCGACCATTCAAAATGTGTGACCGACCGTGACCAATTTTTTTTTTACAAAATTATACAAATTATTCAGTTTACTCTAAAACTGAGTAAAAACAGGTGATGAGAAAGGATATCAATATCTGCCTTAATTGATCAATGTATGAAGTATTTAATTTGTAATTATCAATTAATAAATTGATATGTTAATTGTTCATAAACTCATTACCAAACATATACAAACTTATATAATTTCCTTATTGTTAGGAATTTTTTGACAGGATATATAATATACATATAATAACACTGAAAATTTCATCAAAATTTTTGAATAAGAAAGTTATGAGATTTTACAGTTTCGCTTATTTTTTACAAAAAAGTGATATGCACAACTCAGTGTCATGCAAATGAGACTTTTGATGGTGTCCCTCACTCACTATTTCTTTTGTTTTCTATTGTTTGAATTATACAGTATTTAATTTTTACAACTTTGACAGTAAGGACCAACTTGACTGAACCATATAGTATCAAACAATGCTAATATTCTCCACGTCCATGGAGGAATTAATTATTGTTCACTTGACAGTGAGGAGAAAATAATAATATTTCATATTTCATATAATAAAATACAAAAGAAATAGTGAGTGGATGACATCATCAGTCTCCACATTTGCATACCGATCAGGATGTGCATATAACTGTTTTGTGAAATTAAGCGAAACTTTAAAATATAACTTTCTTATTTTACATCCGATTTGATGAAATTTTCAGTGTTATGCTTGTTGTATTTTTCTCTTTTTATTTAAATCAACTTTTTGTTGGGGGGGGACTTGTCCTTTAACAAATACTAAAATTAAATACGTCATAAATAATTATTAGTAATTATAATTATTTTCATGTTGGTAGTCGCTCAGTACTTGGCAGTTTTAGGCAGTTGCGAGAGCGATTCCAAAGCACACGAGGGCGGAATCGCTCGTTGTCCCGTGTATTTTCAACCCTGGCACAGAAATAAAGTAAGTGGCATGCTTCTGGGTACGTCACATGGTGGTTTTTGTAGGCTCCGCTAAACTAGAAGTAGTGAAGTGTAGTAGAGCCTACACCTGTACATGAATTATCACATGAGGTAGCTTCTGGGGGCCCAATTTGTTTTTTATGTCCAGCTAGGGACAGTTTGTTTTGAATGCAAGGTCTAGCGCCTACCATCTTACATTTTGATTTGTCTTTTTTTCTGCAGCTTGCTACATTTTGTGCCAGTGAGAATGGGCTTAAAGTGACTGTGGAGGATGCTAAATGTGTGCAGGCGAATGCTTTCATCCAGTCTAATATATTCCAGGAGTATTATATGCAAGAGGATACTGCTACTTTCAAAATCAACCTCTCTGTGTTATTGGTATGTTTTTCAGCATTTCCTTTGTCATCTTCATCTAGAGACCAAATGTAAAGCAATCCTTAGCCCTTTTATTTCTTTCATGCCCATTGTATTCACTAATGTCTGTAAGAATATTGAAGATATACTTTTTTGAATGGATGTATTTAAAAAATCCCTAAAATGAGTTTTAGGGATCAAAATATAGTTTTTATGTAAAATCAGTAAAACTACCAAATAAAACACTTATATTTATATCCCTCACATCATAACCATTTAAAGGAAACCAAAACCCAAGAAGAGAAGCAATCTTATTGGAAAGAGTGAAATCCTCAAATTGATAAACGGTCGTCAAAATGGCTGATTTTGTGGACAACTCTCCATTTGTTATGTACAAAATTTTCAGATTTTCCCCATTATTTTACATATTTCACATTATCTCCTCCTGACCTTGACATATATGGTGTGGATTATATTTTCCCATGACATATGTTGTGCTCAGAAAGAGGCAAGATGCAATTTGAAAGATGAGGAAAATCTGAAAATTTGTGTACAAAACAAATGGAGAGTTGTCCACAAAATCAGCTATTTTGAAGCACGTTTGCCAATTTGAGGATCCCCATAGAAAGTACAACAAGAGTTTTCAAACTCCCATAACTTGCTTATTTCATAACCGATTTTGATGAAACTTTTTTTTAATTGTTCCTCTCATTTTACTCTTTCCAATAAGATTGCTTCTCGTCTTGGGTTTTAATGGATTGGAGTTGTGACGTGCACTTTTAAGGGATTTACAAAAACTATATAGGCTTTTTGAAAATAATCCTGATCAGTTTTGTTTTGTGCTTGCCATTACCATTTCTCTATACAACATAGGAATGCCTAACTATTTTTGGTAGTAACCCAATGGGAGGTGCCACACCTGCTTTGAAGATGTCATATGGAGGATATGGATCTCCTTTACTGCTCATGTAAGTTAATTAGCTCGGGAGAAATATATTCCTTCATGTAAAAGGGGAACAAAATCACCAACGCTGTTTGTGTTCTCTCTTAATATATACTTTTTAGATAACTACTAAAAATAAAAGAATAAATTAGCCTATAATTTTATTTGTAAAGAAAAGTTTGATGGAAAAGCAACAGTTTAATGAGAATCAATGACATATGCAGATATCTTTGGCAATTGAATATTGAATGATAGATTCCTTGTATCTTTTTATGGTACAATACCAAATCAGATTTGTTTGAATTCATTCCTTTATTCAAAATAATATGACACAAAGAAAAAAAGTATTGCAGAAAAAAAATACATGGTCACATTTTCAGATATTAGTTAGAGACCATCATCATTAGCAGGATAATGTTGATGGGTGCATTTTTTAGAAAACATGCCTCGTAGAAGTAAAAAATTAAAAAGAAAAGTGGTTCTGAGGGTGCGTGTCTTCTCTACAGGCTTGAAGAAAGTGGTGTTGTGACAGACTGCAGTATCAAGACATTAGAACCAGATGAAATGCTAGACTTCAACTTCTGCAGTGCAAATGTTGTCAATAAAATCATCATGAAGGTATGTTTATGTAGTTCGAAAATATTTTTTTCATTCATGCTCCATATGCCAAATACTGATACTGTAGCATCTTTAAAAAACAGTCACTATTATTTCTGATCATTTGAATAGTTTATATTTGCACTGAAGAAAGAAATGATAACAATTATGCTGAAATTACAGTTGACAAGATCTTGAAAACAAAATCCAGCGTCTAACAGTCGAAGCCAGGGTACTAATAAAGGGGTCCACCCGCCAGTCATAAGGACCACTGGTCATAATACCCGCTAGTTATAAGGACCGCTAGTCATAATAGTCATAAGGGTCGCTATTCATAAGGGGCTTTGTTCATAGAGGTCGCAAGTCATAATCAACGATGGGGTTCGCCATTCATAATCAAACAAGAGGGTCGCTAGTCATAATAAAGGAAGAGGGTCGCCAGTCATAAGGAGGAAAAGGGTTCGTTGATCATAAGGGTCGCCATTCATAATAGTGGATGAGGGTCGCCAGTCATAATAGTAGAAGGGGTTCGCCAGTCATAATGGTAGATGAGGGTCGCTATTCATAATAGTAGAAAGGGTTCGCCAATCATAATAATGGATGAGGGTCGCCAGTCATAATAGTAGAAGGGGTTCGCCAGTCATAATGGTAGATGAGGGTCGTTAGTCATAATAGTAGATGGGGTTCGCCAGTCATAATAATGGATGAGGGTCGCCAGTCATAATATTAGAAGGGGTTCGCCAGTCATAATGGCAGATGAGGGTCGCTAGTTATAATAGTAGATGGGGTTCGCCAGTCATAATAATAGATGAGGGTCGCCAGTCATAATATTAGAAGGGGTTCGCCAGTCATAATGGCAGATGAGGGTCGCTAGTCATAACAGTAGATGGGGTTCGCCAGTCATAATGGTAGATGAGGGTCGCTATTCATAATAGTAGAAAGGGTTCGCCAATTATAATAATGGATGAGGGTCGCCAGTCATAATAGTAGAAGGGGTTCGCCAGTCATAATGGTAGATGAGGGTCGTTAGTCATAATAGTAGATGGGGTTCGCCAGTCATAATAATGGATGAGGGTCGCCAGTCATAATACTAGAAGGGGTTCGCCAGTCATAATGGCAGATGAGGGTCGCTAGTCATAATAGTAGATGGGGTTCGCCAGTCATAATAATAGATGAGGGTCGCCAGTCATAATATTAGAAGGGGTTCGCCAGTCATAATGGCAGATGAGGGTCGCTAGTCATAATAGTAGATGGGGTTCGCCAGTCATAATGGTTGATGAGGGTCGCTATTCATAATAGTAGAAAGGGTTCGCCAGTCATAATAATGGATGAGGGTCGCCAGTCATAATAGTAGAAGGGGTTCGCCAGTCATAATGGTAGATGAGGGTCGTTAGTCATAATAGTAGATGGGGTTCGCCAGTCATAATAATGGATGAGGGTCGCCAGTCATAATATTAAAAGGGGTTCGCCAGTCATAATGGCAGATGAGGGTCGCTAGTCATAATAGTAGATGGGGTTCGCCAGTCATAATAATAGATGAGGGTCGCCAGTCATAATATTAGAAGGGGTTCGCCAGTCATAATGGCTGATGAGGGTCGCTAGTCGTAATAGTAGATGGGGTTCGCAAGTCATAATAATAGATGAGGGTCGTTAGTCATAATAGTAGATGGGGTTCGCCAGTCATAATAATGGATGAGGGTCGCCAGTCATAATATTAAAAGGGGTTCGCCAGTCATAATGGCAGATGAGGGTCGCTAGTCATAATAGTAGATGGGGTTCGCCAGTCATAATAATAGATGAGGGTCGCCAGTCATAATAATAGATGAGGGTCGCCAGTCATAATGGCTGATGAGGGTCGCCAGTCATAATATTAGAAGGGGTTCGCCTGACATAATGGCAGATGAGGGTCGCTAGTCATAACAGTAGATGGGGTTCGCCAGTCATAATAGTGGATGAGGGTCGCTGTTCATAATAGTAGAAAGGGTTCGCCAGTCATAATAATGGATGAGGGTCGCCAGTCATAATAGTAAAAGGGGTTCGCCAGTCATAATGGTAGATGAGGGTCGCTCGTCATAATAGTAGCTGGGGTTCGCCAGTCATAATGGTAGATGAGGGTCGCTATTCATAATAGTAGAAAGGGTTCGCCAATCATAATAATGGATGAGGGTCGCCAGTCATAATAGTAGAAGGGGTTCGCCAGTCATAATGGTAGATGAGGGTCGTTAGTCATAATAGTAGATGGGGTTCGCCAGTCATAATAATGGATGAGGGTCGCCAGTCATAATATTAGAAGGGGTTCGCCAGTCATAATGGCAGATGAGGGTCGCTAGTTATAATAGTAGATGGGGTTCGCCAGTCATAATAATAGATGAGGGTCGCCAGTCATAATATTAGAAGGGGTTCGCCAGTCATAATGGCAGATGAGGGTCGCTAGTCATAACAGTAGATGGGGTTCGCCAGTCATAATAATAGATGAGGGTCGCCAGTCATAATATTAGAAGGGGTTCGCCAGTCATAATGGCAGATGAGGGTCGCTAGTCATAATAGTAGATGGGGTTCGCCAGTTATAATGGTAGATGAGGGTCGCTATTCATAATAGTAGAAAGGGTTCGCCAGTCATAATAATGGATGAGGGTCGCCAGTCATAATAGTAGAAGGGGTTCGCCAGTCATAATGGTAGATGAGGGTCGTTAGTCATAATAGTAGATGGGGTTCGCCAGTCATAATAATAGATGAGGGTCGCCAGTCATAATATTAGAAGGGGTTCGCCAGTCATAATGGCAGATGAGGGTCGCTAGTCATAATAGTAGATGGGGTTCGCCAGTCATAATAGTGGATGAGGGTCGCTATTCATAATAGTAAAAAAGGGTTCGCCAGTTATAATAATGGATGAGGGTCGCCAGTCATAATATTAAAAGGGGTTCGCTAGTCATAATGGTAGATGAGGGTCGCTATTTATAATAGTAGAAAGGGTTCGCCAGTCATAATAATGGATGAGGGTCGCCAGTCATAATAGTAGAAGGGGTTCGCCAGTCATAATTGTAGATGAGGGTCGTTAGTCATAATAGTAGATGGGGTTCGCCAGTCATAATAATGGATGAGGGTCGCCAGTCATAATATTAGAAGGGGTTCGCCAGTCATAATGGCAGATGAGGGTCGCTAGTCATAATAGTAGATGGGGTTCGCCAGTCATAATAATAGATGAGGGTCGCCAGTCATAATATTAGAAGGGGTTCGCCAGTCATAATGGCAGATGAGGGTCGCTAGTCGTAATAGTAGATGGGGTTCGCAAGTCGTAATAATAGATGAGGGTCGCCAGTCATAATAGTAGATGGGGTTCGCCAGTCATAATAGTGGATGAGGGTCGCTATTCATAATAGTAGAAAGGATTCGCCAGTCATAATAATGGATGAGGGTCGCTAGTCGTAATAGTAGAAGGGGTTCGCCTGACATAATGGCAGATGAGGGTCGCTAGTCATAATAGTAGATGGGGTTCGCCAGTCATAATAGTGGATGAGGGTCGCTATTCATAATAGTAGAAAGGATTCGCCAGTCATAATAATGGATGAGGGTCGCCAGTCATAATATTAAAAGGGGTTCGCCAGTCATAATGGTAGATGAGGGTCGCTCGTCATAATAGTAGCTGGGGTTCGCCAGTCATAATAATGGATGAGGGTCGCCATTCATTATCAAACAAGAGGGTCGCTAGTCATAATAAAGGAAGAGGGTCGCCAGTCATAAGGAGGAAAAGGGTTCGTTGATCATAAGGGTCGCCATTCATAATAGTGGATGAGGGTCACCAGTCATAATAGTAGAAGGGGTTCGCCAGTCATAATGGTAGATGAGGGTCGCTATTCATAATAGTAGAAATGGTTCGCCAGTCATAATAATGGATGAGGGTCTCTAGTCATAATATTAGAAGGGGTTCGCCAGTCATAATGGCAGATGAGGGTCGCTACTCATAATAGTAGAAGGGGTTCGCCAGTCATAATAGTGGATGAGGGTCGCTATTCATAATAATAGTAGATGGGGTTCGCCAGTCATAATAATGGATGAGGGTCGCCAGTCATAATATTAGAAGGGGTTCGCCAGTCATAATGGCAGATGAGGGTCGCTAGTCATAATAGTAGAAGGGGTTCGCCAGTCATAATGGTAGATGAGGGTCGTTAGTCATAATAGTAGATGGGGTTCGCCAGTCATAATAATGGATGAGGGTCGCCAGTCCTAATAGTAGAAGGGGTTCGCCAGTCATAATGGTAGATGAGGGTCGTTAGTCATAATAGTAGATGGGGCTCGCCAGTCATAATAATGGATGAGGGTCGCCAGTCATAATATTAGAAGGGGTTTGCCAGTCATAATGGCAGATGAGGGTCGCTAGTCATAATAGTAGATGGGGTTCGCCAGTCATAATAATAGATGAGGGTCGCCAGTCATAATATTAGAAGGGGTTCGCCAGTCATAATGGCAGATGAGGGTCGCTAGTCATAATAGTAGATGGGGTTCGCCAGTCATAATAGTGGATGAGGGTCGCTATTCTTAATAGTAGAAAGGGTTCGCCAGTCATAATAATGGATGAGGGTCGCCAGTCATAATATTAAAAGGAGTTCGCCAGTCATAATGGTAGAAGAGGGTCGCTAGTCATAATAGTAGATGGGGTTCGCCAGTCATAATGGTAGATAAGGGTCGCTATTCATAATAGTAGAAAGGGTTCGCTAGTCATAATAATAGATGAGGGTCGCCAGTCATAATAGTTGAAGGGGTACGCCAGTCATAATGGTAGATGAGGGTCGCTATTCATAATAATAGAAAGGGTTCGTCAGTCATAATAATGGATGAGGGTCGCCAGTCATAATAGTAGAAGGGGTTCGCCAGTCATAATGGTAGATGAGGGTCGCTAGTCATAATAGTAGATGGGGTTCGCCAGTCATAATGGTGGATAAGGGTCGCTATTCATAATAGTAGAAAGGGTTCGCCAGTCATAATAATGGTCGCCAGTCATAATAGGAGAAAGGGTTCGCCAGTCATAATGGTAGATGAGGGTCGCTAGTCATAATAGTAGATGGGGTTCGCCAGTCATAATGGTGGATAAGGGTCGCTATTCATAATAGTAGAAAGGGTTCGCCAGTCATAATAATGGTCGCCAGTCATAATAGGAGAAAGGGTTCGCCAGTCATAATGGTAGATGAGGGTCGCTAGTCATAATAGTAGATGGGGTTCGCCAGTCATAATAATGGATGAGGGTCGCCAGTCATAATAGTACATTGTAAAAAATAAGGTGCTAATTTAGCGCTTACAGTGATTGTATAGTGATTGCACTGGGAGTGTTGGTTTTCTAGTTTAAATTTGAACTAGAAAATCAGCACTAGTAGTACAGTCACTATACAAGCACTGTAAGTGCTGAATTAGCAATTAATTTTTACAGTGTAGTAGGGGTTTGCTAGTCATAATAGTAGATGAGGGTCGCTAGTCTTATTAGTAGAAGAGGGTCGCTAACCATGATAGTGGAAGGGGTTCGCCTGTCAGTAGAAGGGAACTTTGCTACATAATAGCTGAGGTGGGCGCAAAGCGTGAGAACACAAAAAATGTGATTTTCAAGCCTAATATGTATTATATTGTAGTTCAAAAAGGGTATTTAATTTCGAATAAGAGCACATTTTTATTTTGAAAAATGGGATTTTTTTTTAAATCATAACCAGCAGGAGCTATTAAAAATGACACCCTTTAGAAAGATAAATTATCTCATGTTATTGACATTACTTTTGTGACCATCCTGAAATGTTTTGTTGGACTTCAAGAACAGTATTTAGTTTTGAAAAAAGAGCACATTTCATTTTGCCAAAAGGCTTTTTCCTTTTGAAAAAGGGCATTTTTTTTTACCTACGGCGATTTTTTTTTCATCATAACCAGCAGAAGTTGTTAGAAATGACACCCTCCCCTAAAAAAAAATCAAATTATCTTTAGGCGAAAAGGTGTAGATTGTGAATGATTCCAATAACAAGGAAATCTTCTTTGAATATATGCATTTAAGATAGTGTTGACCTAAACCTGTACCACAGTATTTTCTAAAAGCCTTTTTTTTTAATAGAGGTTTTTTTTAAGAAAAATGTCTTTTCTATCTATATTATACTTTTTTTTAGTTGATGTTGAATATGATATGAGCATGAAATTATTCCTTCATATTATATATTTCATTTTTTGAAAAGGAAAAAAAAAAATATTCATTGTTTACAGGACACTCATTTTGTAAAGGATTTGGAAGAAAGCATCTTAAAGGAGTGGGAGGAAGGTTTTTTTCTCATATATATCATCTAATGCAATGCTATATTATTTGATAAAAACATACAACTTGTTATTAAGAGAGTAAAATGCGACACTGATGGAAAGTATGTTCCTTATTTCATTGATTTCATTGTATGGGCAAAATGACCCTAAATTTTTTAGATGTATTGAAAGTATCTTATTGGACTATGATGATCCTCATAAAATCCTATGTGGTGATTGGAACCTGGTCCAAAGTTTTGAGTCAGTGAGTTAATTTAGTTGATCCATGGCGTCAGTTAAATCCAAATCCAAAATGTTATACTTGGAGACAGCCCACACCATTGAAGCAAAGTAGAAAACATTATTTTTTTGATATCTTCAGATATTATTTCTTTGGTTAGAAAATGTGATATTTTTATTTTTTTATTATTTTTTTTTTTTAAACAAGTGCACACCTAGTTACCAATAATGCATACAGCATTTCCATTTATTTGAAAGCAGGATAAAAGAGCATTGTAGATTAAATGCCTTGCTCACGGGCATAGCTGCTGCGGCCGGGGATTGAACCCCGGACTTTCCATGTATAGCCAGGCGCCTTAGACCACTCGGCCACGGCACCTCCACGATATCCTAAATATTGATTTAGGATATCGTACCGATCACACAATGATCAGTTTAGAGATTGTGTTAGCTAAATGTTTTTACAGTATCTTGATATTGTCTTCATGGTAAAGCTTTTGAAACTGTTAGAAAAGAGAAACTCAGATTTATTATTGATTATCAGTTGTTTTTTTATACACTGTTCATAGGCGGATCTAGGGGGTCCGAGGGGCCCACCCCCCCCCCCCCATTGGCGGAGCAAAAATATTAAAAGGGGGGAAGAAAGAAAGAAAGAAAGAGAGAAAAAAAAGAAAAAGAAGGGAAAAGAGAGGAGAAAAAAGAAGGGGAAACACAAGAAGAGGAAGACGAGTGAATAAAATAAGATGAGGGGAAGCCTAGGAAAATGATTTTTAAAATCCTTAATGTCACTATAAAAAAAAATCTCTTGCGCTTCTCGCTTGCATTGCATGTAAGGTGATTTACATATCAATATGGAGATTGAAATATTAAAATTTGAAGTCAACATAGAAAACATATTTCAGCTCAGAAATCGTACTTTCATTATTTTGTTTGATTTACAAAGTGATTTTTAAAAAGTGCTCAGCAAAACTTTTTGTTTTATGGTCTGAATTTTTAAAAATTTCGGCTCGCGATTATAGCTCGCATTGATTGTTGAAAATCTATCAACTCATGCATCTTCTTCATAAATCATAAATACAAAAGTGCTTTAAATGTATAGTTTTCAGGTCATAATATTAATAGATTTCACGCTCTCACATTAGGCTTATTAGGTTAATAAATAAGATATTAATTTAAGAATCAAATTGTCCCTTTTTTTCTTATAGTCATAATTTTCATATGATGACACAATGCTCTTGGAATGTCCTGGTCCTATGTCAAAACTCAAAGTAATAATAATGAAACTTTTGAATGAAATTAAAATAATGAAACTCTTTTTTTTAAATCTCATCCATATCCACCTCACAATTTTTCCTACAAAGTGCTTGAAATACAGAGCTTAAATTGACCCTTTTCAGATCGGAATATCAAATGTTTTAAGCTCGCGCTTCGCGCTCACACTTTATCGATTTTAACGATGACAAAAGGTATTTAGAATGCCCACTCAGATTCTAGGTCTAAATCTGAAACACGCGCGCGTTTATTCAGATACGCAGCTTGTTCTCTGTATAAATCATTATCCAGTTTTATTCCACAATATAAAAAAAATTGTGCTCGCGCTTTGCGCTCAATGTAGAAAGATATCCAATTACTCATCCTTTTCATGATTTACAAAACATGAATGGAGTGTCCCGTTTTTAGGTGTAAACAGCGGCGTAACAGGGGTCGGTGGCCAAGGGGAGGGGGGGGGGGCAAGAGACAAAAATTTCCCGGTCATATCATGGAATAAACAGGCGCAATGGTGTAATTAGGCGACGATTTCGAAAGGGCAAGACATTGTGTATCAGGCAGAATTTATCTTTTAACCCTATCTAGGCCGGGGTATTTTGGGAGTTCCTATGGCCGGGGGGGGGGCCTCCCAGGCCCCCCCTAAGATCTCGGCCGTCGACCGCGCGATCGCGCCGAAAATTGGCACGCGGGTTGCCTGGGGCATAATCTACAAGATTGTATAGTAATTTATTTCATGCGAATCGCTATTAAGTGATTATGCTAATTTATGCGTAATTAGTATGCGAAATCATACTTTTCCCTCTAACTCCCTAAATAAAGCTCTAAATGTACTAATTTTTGGTATAGAAACTCTTTGTGGTGTCCTTAGCAAGCTTACATGAAAAAAATTGTGATATCAAATCATTTTCTTATGTATTATATTGTTTTTTGCAATTTCTTATGTATTTCTTTGTTTTTTGGGCCTTTTGTTTTTCATTGTTTTTTCAATGAAATTTGTTGGGGACTCTTCTGTGATCATTAAAAGCATAAAATGAATACATTTAGACTAGAAAAACAATAAATAATCATACATTTATGAATTTTGGTTGAAAACACAATTTGCATTGACTTTGTACACGAAATCACGTTTTTGAGCAATTTTCGGTCTGACATGCACTTACATAATGTTGCGTAATTTCGGAACCACGTACCCGGGTGATGCAAAATTGGTCTCAAAAGTTGCGCAAGACTTGAAAGTAAAAAGTCAGCGAGCGGTGCGGTCAAAAAATTTCGCACGGCGAAAATATCGCGCGATTCGTTGAGGGGGGGGGGGCCTCCGAGGCCCCCCCCCCGGCCTAGATAGGGTTAAAAAAAGTTGCGAGAGAGCGATGCGAGCGAGCAAAAATTTTGACATTTTTAATACAAAAATCCAATTTTGTGATAGATTTTGACATGATATCCAGAGAATATATTTCACTCTTCTCTCTTTCCATCCCTTTTTTGTGATCTGTACGCCACTGTTAACAGGATTATTTGCGGCAGTAGCGTGCAGAGTAAAGAAAACCAAAATCAAGGGGCGCAGTATGGCGCATGTGCTAAAAAAGCTGCTTAATATAAGTCCCGAGCGAGCGAAGCGAGAAAAAATCACCTTTTCATGAGAATCTAAATTTGAGATATCTTTTTTTACATGGTAAAACTTTTGGGGACCATGGCCCAACCCTTCCATACTCATATACGGCAGTGCTATGCGTTTGGGGTCTGCGGCGTAGCCCCCGGAACTTCTTGATATCAAAGCCATTTAAACCTCGCAGATTGCCGCTATTTAATCAAATTGCGGGTATATACAGAATATAGCTTTTACACAACACATTTATTCAACCCAGTTGAACCAAATATTTTGAGGGGGCAAAACATAGCAATGTGGGGGGAAGTCGCCAGCGAGCAAGCGAGCTGGAAAAAAATGCCTATTGAAATTAAATTCTAATTATGTGATAGATTTCTCCATTATATTCAGCAAATAACACATTTAATTGTTTCCATTCATTTCATTATACGTTGTCTCCCATAAATTCTTTAATTTCCTCTTGGGTGTTGAACCAAGACCCCCCCCCCCTGCGCCTGTACGCCAGTGATTGAAAGTAAAGCTTAATGTAGGAAGGGTCCCTAAAGGGGGGGGGGCGTAATAGAGCCATTTGAAGGTCATAGATGAAGAGCCCCTACTGCTTGGGGTCTGGGGCAAAGCCCCGGTAGCTTTTTTTGCATAAAATTTAGCAAGCTAATAGCACAATGTTGTATGCAGTTCCTCTTTCTTCTCGCTCTTTATTTTCTATCCTCGTCAGCCCGGTCGTGTTATTAAGTTTTTATTTCTTGTCCCTTTTCTTTATTTTCCAATTTAGCTTTTGACTAATTCCATTCTACCTTCATTTCCTGCTATTGTTTGCCATCTTTTAATTTATTTCCCATCATGCTATTGCACTATATAGGTCTATTTCAGAATGATTTGTTCTTTCTCAAATGTTTTTCTTTCGTTCTTCCCGCTTTCCTTCCTTTTCCATTTCAAAAAATATATTTTTCCTTGTTTTCTTTTTAATATATTATATTAACAATTTCTGCTCGCGCTTTGCGCTCGCTATATTAAAGGAAACCAAAACCCAAGAAGAAAAGCAATTTCACTTGAAAGAGTAAAATGAAAGGATCAATTTAAAAAAAGTTTCATCAAAATCGGTTATGAAATAAGCAAGTTATGGGAGTTTGAAAACTCTTGTTGTACTTTCTAAGGGCATCCTTAAATTGGCAAACGTGCTTCAATATGGCTGATTTTGTGGACAACTCTCCATTTGTTTTGTACACAAATTTTCAGATTTTCCTCATTATCTTTCAAGTTGCATCTTGCCTCCTTCTGAGCACAACATATGTCATGGGAAAATATAATCCACACCATATATGTCAAGGTCAGGAGGTGATAATGTGAAATATGTAAAATAAAGGGAAAATCTGAAAATATGTGTACAAAACAAATGGAGAGTTGTCCACAAAATCAGCCATTCAGTCAATTCTGCTCGCGCTTCACGTTCGTAGTAGTTATTTGCATGCACATCTTTTTCAGAAAAAATACAAAGGATTTCCAAAAAATTAGCTCGCGCTTCGCGCTCACATTATATAAATAAAGATGATATTGTCTATAAATGTTCATTCATAGGAATAAAGCTAAGAAGTGAGTATTAGGATTACCCCTTCAAAGAAACCAAAAATTATCTTCGAGTGGCCGATCGGGGAAAATATGTCTGAAAAAAATTCCGCCCCCCCCCCCCTATTCAACATTTGTTGAATTGATTCATGATAATGGTACAGTATTGCAAGAACAAACAGACATCTTAAGAGAAATTGGGTCATATAATGAACAGTTATATAAATATAAATATCATGGAAATAGTGATGCTGAAGAACTTTTTTTATCTTATTAGAGAAGAGAGTTTCCATAGTCTTACAGAGGAAAACGATTCTTCTTTAGGAGAAATATCTTACAGTGAAGTTGATTTTGCATTAAAAAAATATGAAAAATAATAAGCCTCCTGGACGAGATGGATTTACAACTGATTTTTTTAAAGCATTCTTTCAGGACTTAGGTATATTCTTGGTACGAAGTATGAATTTTGCTTATATTTCTGGAAAATTATCCATCTCACAAACAATAATGGCTTGATAACATTAATTCCTTAAGGTGACAAAGTAAGACATTTCATCAAAAATTGGAGATCAGTTTCATTGTTGAATGTTGTTTGTAAACTGTTGTAAAGTTGTATTGCTCACAGACTTTAAAAAGTATTACCATATAATTATTCATGTTAATCAATCAGGATTCTTGTCTGGACGATTTATTGGTGAAAATAGGAAAATTTTGTATTATTTAATTGTGTATATGGAGAAGAAACATATTCCTGATTTCTGATTTTTCATGATTTTTTGTTTAAAACGCTTTCCATTTTTAAATTTGGCAAATCTTTCATGACATGAATAAAAATACTTGATCAGAATGCATTTTCTAGTGTTATAGTCAATGGGCAAATGACATTAAGATTCGTTTTTGTTAAGCGCTAGAAGTCTTGGGTTGTTAATTCGAAATTCACACTCTGCCAAACGAATTTATGTTGGCTTAAAAGAATACAAAGTTCTTTAAAATGCGGATGACACAGTTTATTTCTCAATGGTGCAGCTGCCAGATTCTGTAATGTACTAAATATTTTGGAATCATTTGCTAAATGTAGTGGGTTGAAGGTCAATACGCAAAATCTACCATATACCTCAGCTACCATTTTGACTGGCGAATCCCTTCTACTATTATGAAAATCGACCCCCATCTACTATTATGACTGGCGAACCCTTTCTTCTATTATGACTGGCGACCCCAATCCATTATTATGATTGGCGAACCCTTTCTACTATTATGAATAGCGACCCTCATCTACCATTATGACTGGCGAACCCCTTCTACTGTTGACTGGCGAACCCCTTTTAGTATTATGACTGGTGACCCTCATCCATTATTATGACTGGCGAACCCTTTCTGCTATTATGAATAGCGACCCTCATCTACCATTATGACTGGCGAACCCCTTCTACTTTTATGAATAGCGACCCTAATCTACCATTATGACTGGCGAACCCCTTCTACTTTTATGACGGGCGAACCCCTTTTAGTATTTTGACTGGCGACCCTCATCCATTTTTATGACTGGCGAACCCATTCTCCTATTATGACCGGCGACCCTCATTCATTATTATGACTTCCGAACCCTTTCTACTATTATTAATAGCGACTCTCATCTACCATTATGACTGGCGAACCCCTTTTATTATTATGACTGGCGACCCTGATCTATTATTATGACTGGCGAACCCTTTCTACTATTATGAATAGCGACCCTCATCTACCATTATGACTGGCGAACCCCTTCTACTGTTATGACTGGCGAACCCCTTTTAGTATTATGACTGGTGACCCTCATCCATTATTATGACTGGCGAACCCTTTCTGCTATTATGAATAGCGACAGTCATCTACCATTATGACTGGCGAACCCCTTCTACTTTTATGAATAGCGACCTTAATCTACCATTATGACTGGCGAACCCCTTCTACTTTTATGACGGGCGAACCCCTTTTAGTATTTTGACTGGCGACCCTCATCCATTATTATGACTGGCGACCCTCATCCATTATTATGACTGGCGAACCCTTTCTACTATTATGAATAGCGACCCCTGTCTACCATTATGACTTGCGACCCCCATCTACCATTATGACTTGCGAACCCCTTCTACCATTATGACTGGCGAACCCCTTCTACTTTTATGACTGGCGAACCCTTTTTAGTATTATGACTGGCGACCCTCATCCATTATTATGACTGGCAAACCCTTTCTCCTATTATGACTGGCGACCCTCATTCCTTATTATGACTGGCGAACCCTTTCTACTATTATGAATAGCGACCCTCATCTACCATTATGACTGGCGAACCCCTTCTACTATTATGAATAGCGACCCTCATCTACCATTATGACTGGCGAACCCCTTCTACTATTATGAATAGCGACCCTCATCTACCATTATGACTTGCGAACCCCTTCTACTATTATGACTGGCGAACCCCTTTTAGTATTATAACTGGCGACCCTCATCCATTATTATGACTGGCGAACCCTTTCTCCTATTATGACTGGCGACCCTCATCCATTATTATGACTGGCGACCCTCATTCCTTATTATGACTGGCGAACCCTTTCTACTATTATGAATAGCGACCCTCATCTACCATTATGACTGGCGAACCCCTTCTACTATTATGAATAGCGACCCTCATCTACCATTATGACTGGCGAACCCTTTCTACTATTATGAATAGCGACCCTCATCTACCATTATGACTGGCGAACCCCTTCTACTATTATGAATAGCGACCCTCATCTACCATTATGACTGGCGAACCCCTTCTACTTTTATGTCTGGCGAACCCCTTTTAGTATTATGACTGGCGACCCTCATCCATTATTATGACTGGCGAACCCTTTCTCCTATTATGACTGGCGACCCTCATCCATTATTATGACTGGCGAACCCTTTCTACTATTATGAATAGCGACCCTCATCTACCATTATGACTTGCGAACCCCTTCTACTATTATGACTAGCGAACCCCTTTTAGTATTATGACTGGCGACCCTCATCCATTATCATGACTGGCGAACCCTTTCTCCTATTATGACTGGCGACCCTCATCCATTATTATGACTGGCGACCCTCATCCATTATTATGACTGGCGAACCCTTTCTACTATTATGAATAGCGACCCCCATCTACCATTATGACTTGCTAACCCCTTCTACCATTATGACTGGCGAACCCCTTCTACTTTTATGACTGGCGAACCCTTTTTAGTATTATGACTGGCGACCCTCATCCATTATTATGACTGGCGAACCCTTTCTCCTATTATGACTGGCGACCCTCATTCCTTATTATGACTGGCGAACCCTTTCTACTATTATGAATAGCGACCCTCATCTACCATTATGACTGGCGAACCCCTTCTACTTTTATGAATAGCGACCCTAATCTACCATTATGACTGGCGAACCCCTTCTACTTTTATGACGGGCGAACCCCTTTTAGTATTTTGACTGGCGACCCTCATCCATTTTTATGACTGGCGAACCCATTCTCCTATTATGACCGGCGACCCTCATTCATTATTATGACTTCCGAACCCTTTCTACTATTATTAATAGCGACTCTCATCTACCATTATGACTGGCGAACCCCTTTTATTATTATGACTGGCGACCCTGATCTATTATTATGACTGGCGAACCCTTTCTACTATTATGAATAGCGACCCTCATCTACCATTATGACTGGCGAACCCCTTCTACTGTTATGACTGGCGAACCCCTTTTAGTATTATGACTGGTGACCCTCATCCATTATTATGACTGGCGAACCCTTTCTGCTATTATGAATAGCGACAGTCATCTACCATTATGACTGGCGAACCCCTTCTACTTTTATGAATAGCGACCTTAATCTACCATTATGACTGGCGAACCCCTTCTACTTTTATGACGGGCGAACCCCTTTTAGTATTTTGACTGGCGACCCTCATCCATTATTATGACTGGCGACCCTCATCCATTATTATGACTGGCGAACCCTTTCTACTATTATGAATAGCGACCCCTATCTACCATTATGACTTGCGACCCCCATCTACCATTATGACTTGCGAACCCCTTCTACCATTATGACTGGCGAACCCCTTCTACTTTTATGACTGGCGAACCCTTTTTAGTATTATGACTGGCGACCCTCATCCATTATTATGACTGGCAAACCCTTTCTCCTATTATGACTGGCGACCCTCATTCCTTATTATGACTGGCGAACCCTTTCTACTATTATGAATAGCGACCCTCATCTACCATTATGACTGGCGAACCCCTTCTACTATTATGAATAGCGACCCTCATCTACCATTATGACTGGCGAACCCCTTCTACTATTATGAATAGCGACCCTCATCTACCATTATGACTTGCGAACCCCTTCTACTATTATGACTGGCGAACCCCTTTTAGTATTATAACTGGCGACCCTCATCCATTATTATGACTGGCGAACCCTTTCTCCTATTATGACTGGCGACCCTCATCCATTATTATGACTGGCGACCCTCATTCCTTATTATGACTGGCGAACCCTTTCTACTATTATGAATAGCGACCCTCATCTACCATTATGACTGGCGAACCCCTTCTACTATTATGAATAGCGACCCTCATCTACCATTATGACTGGCGAACCCTTTCTACTATTATGAATAGCGACCCTCATCTACCATTATGACTGGCGAACCCCTTCTACTATTATGAATAGCGACCCTCATCTACCATTATGACTGGCGAACCCCTTCTACTTTTATGTCTGGCGAACCCCTTTTAGTATTATGACTGGCGACCCTCATCCATTATTATGACTGGCGAACCCTTTCTCCTATTATGACTGGCGACCCTCATCCATTATTATGACTGGCGAACCCTTTCTACTATTATGAATAGCGACCCTCATCTACCATTATGACTTGCGAACCCCTTCTACTATTATGACTAGCGAACCCCTTTTAGTATTATGACTGGCGACCCTCATCCATTATCATGACTGGCGAACCCTTTCTCCTATTATGACTGGCGACCCTCATCCATTATTATGACTGGCGACCCTCATCCATTATTATGACTGGCGAACCCTTTCTACTATTATGAATAGCGACCCCCATCTACCATTATGACTTGCGAACCCCTTCTACCATTATGACTGGCGAACCCCTTCTTCTTTTATGACTGGCGAACCCTTTTTAGTATTATGACTGGCGACCCTCATCCATTATTATGACTGGCGAACCCTTTCTCCTATTATGACTGGCGACCCTCATTCCTTATTATGACTGGCGAACCCTTTCTACTATTATGAATAGCGACCCTCATCTACCATTATGACTGGCGAACCCCTTCTACTATTATGAATAGCGACCCTCATCTACCATTATGACTGGCGAACCCCTTCTACTATTATGAATAGCGACCCTCATCTACCATTATGACTTGCGAACCCCTTCTACTATTATGACTGGCGAACCCCTTTTAGTATTATAACTGGCGACCCTCATCCATTATTATGACTGGCGAACCCTTTCTCCTATTATGACTGGCGACCCTCATCCATTATTATGACTGGCGACCCTCATTCCTTATTATGACTGGCGAACCCTTTCTACTATTATGAATAGCGACCCTCATCTACCATTATGACTGGCGAACCCCTTCTACTATTATGAATAGCGACCCTCATCTACCATTATGACTGGCGAACCCTTTCTACTATTATGAATAGCGACCCTCATCTACCATTATGACTGGCAAACCCCTTCTACTATTATGAATAGCGACCCTCATCTACCATTATGACTGGCGAACCCCTTCTTCTTTTATGTCTGGCGAACCCCTTTTAGTATTATGACTGGCGACCCTCATCCATTATTATGACTGGCGAACCCTTTCTCCTATTATGACTGGCGACCCTCATCCATTATTATGACTGGCGAACCCTTTCTACTATTATGAATAGCGACCCTCATCTACCATTATGACTTGCAAACCCCTTCTACTATTATGACTAGCGAACCCCTTTTAGTATTATGACTGGCGACCCTCATCCATTATTATGACTGGCGAACCCTTTCTCCTATTATGACTGGCGACCCTCATCCATTATTATGACTGGCGAACCCTTTCTACTATTATGAATAGCGACCCCCATCTACCATTATGACTTGCGAACCCCTTCTACCATTATGACTGGCGAACCCCTTCTACTTTTATGACTGGCGAACCCTTTTTAGTATTATGACTGGCGACCCTCATCCATTATTATGACTGGCGAACCCTTTCTCCTATTATGACTGGCGACCCTCATTCCTTATTATGACTGGCGAACCCTTTCTACTATTATGAATAGCGACCCTCATCTACCATTATGACTGGCGAACCCCTTCTACTATTATGAATAGCGACCCTCATCTACCATTATGACTGGCGAACCCCTTCTACTATTATGAATAGCGACCCTCATCTACCATTATGACTTGCGAACCCCTTCTACTATTATGACTGGCGAACCCCTTTTAGTATTATAACTGGCGACCCTCATCCATTATTATGACTGGCGAACCCTTTCTCCTATTATGACTGGCGACCCTCATCCATTATTATGACTGGCGACCCTCGTCCATTATTATGACTGGCGAACCCTTTCTACTATTATGAATAGCGATCCTCATCTACCATTATGACTTGCGAACCCCTTCTACCATTATGACTGGCGAACCCCTTCTACTTTTATGACTGGCGAACCCTTTTTAGTATTATGACTGGCGTCCCTCATCCATTATTATGACTGGCGAACCCTTTCTCCTATTATGACTGGCGACCCTCATTCCTTATTATGACTGGCGAACCCTTTCTACTATTATGAATAGCGACCCTCATCTACCATTATGACTGGCGAACCCCTTCTACTATTATGAATAGCGACTCTCATCTACCATTATGACTGGCGAACCCCTTTTACTATTATGACTGGCGACCCTGATCTATTATTATGACTGGCGAACCCTTTCTACTATTATGAATAGCGACCCTCATCTACCATTATGACTGGCGAACCCCTTCTACTATTATGAATAGCGACCCTCATCTACCATTATGACTGGCGAACCCCTTCTACTATTATGAATAGCGACCCTCATCTACCATTATGACTGGCGAACCCCTTCTACTATTATGAATAGCGACCCTCATCTACCATTATGACTGGCGAACCCCTTCTACTTTTATGATTGGCGAACCCCTTTTAGTATTATGACTGGCGACCCTCATCCATTATTATGACTGGCGAACCCTTTCTCCTATTATGACTGGCGACCCTCATCCGTTATTATGACTGGCGACCCTCATCCATTATTATGACTGACGAACCCTTTCTCCTATTATGACTGGCGACCCTCATCTACCATTATGACTGGCGAACCCCTTCTACTATTATGAATAGCGACCCTCATCTACCATTATGACTGGCGAACCCCTTCTACTATTATGAATAGCGACCCTCATCTACCATTATGACTGGCGAACCCCTTCTACTTTTATGACTGGCGAACCCCTTTTATTATTATGACTGGCGACCCTCATCCATTATTATGACTGGCGACCCTCATCCATTATTATGACTGGCGAACCCTTTCTACTATTATGAATAGCGACCCTCATCTACCATTATGACTTGCGAACCCCTTCTACAATTATGACTGGCGAACCCCTTTTATTATTATGACTGGCGACCCTCATGTATTATTATGACTGACGAACCCCTTCTACTATTATGACTGGCGACCCTCATCACCTATTATGACGGGCGACCCTTATGATTAATGTAGCCTCTTCCTTTTTATGACTAGCGACCCTTATCTAGTATTATGAATACCGACCCTCGTTGTTGATTATGACTAGCGATCCTTATGATCAATTACCCTTATGGTCCATTATGAATAGCGACCCTTATCTTGCATTATGAAAATCGGACCTTATGACCCATGGTCCTTATGACCTTATGACTAGCGACCCCTTTTGCCTATTATGACTAGCGAGCTTTTGGGTATAGGATTTTACACGTTATGACTAGCGGTCCTTATGACCAGTCAGTATTATGACTTATGGTCCTTATGACTGACGGGCTTATCCCCTAATAAAAGTGTGCCTTGGAACGTATGATAATGACATGAAAATTATTCATTATTTTATTTAATTTGCATTCTGGTCATCGCTCAGTCTTTACCTAGTTTTTCACAGGATTTTTAATCATCTCTTGTATGCAGTCTCATCTCTTTAAGCCTGTCCACATCTCTTTTTTCCTATAGAGTGACTGTCTGAAAGATGCCTTTCAAGAACTTGACATGACGAGTGAGGTTATTGAGATTCTCTTGTCCCCGGATAAACCTTTCTTCAGACTCTCCACATTTGGACATGCAGGCAGTGCTTATGTAAGTGAGCCATATTTCTTTTTTACTTCACATTTCTAGGCCCTATGCCATAAAAATGCTTCTATGATATTTAAGAGACATTCACATTTACTAGATTATATCAAAATTATCAATGAATACTTGGCTTGAGACAACTAAAGGCTGAATTGAATGATAACTTAACCTTTTCCATATGCATGCATGCTATGCAATAATACTTATAAATCAAGAATGATACATGCAATACCAGCACAGTAATCCATAAATCACTTGAACTAAAAATAGATATGTTGAACTAAAAATATCTACATGTATGTTGTATCTCTATCCCACTGTTTATTACAGTTTAAAGTAGATATCGTCATTTTGATAAAAGCTTTTAAACTTATTAAAGGGCAAATCCACACCAAAAATGTTGAAGTGAATAATCGAAAAATCAAACAAATCTGAAAATTTCATAAAATTTGTATTAATGAAGTTATACATTTTAAAGCTTCACTTCATTTCACAAAAAATAATGCTTGGTTAGTATGCAAATTAGGGCATTGATAATGTCAGCCACTCACTATCTTTTTTGTATTTTTTCATTACTATTAAATGCTAAAGAATGTTTGTTTATCCCCTGAACAAGTGGAATTGCAATTGATGTAACCTATTTTGATTTGAAGAAGAGTATCCTTATCGCCAAATATGCAAAAGTTGAAATAAAACTACACAGGAAAGTGAAGGAGTGACATCAATGACTCTTATTTGCATGCCATTGTATTGTGCATGAAAATCATTTATGAATATTCATGGTTTAACATTTATTTTGTAATATTTGGTGTGATGATGATCATGAGAAAAATAGTGTAAGCAATGAATGTTTGCAATTGTTAAAGTGGTAATGTAAAGATCCACACTTGTTTTCAGCTCCATCATTTGATGGAAAGTTAAGTTTCAGATATCAGACATGCATTGCAACCCTGTATTAGTCAGCAATGAATCTGTTGAAAATTGTTTAGTAGAGACTTGCTCATGAAGCCAATTGCGGTTGGTGAAACCTCGTAACCAGAAAGAACTCAGAGTTTCTACTTTATAATATTCAATGTTTTCAGTGAAAGATTCATTACAGACTAATATTTCAAGGTTATTTGATGGATCATGATATTCGTTGATATAAAACCCATGACTATGGTCCCAAGCAACTTGTTATAAGCAATTTTTGACTGTAGAGAACCTTCAAGTTCCATGCTGGTATATGTTTTTTTTTTCTTCTTTTTATTTGTTGCTATGATATATGTGATTTTGATACCACAGCTGCTTTTATTACTCGGATATAAATTCAGTGCAAGAATATGACAATGTCGTGTTGTTGTGTAGATATTCATGAAGAAGTTATAATCGACCAGTTTATCTTATGTAATAATTGTCTTTCTATGTAGATCTCTTTATCTTTTTGCCAATATTTTCTTTTCAGTCTGATTTCCCAAAGGACTCTGATATGGTGGAGTCATTTCAATGCACACAGACTCAGAGCATTAGGTGAGGAATTATTGCACCCCTCCCCCTTCACGCTTGTCTCTTTTCTCATTCACTTTATCCATTTAAAGTATCTTCATCAGTTTCTCAATACCTTGTTCTGATTACCTCTCTTTCTTTTTTTTTCATCAAATCCACCATCATTTACCACATCAACTAAGTATCTCTTTATTCATTATTCATGTCTACCTGCATGTTAGTTTCAAATTACAGTTTGGTATGAAATAGAGATCATAATTTATAAGCTCTCCTATCCTCAATTTCAATATGTGGGTGTTAGATCAATATCTTATTATTTATCCAGTGGGGAGCTCAAGTAACAAGCAAGTTAAACACTTAATCAGATGTATTATTTGTCCTTTAAAGATTAAAAACCAATCCAGATTCCAGATTGAAATTAGCCTTTGGGGAATGGTCAAATGGTGTATTAATTTTAATATTCCTTCACATGTAATGTTATTGCATGTAAAAAAAAAATGCATGTCGGTTTCTAGCATACTGAGGCCTATCTAGTTTTATGAAAGGCTTTTAGATGATTATAGATGACTTTTGTCCTGGGTGGGGGATTAATTCTAGTTATTTTTAAATAAATGTTCAATTCCATGAAATGATCATCCATTTTTTCGGCCCGAAGGGCCAGATGAGCTTATGCCTTGGCATGGCGTGGTGTCCGTCGTTTGTCTACAAATTTGAAATGCTTCTTCTACATCGTTTCAAGTCTGATTTCAATTCTATTTGCTTTATATGATAACACTAGGTGGGGGATTCAAAACTTCTGCACAGAATTTTGAAACTCATTAAATATGCTAATTAATGCACATCATTCAAAATATTAAAAAAAATGATTCTTCTTATTTGTAGACCGATCTTGATTTTCTTCGATCTGTTAGAGCTTCATGAGGTACCCCAAACTTCTACACAGAATTGAATTAACCAGGCTTTATTTTGCTTATCCTCAGATACAAGCTTTGTTTGTTGAAACCATCTATCAAGGCTCTAATGCAATCCAGCAAGGTGTCCATACGAACTGATAACCGTGGTTTCCTATCTCTTCAGTACATGATCAGAAATGAGGATGGACAGATCTCTTTTGTAGAATATTATGTGAGTACATACATGTACATAGAGTAAATAGTGTCAGAATGCCTTGTTTTTAGTGTCAAAAAGACCCAAAGTTCTAATGCACTGGAATAAAACTTTAAAAAAAAAAATCATTAAAAAAATGAGATATATAGGATAGTGGGTCAGAAATGTAGTAAAAAGGGAGGTGAGAGAACAAGAGTCAGAGAGAGAGGTGGAGAGAGAATTCATTTTGAACAAAAATGGCAGGTGGAAAATATTGGTCACAGAATAGCTCAAAATTTACACTCCCACTTTAAAGGTATTGTTTAACTTTGTGAGCAGCCAATTTAAAAAATTCTCAAACCAAGATGAAACATGCGTATAAGTGCTTGTATTAGAACTAATAAACCCTGAAAACAACCAGTATTGAGAAAGAAAAGCTAAAGCTACAAGGCAAACCCCGATTTTGTAAATAGGCGTCTTGTAGACGCCTAAATAGTACACATAAGTGTATGAAATGAAATTAAGATGGTGTTTCCGGTCACTTTATATTTCAATTTTTGAAGCACTTAATAATTATTTTTGAACGCAATTTTTTCTGGGCTTCATTTTTGTAACATATCACAGACACAAGTGACAAGTGTGACCTTCCAGCTCAGATTTTTTAAAAGTCAAACCAATGTTAACCAATCACTTTAATACCGAGTTCCGTATGCTATAAAAGGCATCACCATATTGTTTGTATCATGTGCGCATCGGCATGGAAGCATGACTCAATATCATTCTTAAACCTTTTGTGAAACATCCCCTGGTAATATATTATGCACATGTAGTCTATGTAGATTCACCATAAGAGTCAGTATTGGCTTTTTGCTATACACTCGCAAATAAAAACAAAGCAAACTATGTTCAAACAAAAAATAATTTTTCAGAGGGAAAAAATACTTCAGTCCAAAAAGTAAAAGAAAGTTGTGAAATAGATAAGAACTTTTTACCCACATGCATCTTCAAATGTAATAAAGGCATAAGAACAATATTGTTAGTTCAGGTGTGGATCTTCATTCTTGTCATAATCTTTTACATCATGGATGCCTAAGAAATGTGTTGATGTGAAAATATCACATTAAGTTCAGATTAGGGGAGGATGAGCCAGCCAACATTGGGCAAGTTGAGCCATGGTAATTCATATGGTTATCGTTATGTATATAAAAAAAAAAAAAACTTGAAAAGCTGTTGATATGCAGGCAAAAAAGACCAAATTCACAAGACTGTTTTACTTTTTGAGGATGTTAGTATTTATAGAGAATTAGCAAGTGAAAAGACTTTAAATAAAAATATTGTCATGCTGGTTCTTGTCCCATAGTTTTTGTACATAGTTTTTATAACTCAACTTACCCCAAGGGTGGTGGGTGGGGCAAGTTGAGCCATTTTACTTATTTTTTTCAAAGGTAAGAGTGACTTTCAGTGTTGGGGTAGAATTTTGTTAAATACAGGTCAAGAAAAGCCTAGCAAAAGCAATTGCTACTTTTTATGCATCTGACCCATTGTATAAAACTAATAAAGGTAGAAAATATCATTGGTGCCGACCATGTATAGGGCTGAATGCCTATTCATATTCATGGATTCCATATTAAATTACCATAATAGTCTATTTTATGCTATGAACTACTGGTGTGTACATGGCCTACCCACAAGAGCTGTAGAATCTAGTCCATTGTTTTATAAATGATCAAAGATCAAGATATTAAACATTAAACAATAATTTCTGTTCTCTCTTTTCCTCTTTTTCTTCACAGTGCGCACCTGACGAAGAATACGATGAAGACGGTTGATGACAAAAGAGAATGAAACAAACCATTTTATTTATTATGAGTTGTATAATAAGAGGCTTTATTATATTAATAAGAATTTGTGCCATATGAATGCCTTTTAATGTACAGAATAAATATCCATTTACTTAACAACCTCTCTTTTGTACAATTTTCACAAGACAACTCCAGTGCCTAGTTTCACAAAACTTGTCGATAAAATGTTCAGTCTATAGAAAATAATTGGCATCATGCGATTAAATTCCATAGTATCTGTAGCTGAAAGCTGTAATGTAACTTTGTTATTTGAACAAGTTTCACAAAACAAGACCAATATATATAATTCAAGCTGTTTAAGCCACCAACAGTACTATTATATAACATTCAGAATACTTTCTTACCAATTATTATAATTATTTGATATGTATAAGATTCATAATTTCTTGAGTTTCGTAAAGAGAAAGAAACTACTAATATCCAATTTCAAACAATAATTTCCATAATTGAAAGTAAAGGTTGAACTGAAATAAACTTTTCTCAACAGCCAGATTAGACACAACACTTTGAATGGGCCTACCACTGTGAATAATTAATATGGCCCATGAAAATGCTATTTGGTCTATTCACACTCGATCTGGCAAAATTTTGCCCAAATCTTACAGATTTGGGAATATTTCATGACAAGACATAAAATGTGTAGAAATGATACAACATAAGAACAAAGGACTTCAGGTAAACTATTTCAAACAATGCTAAACAATCAACTCATTGGAATGTTAAAGGCTTGCTGGGAAAGTTTGATTTTACTGTAGATAAATTTCTGGCATGCACCCAGTAAATAAGATTGCATATTCCAGCTGAAAATAAGTCAGAAAAAATCTTGGAACCAACAAAATTCAAACCTTGGCCATCTAAATATTGGCAGTCAACTGATTGATTGTGATTCAGTTCAGAATTTTTTTTTTTAATTGTCACACTTTGTAATGAATCATACCAATGCAAGGAATGTATTTATGATATAATCTGCCATGGATGTTGGTAAACAGCTTTTTATCAAGTGAATTTATACTTAAATGAAACTGTCAAAAACTCTTTTTGGGTGGTTTGAAAAATTACAAGTTCATAGCAGGGTTTATACATCTATCCTTATAGGGAGTTTTGGCACAGCGGTGCAGAATGAATCCTACAACACATCAAAGTCATTGAAAATGCAACCCAAATTACAATGAAATCTTTGTTGAATGTCGGGGAATTGGAAAAGTTTTGTCTGTTTCAGAGCTGACGAAAAATTGCAAAGTTGTAATTTGTCCAGTCATTGATGAAACTGCCATGGTCAATTCACTAACCCTTGACAAAGATTTGACTTGCAGTATCAATGAACTTACTGCGTTGTAGTATTCATTCTGCTCCACTATGCAAAAACTTGTTTATGTAAATAAATGTACAACACAACCAAAATCTATGTATATTAAAAATTTTCTCGCAGAACATTGATTTGTTTCTTGTGTCAAGGTTTCTTGTGTCAAGGTTTCATGTACTTTTCATAAGTCACTTAAATATCAACCATGAATTGAAATGAGAGTTGTCTTTTGCAGAGATGCCAACCTTCATCTAAAAAAAGTATTCTTAGAAGGAAAACACTATTTTTGAACCCCCCCCCCCCAAAAAAAAAATTAAATTCTTGCACCACAACTGTACAGGATCAAGCACAGATCAGCCATGTGGCTCCCTCTATGGAAAACAGTTTGTGCATAATATATAAGCATGGCACATACTCCATGACCAGAAATTCACTAGACATAAAAAAGTGCCTTGTTCATAGCAAAAAAGGAGAAATATGAAGTGAAAAAAATATCGGTTGACATCTCTGGTTTTGGCATGTGGGGTATTGGACAAGAATGACATTAAGAGTACAGGAATTTCAACTGATTGCTCCTAAATAATTTTTGAAGAGTAAAAGATGTTGAGGTGCAAAATCGCAGGTAAAACACCAGTGAACATTAATTTTAGAATTACCCATGAAATGCACTTAGAAATAAAAGGCACCACTCCCAGGTGAAATATCTGAATGTATTTAAGCTGGGTCTTAAAATCGCACAGTGGCTGTCCTGAACAAAACTTAGTCTTACAGATATCTCAATTGCAGAAATGGCAAGATGAAATAATGACAATAAGTTAGCTTAAATAAAAGCAAAAAATTAAAGAAAATATTCATGAAGTTTTGATGAAAGTTCTTCAATAAATAACAGAGTTGCAATTTAAGTTTTGATCGTGTGACCTCATAAATGAGCAGCTTCCTTGATACGTCATCCCCCCTCTCCCTATAAGAGAAATAGTATTCATCATGTTCAATTAAAATAATTGGAATTACATTTTATATGGGGAGCTTCTTGCATATGATTTCACAAATTAAAATCTTGAAATACATGTACTCATAACTCACTCTTTGATGGATTTTCATAAAAACTTTACCAAATTCATCTCTTATTTTTCTGCTCCTTTTTAAACCAAATCATTATCAGGGTGAACTTCCCCTGTAAGAGTTAGTCTGTCAAGATTTCAGCTCTCTATGTCAAAGATTGAAGCCACTGTGCTGAGTCAAAACAAGAATATTGGAGCCATAATTTTGCTCTCTCTTTTTTTTTTTGGGGGGGGGGGTTGGGGGGCTAACTCGAAAAATATTAAACACTTTTTGAAGATATAATGATGCTTTGTCATCACATCAGTGCTACATGTATACCAATCATGCAATTAAATATACCAAATGTTGCACAGAATCTTTGAAGAAAAAAAATCTTCAAGGTACAGCAGATTTCAAAATAAATAATCACATTTATAACGTGATATACTGTAATACTTTATTTCAAAGGAATATCTGCCATTTTGTCAACTACATGTAATCCTTAAAACATGCAAGTGACCGTAATACATCCAAATGAACATTGCACATAAAGGTATTTCATTTCTAATTCTAATTAAAAATCAGTTACATGGCCTACTAAGATTCCAGATTTAAAGACATGTCTCCTTTACCTTGACAGGTATTGATAGCGCTGGTAGGATTATCAGGAGGAAGAATAACACCACCAGCTCCCCCCCCCCCACCTGCGACCGATGTCACCAAAAAAAAAAATAATAAAATAATAATGAATAAATTTAAAAAAAAGACTAAATGAACGTATGGACAGTTGCAAACAATAAATGGATCAAAAAATAAACAAAACAATAAAATAATATCAAGGGCAGTTGTACAGGGATTTATCTCTTAATGTCAAGATTTTCCCTAAATCTAAGCAATATTTCTGCATTTCCCAATTGATATATGCTTATGACCTAGTAGATATTACTATGGAAGCAGGAGACCGTCAAAAACACGTATATACGTCGTGTCGTAATTCAATTTACTACACGACGTAAATAATTACGTAGTGTAGTAATTCGAATTACTACACGACGTAAATAATTACGTCGTGTAGTAATTCGAATTACTACACGACGCAATTCCGAATTACTGCCCAACGATTTAATGTCATGACGTTAAATGAATTAGTGTCGCTACATCAAATAATTAAGGTCGTGTAGTAATTCGAATTACTACACGACGTAAATAATTACGTAGTGTAGTAATTCCAATTACTACACTACCTAAAGAATTACGTCGTGTAGCAAATAATTACTACACGACGTAATTCCGAATTACTTCTCAACGATTTAACGTCATGACGTTAAATCAACCAATGAGACCGTTCGTTATATGAGCGCAATGCGAAGAGCTGAGACTACAGAGTATTGTACAGGAACGTACCGGCAGGAAGTTAGTTGGATGTCCTAACTAATCTCTTGGTGCCGCCAGTGGATAGAGTAAAAAAAACAAGGAGAGAGAGATTACATAATAGGAGAGAGAGAAGCGAAAGGGGGAGATTGGAAAGAAAAGAAGGGGGAACGGGAGAGAAAGAGAAGGGAAGTTAGTTGGATGTTCGATATTCGATATTCAAACTGTGAAGTTGGTTTGATATTCAGGTTCGATATGCAAACGCCTGTGAAGCTGGACCATTTTTTTTTGGTGTGAAATCGCCATTTTGTTTCCGCTCAAGCGCGATCGCATCAATTGTATAGATGTATACCCATCGTGTTCATGATTACAAAAAGTGCTTAGAACGTCCAGATATCATCCCCGGATATCAAAGCTCTTCGGCTCGTGAGATATCATCTTCATGGACCAATTAATTATGCAAACTGCTAGTCCTTAACAGGTCCCTTTTCAAGTCACTGATTAGAGACTACATTTAAAATAAAATTTAGCTTGCGCCCCACGCTCTGTTTTTTTAAAAAATGTGTGTCACCCTCCCCCTGGCCCCAAAATGTTACTTTGTCTCCTCCTAGGTTAAAAACCTTGGTGCCGTCACATGCCACGGACCCGATCCGCATAGCACTGCCCCCCAAAAAAAGTTCTACAACCGAGAATAGGAAATGATAATAGGAAAGAAAGGAAAGAAAGATGAAAGATACGTCATTTTATGCATACCATGTCAAAATCAATCTCAAAGTTAAAGTTTTTTTCTCTCGCTGGCTCGAGACTTATTATTAAGCAAATTTTTGCTGCATGCGCCATTGTGTGCCCCCTCTTTTTGTTCTTATAACGCACTGAGCTTGGGGCTTCGCCCTATTGCTCGGGGCACAATCATAAAACATCCTGTTCATACAATGATATGACCCCTCCGTTCTCCCTTCTCTTTCTCTCCCGTTCCCCCTCCTTCATGTCCTTTTCTTTCCAATCTCCCCCTTTCGCTTCTCTCTCTCCTATTATATATTCTCTCTTTCCTTGTTTTTTTTTTACTCTATCCACTGGCGGCACCAAGAGATTAGTCAGGACATTCAACTAACTTCCTGCCGGTACGTTCCTGTACAATACTCTGTAGTCTCAGCTCTTCGCATTGCGCTCATATAACGAACGGTCTCATTGGTTGATTTAACGTCATGACGTTAAATCGTTGAGCAGTAATTCGGAATTACGTCGTGTAGTAATTATTTGCTACACGACGTAATTCTTTAGGTAGTGTAGTAATTGGAATTACTACACTACGTAATTATTTACGTCGTGTAGTAATTCGAATTACTACACGACCTTAATTATTTGATGTAGCGACACTAATTCATTTAACGTCATGACATTAAATCGTTGGGCAGTAATTCGGAATTGCGTCGTGTAGTAATTCGAATTACTACACTACGTAATTATTTACGTCGTGTAGTAATTCGAATTACTACACTACGTAATTATTTACGTCGTGTAGTAAATTGAATTACGACACGACGTATATACGTGTTTTTGACGGTCTCCTGCTTCCATATATTACAGTACTAAGACAGGTATGTTCCAGGAAACTGCTGGACTTTGGAAATTATGTTTAAAACAGACAAAATTATATTTTTCATTATAATTACAGCCTTACAATGAAAAACAGACTGCCTTAAATCAAGTAGACTTTATACAAAACAAATCCTTATAGGCTTATACTCTCATCTACTGTAGGTGGTTGCCAGAGACATTGTGTATTGGAGTCATCCATCCAGTTTTCGTTCTCATGATAACTAAAGATCTGCTTGACTTAAAACCTACAAATATATTGTCAATGTGGTTTATGGTACACCATGCGGAGTATTATAGAATAAGAAAACGAAAAGGAAAGAAATGGATAGGCCATTTGTTTTCTTCTTCTATAACACTCCACATGGTGTACCGTAAACCACATCAACGATTGTACATGCCACCATACAAACCTTCAAACAACATCTGAAAATATATTGTCATCATTTTAGTCAGCAGAACTTATTTTGGGTTCAAGTTCAAACTTGGTTCATTTGTACATGTATGTGAGTGAAGATGATCTGCTTGGTTTTTTAGGCCTCAAAGTCAAAGGTCAGAGATCATTCGAAATAGGTGTGTGAGATATTATTGATCTGGCAATTGCAGGAGCATAAGTTTCACCTGTGCAGTTGAGAATCCATCATGTCTAAATAGCATGTGTATCCGAATCATATTACACTAAATCCAAAGAGTGAACTAAATAAGGATGTATATAAAATGCTTTCAAGGTGTGGTTAAATTATGAAAGGTTACTACAGATATTAATTCCAGATTAAAAACGATAAAACATGTGCCCTATTATAGAAAACATTTACAACAAATAAGAAGTTTCAGCTAATCAAATGGCATGATTGCAGTATCTTACACATTAACAACCATTATGAAACAACCTTATATGAACACACTAGTTTCTTTTTTTCTTTTTTTAACAATAAATATTTATAGACTAAATTAATTCAACATACCATGTAGATAAATCTAGAAATGGACTGAGGGAAAGGGACTTATCAAAGCCAGTTTGGTGAAGTGTATTTCAATGATAGGTTTACTGCAAGGTGACTTCATCAGTGCCATTTCAACTCACTAGGGATGACTAAGATGGCTTGTTAAAACAATGGTATATAACACAGTAGCACGCATCCTTGGAACTTTACCTGATCAATGTGGTAGCCCGGTGACAGGTGTTCTATACCACATGCAATCAGACGTGTGATTTTTAAGTGAGACATAAATCTTTGTGAAACACCCGCAAGAATCCAACCTAGAGAGTTCCAGAAATTTAGGTCAACTGGCTGATTAAGCTGATTCGGTCTCCGTTCCTGAATCAAAAGTAGTCTGAATGGGCCACATTGGTACATGCCTGATGACATGGTGTTCAAGGTATCGCTTTTCACAGTGAGTCATTCTTGATGATAGAGCAAACTACCTAACATCACCTGCATAGTAAAGCGAGGTGACATTGCATGCAAGAAGAGGAACTCACTACATTGATATTTTGTAAGAAGTCAAGGAGGGATGGACCATCCTTCAAGATCTTGGCGAAGGGTTCTTATGCTATGAATCATCCTTATATTCAAAGATAAAATGAGAAGATGCCACATACACCTTTGGTTGAAGGTCTTAGTGTTTTGATAATTTCAAGATTCAAGGAGACCTTGCTCAAAGATTTGATTCATTCCAAAGAAGTCAAGGAGATGTTGCTCATCCTTGGAAACTTTGAAGATACCTTCATCTTTTCCTTGGTTCTTTGACCTGGACGACGTACCTCTGTGCCACATTCAATGCCGGTGAGTAGCCATCTGCATAAGAGTTATCCTCAAATAATACCGAGTAGTCATCAATAGGCTGTAATGAGAGTAAAAAAATGAAAGTCATCAGTACACAAACATTGGAGTTGACTAAACTATTAATTTGAAGGATGCAACACATGGAAGATGTTAAAAATAAATCAGATTTTTTTCTTAATTTTTTGATATATAAAGACATAGATTTTTTTTCAAATTTAGATATATCAAGGCAATGTGAAAATCTACATCCATCAATATCTATAAGGGATGCATAATTGGAGGAGATAATGTTGATTTTGATGGTGGCATTTGTGATGATGCAGTGGTAGCAGGCCAGGGTGAGGATGTTGATGAAATGGTTCTTTTGCTGTAGATGATGATGATGATGATGCCAGTGGTAGTGATGGTGGTAAAATGAAGGTAATAACGCTGGAATCAAACTAATAGCTGAGAAAAAGCTTAATGCGAACAATTCCAGAACCTGTAACTAAAAAGGAAGTGAACTCTTTGAACGATAAGTTTTAACTGTCGCAAACTAGTACAAATGTTATACCAATGAGCACTCACCCCTTCTGGCGGTCGCTCTACTAATGCTCGATAGAAACATGTCGTTTGGGGGTACAGTGCCATCACAAGCTGTAAAGTAGACAAAAGACGGAAACATTGATGTTTAGAAACTAGATATAAATTTTCTTCTTTTTTTAATTCTAAAAATCCTATGTTAATTTGTTTTCTCATAACTGCATTGTTATTTTTACTTTTACTAATGAAAATCATTCAATTCCAAGTTTTTTAATGATCGAAAAAAGTGTGGCCTATCAAAATAAACAATAAAAAAGCAAAGTCCCAAAACAAATAAATGAACAAGAAAGTAAAAAATAAATAAATAAATAAATAAATATGAGAAATCATTTTGAAATCAAAGGGTCTACACAAAATATTAGTACTTCAACAGCTTTATTCATAGATTTACAGCCAATCATGATTTCATGCCAAGTTAGCATAATTAATTAAATACAAATTTGATAATTTTAGAACAATAAAATACACAATTTTGTAGATTACATCATAGGTGACATACATATGTGTCGATTATGCAATCAACAGGCGAGGTATTTGAGCCCTTTAGCCCCCCTACCCTTCTAGCCTACAAATTACTGGATAAAAATTAGAAAACTTATACTGACATTTTTTACACATTTCACATTCACTAATCCCTAATTGGGCTTCAGGTTCATAAGATTTAACTATCTGTGTTGATATCTCCATGATCTATTATTGGGCAGACTTGCAACAGATATTAATAAGAAGATATTGGAAAGTTTTTGAACAATATACTAATCACCCTCAATTGATATACATTCTGAAACATAATAAAAGAGAAATGCAATCATCATACCATTCCCTTCTTAAATAAAGCTTCTGGGTTTGTCTCTGGGTTGGCTTTCATCAAAGGAAGAGGGACTATTCTCCGTCTTGATAATAGATGCCTCCTGATTTACAAAGTGAGACAAAGAAATAAAAACAAGAGCGAGAGAGATAAAGAAAGATACAGAGGGAGGGAGAAATGAAGAGAGAAAAAAATTGTGAAAGAAAAGTAATCACTTTGGTAACTGACTGGTAATCCAGTAAGTCAACCAGTCATCCAGGTTTTAAATCTAGCTTAGTCCATGACTTCTTGGATGGCCGAATTCACCTCACAGAGAGATCATCCTCATCCCTCCCTCCATTTTACTTTATATTCTACATAGCTTAAATCCTGTATAGTGATTGGTTCAACTACGATCATGTGACCAAATATATTTCAACTATGATGTTGCATGACATCAGACCTCAATATATTTTCATGCGTGGCATAACCAAAGATGACTCTCAAAACTTGTTTTTCAACATCATTACGATTGACGTCATTCCATCTTCTTACCCGGTTCCTCCTTCATAATTCCTTACCCTACTAGATATCTGGTGGCAGTGTTTTAATTACGAAAAACTTGCAGTGAATCCTAGTCAAACAACAAAAACGCACAATCTGAGTTTATAGGCAGCTACAATCATTGTGTAGCGTCTACTGCATCTGACGTATTGCTGACATTTCGAATAACAGCATCAGACACAAAGACAAAAGCTGCACCCTCCACATTGATTATAGGCGAGGGCAGAAGTAGCAACATTATATATCTTGTAACTCTTACACATAAATACATCACTTACTCTTTGCCTTCCTCATCGATGTCATCCACCTCATATTTATTGGTGCCTGAGTTAAAAGAAATAACCTCTGCAAGAATCCAGTTTTCATCACCATCACTCCCTCTCACTCTGGCTGCAATATAGTCGCCTGGTTTAGAGATGTAACTAGACTCGGCTGGTATAGCACCACACAGAGGAGGAGGTTTTCTGTCAAAAGGAGAAGAAATAAATGTTTTTATGGAAAATGTGGTGATCCTTTCATACGTAATGTTCATAATTAAGGAATCAAGTGTAATATTCATGTTTTAAATGCACAATTGTTCAGTCACATAGGGGGATGGCTATATGAGTGGTGGATCTAGACAGGTTGAACACAATACCATTTCAGGGAGCATATTATTCTTGCTTTTTGCCTCACATAACTATTGTGTCTAATCCAACTAGATGCATGACTGTATGTGATTTCTGTTCTAATATACTTTTAAAATAACATTTTTCTTGCACCACACATTACACACTTTCATATAATTACAGAATATATCAGGAGTTCAGAGATTTTTTTTAATGAAGGCATGACAAATAAATAATTGAATATAATCCATAGATTTGACACTGAATTATGTTGGTCTTGCACTGTTCAGGGGTATGGGAGAAATGGACTTTGAATAACATATTTTTTTCTCTCCCTTTGTGCTAAGATCAGTTAGCATCATCAATTGCCATAAAACAAACAATGATCATAATCATCTTTCCAGCACTTACTCTTGTTCTGTACGGCCTATCCACAGCGGTAATGTGATGGCAGTCTGTTGCAGCATGTTCATTAGTACCCCTCTCCTCATAATTTTTCTTGGTCCATCAGAGTCAGAATGATGTCCAGCACTCCTTGCCTGCAGACGTTGCTCGTTACGTATGTTCTTAATCTCTGTGATCTTCTCCAGTGATTTTCTATATAATCTACGAATGAAGGAAAATGAAAAAATGAAATAAAGATATAGGTAACTTCAAATCTTATTCATCACCATTTGATTTATGTATTCATTTTCATTTTAATCTTTCTTTTTTACATTCTTTTTTTTTCAATGTCATTGTTATGCTACTTATTTATTTTTATTTTTCATTCATTTCTATTCATAATTTTCAATTTGTCATTTATTCTTATTATTATTATTATTTATTCAATTACATATATTACATTTAATGATTTTTGTTTTATTCTATACATCTATGAACTTCTTTGTATATTTATTAATTAATTTATTATTATTCATTTGTCATTTATCTTTTTATCTATCATCTATTTACTTATTCATTTGTTTGATTTCATCATTATTGTTTTTATTATAAAAATTATTGATACATTTATTATTATCATTTTTGTTACTATAATTTTTTTTATCAAATCAAAAAGTGTAATTTGAACACTTGTCACTGATTGAGCTAGTTAAGGTTACATTTACTGTTTCGTTTTAAAAATCTTAAATTTACCAATAAAAACAATTTTGATTAGAAGAAATAATCAGTTGTCTCACAATGGATTAAATGTTGTTGGAGAGCTTGAGAGAATTGATTACTTCTTCTACTCAATCCATCACCACGATGAACCTCTTCCACATCAAAAAATAATTTTCATGTGAATCAAACAAACAAAAATAACTTACTCTGCTTCATTTTCTGCATCTGACAATGCAGACTGGTAAAGACTACGTAGTTTTGTACGATAGTAGGGTGATATCTTCTGACTTTGATTAATACTCTCTTGTGTTTTTGTAATCAGTCCTAAATTTGCCTCACTCCTTTCCTTGCCCTGTAAAATAATAGAAAGAACACATTTATTTTTATACTTTGTAATGCTGTGAAGTGTTTTTCAATTGGTATTTGGCCCATAAAAAATACCAATGTATAGGTTTATGACTTCTGAGTATATCTTGGGTACAGTGTATTTTTAAGGTAACATAAAGTACCATACATATATTTCTATGAAAAAAAAACTTTGAGCAAGGCTCCTTAAAGACAATGTCCTGTAAATAATTATCTCTACCAATTGACGTTTTTCACTTATTGACTTCACTTAAAATCAATAAATTGAAGTTTATAAGTAAATGCTCATCTGTTCCGGTTTATTTGCTCATGACATAAAGAACATCTCTGATTGTCTTGTCTTTTCTTACATCTTTTATGTGTTCACACATAGCTTAGTATTATCATCTCAGATCAGTATTCTAATATATAAGGATGTCCCATACCTCACCTCTGACATTCCCATTTTCTTTTGTCAACTACTAAAGTGTTTAGTATTATGAGTAAATCAACCAAAAGAAGGGTCTCTTTTGCAAAAATATAAAGCAAATTGTTGTCATGAGGTGTAATTTCCGTTGAGTCCAGATGATTATGGCACACAATTGCGGGCAAGCATAAGCATTACTTATGATTCTCCCTGGCATGGCAATTTTGAAAAAGAAACCACAATTTCTAATGCGATCTGAATTACCAAAAAGTCTGCAAATCTGTCTCTGTAATATCATTGAAATGTGTCCTTTTGTAAAACAAGATGTTCTTGCAAGAACCAGCAAGAAATCATTCTTGTTATCAAGAGAAAACACACATTCAACATTGAAATACAATAGCCCCTGTCAATTTTTTATTTTATTTTTTACAAGGCAGTTAACTTAACAAAGAAAACATAATTGTGTGCCCTATTCAGATTTATACATAGCTTTGATATCGTGCTTGCTCAGCAAAAGATACAAGGAAAGATCTATACAGAATTTTGAAAAAAAAATGATTAATTCAACTCTGAATATCATAACAATATTTGTGTTCAGACAAATTACAGAATATGGAGCCTGGTGACAAATATCAGACAAACTTCTAAACAATCCCCCAAACCCCTCAAATCTTTTAAAGTTATACAACTAAAGGACTTGCAAATGTGTATTTCAGTGGTTGGCAGAGCAGTGAAAGCATCTTAATAGATTTTTGTGTTGATATTGAACTCACCTTATGAGTGTCTTTGACTAGACGATATAGCTCAGCTAGCATCTCCTGTATGGATGCTGAACCAGTCCCTAGTACATTGGTTTTACTGCCTTCTCCTGTCTTCTCTTCCTCTGGTTTGGGCTCTGTCTCTGTCCCACTCCCTCCTGCACCCTCAGACTGAGGAGTCTTGCCTGGAGAATCCATGTTTGGTTCTGGGGATATGGAGCTGGGAGCCATCACCTTTTCATCCTTGCTAGAGGCCGAGGGTGTGGCCCCGGATGATTTCCCTCTTCTCATCTTCATGAGTGGAGATTTGTTAAAGCCAATTACCAGCGTATAATGAAAAATTGCCCGCAACCCAGCTTACTGTAGGTATTAATTTTTAATCTGTGAAAGGCAGAGGAAGAACAAGCAAAAAAGAAAGAGGAATTGATTGTGGGTAGCAATTCTTGGAGTAACTTCTTTTCTTATGGATCTTAAATCAATCAAATTCTGTAGTCATTCTATCAGACATTTATAAGAGAATATTTTAACTTGATAGACTACACCCCTAAAAGAGAGAAAGAAATCACTGTTGTTAATGTTATTGATTTTTATTTCCAATCTATTCTTAAACAGCACAAGCTCAAGAAAATTTTAAGTAGTAATTTCTGTGATAGTAAATAAAAAGTTAGCCTGAGTACAAAATGAAATAGTAGTCCTTTAATAAATGTAGTACCCCTTAACTAATCTCTGAATATCAATTTACCCCCCAAAAAGACAGTATCCTAAATAAACAAGATAATATGGATAAAAATGTCATGTGTTTTAGAGTCTGGCCAAGTTAGAAAATAGCAATTGTGATTATCATTTTCCAATTATAAATTTACCATTTATTCATTCATTTATGTTAGCTTGTTACATTAGCTTTTTGTGCAGTTTCATTTAAACCCATTATTATCAGCTTGGTAATATCAGTTTGTTGTACAAATTTCATTTAAAAAGTATATTATGCAAAATAATTTATCTCTATTAACTTCACATGTCCATGCATGTCGTTGGCTTATTAACTTAATTGTTAACTGTTAATTAGTGTAATTGGTATGCATACAATAACAGAAAATCATTTGTTTTCGACCATGTTACAAGATTAAAACTGCAAAAGTATGATCCGATGTAGCATTAACTTTTAACACCATTTTATGTGCAGCAGGTCTAACTTGAGAAAAACGCATTTGAAAATTCATATTTACATTGGTGTTTGTGTAACAGGTAGCAGTTAGTCATGTGAAGGAAAAACAAGGTATTTTGGGACTAAAAACTTTTTTCCATTGTTTACAGAATGGCAATACCTATAACACATAAAAGAATAATTTTTTGACCATTTTTATCCTGTTCGGTCAATTGGACCACTTTTTGACAAGCGACCAAGAGTTATGATAGTGTTCCTCATTCTCCCCAGTCACATTTTCTTTCATCATACCCATGGGCAGATCCAGCTTTCATTGAATATGAGGGTGCAGCAATAAAAAATCATTCACATTAATTTCCAGATCAGCCAATAACATCTGATTTTCATTATTGATTTTTTGAAGAAATCCCTAAATAAAGTTATTTATAAAGAATGAAGTTCTTGGCTCTAACAAACAAGGTAAGGTGGCTTAACATACTGTAGTGATATGAAATACAGATGCAAGCATAGTAACTCATGGGCATAGCTAGCCTAAATGAAAGAAAGTTATGTACAATACTGTGCAAGCATAACTCTTGGCACAGAGCCTGAATAAAAAAAAAAGTTATGTACAACCTGTATTGTATGCCTGCACCAGGCCAAGTGTTGAATGAATAGGAAAAAAACTTTGGTTGGCTTTTAGGGTGCGTCCCAGAAAGGACCCTTGATATATGTAAGACTGTGGGCATACATGTACCATGCAACCTGGCAGTTGAATCTTCAACTTTGTAGTTGTATGCATTATGTGATTCATGTTAGGTGGTCTGTCTGTGACAGATCACCTCTTAATTTTGTCAGAATTTTCTATCCTAATTATTCATTTTTCACACCTATGTTTGTCCCCAACTTTTCTCCAAATCGGCTATATCAATTTTGCAGAATTTTTTGTTATATTTAAAGTATATCATAGAGACGCGCTACGTAGCTTTTCAATGTCATATGGTCATGACGTCATCTACGCGCCATTTTGTAAAATTCTTAATTTGATCATATCTACATAGCAGATAATCAATAGTCAATCATATTTACATCAAATAAACTGCAACGTAGAGCAACGAAGCTTGTTGTAGAGCTACCAGAGCTACCTTATGAGGAACGTTTGAAAGCACTCAATCTACATTCATTATAAACCCCTCAAAAAAAGTTTTGCAACTCGGTTTTGGGGATGATATCTTTTTGGTTAATGAAGTATAAAAGATGAAACTGGTATCATTGGAAAGCTGAATTATTCGTCTTTACAATGACATGCCATTTGCTGTGATTATGTAATCATGGAATATGCAATCACCCTGAACATCGAGAAAAGTCAGAAGTGAAATGTTGCAAAATGCATTGATTTCCAACAAGTCTCCATTTCTATAGAATTTCCACCATGCAGGTGACAGTGAACGCACTCGGTCCATCCTCGAAACAATTGGAAATTCGCTATTGCAAACGACGCATTTTGCAACATTTCATGTCTAACATTGCTGCGTATTATCATGTCTGTGTATTTCATGATAACACTAGCATTAAAAATGACACATGATTGTAAAGGAGAATAATCATACTTTCTAAAGATATCACTTTTACACATGATGATGGCACATTAAGAAATCTATTAGCACTCAAACTTGCAGTTTGAGTTGCAGAACTCAAACATGACATGGCAACGAATTTTTGCAACATTTCATTTCTTACATTACTGCATATTTATCATGTCTGTGTATTTCATGACCACACTAGCATTACAAATGACACATGATCGTAAAGAGGAATAATCATACTTTCCAATGATACCACTTTTACATATGATGATGGCACACTAAAAAATTTATTAACACTCAAACTTGAGTTGCGGAACTTTTTTGAGGGGTTTATTATTGACGTAGAAGAGGTGATATGATTGCAGTCTTCAAAATTCTGACGAGTCAATCAACTTAGAATTCTGCCAGAAATATTTTTACACCAGCAGTGCAGAATATAACCAGAGGACACAATGGTCACAATCTAAAACTTTTCATTAAAAAATCAAGACTGGATCTTAGGAGTAAACTTTTCACTCAACGAGTTGTAAGAGATTGGAACAATTGCCCTCGAAAAATTGTAGAGTTTTAAAAATCCGATTGACAAATTTTGGTGGAATGAGAAATTTAAATACTGCTGATTCCACACGCATTAAATTAGACATAGAAGGATAGTAACAATCAACCTCGATCTACAGGAGAGATCATATTCATCCATATCACTTGTTCACTGCTACCACCCTGCCTGTGGGGAATCTACAGGTAGGACTATGGTCAGTATGCCAATGTTGTACAGAGCACACACTTTAAAAAATCATTAAAATATCACTTTTGTGACCAAAATTACTAATTTCCATACAGTTGCAATTTATTTTCATTAGTACCTTGGGAATAATTTTTGTATTCACTAGAGCGCTCAAAAACTTGAATTTTTGGCATATTTTTGTGTACGCCCTCTATTGGTGGAAAGTAATACGGTAAGAAAATTTTCATTTCTTGATCTCTATTTTTAATTAAGAAAAAAATGATTTAAAGAATCAAATTGAAATAAGAGCCAAGTTGTATGAATAATAGGTGTAATCAAAACTGTCAGTGTAAAAAAATCAAGCATTGCCCCAAAGAAAAAGAGAAAATAAGCCAAACATTGCCACCCTTATTTTGCCACACATGGAGATATAACTGAGAACAAGGTTATATCATAACCTTGTTCAATGTTCATTGAATGAGTGATCCGTATCCTGATGTGATAGCACAAGCTCAAAGGTTTGGATATATTGTATATTTCGATCTGGAAATTGAATATTCTAATCAGTTTTTGTAATCCTGATGTATATCTATCTAAACAATTCATGATAGCACAAAGCAGAAGCCAACTTGTTTAATATAGTTCTATAATAACCTGCAACAGGACCCGTTATTGTTTGCAGTGATTCATATCTCACCAATCAAGCACTGAAATAAAAAAATAATATCAAATAATAATAATATAGGGTATTTATATTGCGCACATATCCACCTAGCTAGCTGCTCCTATATTGCCCGGCTAAGCTAGGCGTTCAGAGCATACACAGCTTAAGGAATTACTTCCTAACGGTACCCATTTACCTCACCTGGACATATAGACATGGAAATTTTACATTCAACATGTTCAAAGCACTTTTGGGCATTATCCTGGTTTAAGTCACCAGTCCATTCACTGCCATTATTTCGTCAGCACTGGTGATTTCTTTCCACTCCCATTGAATTTGTACACAATGATTACACACAAAAAAGAAGACATGACTAATATCACGATAATCCACTTTTGTAACCTCTTTCTCTTTGACCCGTTTTTCCTTTTTCTTTTTTTTCACTCCTTTTATCCTTCTTTCTCTTCTTTAAGTTCTTTTTTATCTTTCATCTTTTTCCCTTCCATTTTCTACCCCTTTCCCTTTTTTTCAATTTTTTCCCCCATTGGGTGCGCAAATTTACCGAAGACAGTTTTTTGGGGGCCGGGGGTTCACAGATCCTCCCAACGATTGGCATCACTGTGTTGGTCAGCCATTGCAATGTGCTGCACTTGGCGGGTGAATCAAGTTTCCTAGACTTCTTGTGTGAAAAAATAATTACACACCACGGACAATCTTCATTTTCAGACCGGCTCATCTTGCAGCACAATGCACTGCTGACACTAGTCAGGGGACGGGACAACTCGGACCACGGGACATCTCGGACCGCGGGCCGAGTTGTCCCACCCAGTACGAGATTTTTTTTCCACAAGTTTGCGTCTATTTTCCGTCATTTCGAAATTCCTTGTAAAGATTTTCTACAGATATGGTCTGATGGTAATGTTCTTCACTTTCTATTACTTTTTTTTCGCTGAAATAAAAAAAAAGTGTAATTTTAGGCGTTTTTCGACAGCTCGCGATTCCCATAGGCGCGCGTGTATTAACTGTGTCGGTGCTCGGCTCGGCCCCGCTCAATAACTGACTTGATTTTGTGATCATTTCTCCTCAAAGTACCACTTTTATCGCAGAAGATGGACTTTGTTGTATTCCATTACCTCCATTTTCTCATCACAAGGATAAAATTTGGTGTATTTGCACGATTTTGATCAAGTTTTTCACCTTTTTCTCTCTGGTCGCAAGAAGCGAACAACCGATGAACGGTCCGCTGCTCTTCATCGTAATTCTCCGTAGCTCGGCCGCCTAAACTGGCGGGGTGGGATTCAGACCGAATCCACAATGGAAGTGGGCGTGCACAGCAAAGAGCTGAGCTTGACTGAGTGAGAGAGAGTGAACTCGAGTTTGAAGCTTGGCAGTGTCGTATAGGCTCTGCCTTTTTTGTAAATATATATTTTTCAATTTTTTCTATATTGATTTTCCCTGGTTTCGAGCTCTAAGATTGTAATGATATAATTATGCTTCAATTTCTTTGACTGAGTGTGACTATGGTGTGGATGTTTGAGTTGCTCAAAAATATTTTTACGTGGGTGGGGGCTCGGGGCGATTTCACTCTTGCCCCCGAAATGCGAAAAAAATATATTCGGGGTGTAGCTGTGTGGGCATGCCGGGCTGAGGCTAGCCATCAATAATTTTTTTTTTTTTGAGAGGGGGGGGGGAGGCTTAATTTTTCACTTTAAATTGATCATTTTTAGGCCTTTTTTTCCATTTTATTTTTAATATTGAATTTCCGTGGTGTAGAGTAGAGTTTTAAGTTGCAATAATTAATATGCTTCAATTTCTTTGACTTTGAGTGTGACCGTGGTGTGGATGTTTTGAGTCGAACAAAATACTTTTACGAGCTAGGGTGGTGGCTCAGGGCGATTTCACTCTGCCTCCGAAATGTGAAAATGATCTAAGTGTATCTGTGTGGGCATGTCAGGCTGAGGGTAGCCATCAATTAAAAAAAGTGTTTTATTTGGGGGCTTGATTTTTAATTAAATTAATTATTTGTATTTTTTACAGGATTTAAAATAAAACTGATTTACTTTCTTTAATTTCATTTCTTGGTCTCAAGGGTGGATGTCAGGCTGCCGGGATGGAATTCAGCCACAATTGCCAATGGAAGTGGACATACTTGTACAGTCGTGAGCTTGGAGACTGAAGCCTTGCCCTACAGCTTAGAATAGTTTTTAATCAAGTTTTAGGCCACTCAGTCTTATTCCCATTTGAAATATAATCAGGGCTGAATTCCATCCCGGCAGCCTGACATCCACCCTTGAGACCAAGAAATGAAATCAAAGAAAGTAAATCAGTTTTATTTTAAATCCTGTAAAAAATACAAACAATTAATTTAATTAAAAATCAAGCCCCCAAATAAAACACTTTTTTTAATTGATGGCTACCCTCAGCCTGACATGCCCACACAGATACACTTAGATCATTTTCACATTTCGGAGGCAGAGTGAAATCGCCCTGAGCCACCACCCTAGCTCGTAAAAGTATTTTGTTCGACTCAAAACATCCACACCACGGTCACACTCAAAGTCAAAGAAATTGAAGCATATTAATTATTGCAACTTAAAACTCAACTCTACACCACGGAAATTCAATATTAAAAATAAAATGGAAAAAAAGGCCTAAAAATGATCAATTTAAAGTGAAAAATTAAGCCTCCCCCCCCCTCTCAAAAAAAAAGATTATTGATGGCTAGCCTCAGCCCGGCATGCCCACACAGCTACACCCCGAATATATTTTTTTCGCATTTCGGGGGCAAGAGTGAAATCGCCCCGAGCCCCCACCCACGTAAAAATATTTTTGAGCAACTCAAACATCCACACCATAGTCACACTCAGTCAAAGAAATTGAAGCATAATTATATCATTACAATCTTAGAGCTCGAAACCAGGGAAAATCAATATAGAAAAAATTGAAAAATATATATTTACAAAAAAGGCAGAGCCTATACGACACTGCCAAGCTTCAAACTCGAGTTCACTCTCTCTCACTCAGTCAAGCTCAGCTCTTTGCTGTGCACGCCCACTTCCATTGTGGATTCGGTCTGAATCCCACCCCGCCAGTTTAGGCGGCCGAGCTACGGAGAATTACGATGAAGAGCAGCGGACCGTTCATCGGTTGTTCGCTTCTTGCGACCAGAGAGAAAAAGGTGAAAAACTTGATCAAAATCGTGCAAATACACCAAATTTTATCCTTGTGATGAGAAAATGGAGGTAATGGAATACAACAAAGTCCATCTTCTGCGATAAAAGTGGTACTTTGAGGAGAAATGATCACAAAATCAAGTCAGTTATTGAGCGGGGCCGAGCCGAGCACCGACACAGTTAATACACGCGCGCCTATGGGAATCGCGAGCTGTCGAAAAACGCCTAAAATTACACTTTTTTTTTATTTCAGCGAAAAAAAAAGTAATAGAAAGTGAAGAACATTACCATCAGACCATATCTCTAGAAAATCTTTACAAGAAATTTCGAAATTACGGAAAAATAGACGCAAATTTGTGAGAAAAAAATCTCGTAATGGGTGGGACAACTCGGCCCGCGGTCCGAGATGTCCCGTGGTCCGAGTTGTCCCTGATTCCACTAGTCAGTAGTTAGTTGGCCTACATGAACTTCAACACATGGGACTATAATATAATTTCAACTCCTTTAAGGGGAGATATCGGCTAATTACGGCATTGATCAATATTGAAAATACATCATAACGTAAAAATAATTATAGATGAAAAAATCTAATAATCAGCAAGTAAAATTTGTAATCCTGAATTAATTAAAACAACAAGTTTGAGGTTCAATTATTACCAGACTGTGAGGCGCGGTACTTAAGATTGCTGAATTCAGCGAAAGATTTTCGGATTGATTATGTGATCAAAAAGGGGATCAATATATTCGATGCGGAGCTATTTTAAGTTAATTTTTAAATCAATTCATTAGTTGGTTTTTTTTCTAATGCTAGCTCTCACTATGGATCATACTATTACTTTCATTTTTTTAATTATAAAGTAGGTTTTTTTTACTTTCTTTTTTTACCTGCATTTATTATAGGCAAGGGGCGATTTCTAATTTCTCCCCACTCGATTTATTCCCAATTGCATATTTTGGTTAATCACTGAATTAGTACGATTTATAATTGATTACGTTTAATCATGAATGATTTTAATTTGATCATAATTTGAGTAGAGATTGCATGACTTTATAGTTTGATTTTATTTTTACCATATATTCACCCAGATCATTCAATTTCATTTTAAACCTGTGCAATATCAATCTACAAACAATCAATTTCAAAATAAAGCATTCTTGTATAATAATATTCAATTTTACTAACTTTCGAGTAATATACTTCCTAGATTGCATTGTTATTCCCAGTGAATACACTAGCTAGCTTTTATTTCTTATTAATAATCGTTTCAAAAAGTACTACTTCCATGAATGCATGTAACTATTTCATTTACTATTTATTTCTCGAACCAAATGTTAAATTGTATTAGTTATTTTATCTTATACATACATTGTAACCATTGCAATTCAGTCTTTGGACTGCGAGAATGGATATTTTTAATAAAATCCTTCAATCAATCATCCCCACTATAGACCTAAGTCTCCAAATGGCAGCGCGTGTGATTGTGTCGAAACCAAGGCAAAGGTCGAAACTTTCAGTCAGAATACAGTACCAAGCCGCATCCCATGCCCAATCAGCGCAGGTAACCTAGCCTGCCAGCGCCGGGGTGCGGCAGGGCGGCGGATCTGTAAGTAACTGTAGAGCTACTCGACGCTGTATAAAAAAGAAAAAGAATTGAAACGGGGAGCCGGAGTTGGACGAGCTCAGATTACTTTAGTTATTAAGTTCTTGAATAGAAGGGTCAGAACTGTGAACGTCCGTTATTTCAATAATGGAACAAAATACACTCGCAACAAATTTCATTATTGGCTGCATTTTCTGGCCAGCATCATTTCATTTGATATGGTTTCTGCTGTCTTTCGTACTTTCCGACTCAAGAGCCTGTGGAACTGCGATGCGGTAAGGTTAGGTCGGGCGGCGGGCGGGCGGCAAGCGGGACCCGTTTCTTAACACCTGGATCTTGGACAAGTTGGTCATATCTTACATGTATTCTTGACTTTATCCACCAACCATGGAGTTAGTTCCAATCTTTAAATTGTTTCAGGAAAGGCTTCCTAAATAGAATCCCTCAATCGGTGGAATTAGAAAGAGCAGACGAGACGTACCGTAGTCGACTCTAGACTAGTCATGTCGATCTTGCCTGACTTGGCTCACCTACAGTACATGCATCCATGTACATGACCCAAGTAACAACAATTAGGCTCAGGTTTAGCTTGCCTTAGTCACAAAAAAAAAATTTCAAAAAGCTAAATTATGGTATATTAAGCTGCAAATATTGTTATGAGTTGGAAATACATCTGACGTTAGACAGTTATAGAAAAAAAAACAGAGGTCAGAGGCAATATGCACCATACAATGCCAGGGGCGGATCCAGCTTTCGCCAATAGGGGGGGCCCGGATTTTTTTCAGCCATATTTTCCCCGATCGGCCGCTCGAATATGATTTTTGCCGGGATTTCTTTTGTTTCTTTGAAGGGGTAGTCCTAATGGTCACTTTTTAGCTTTGTTCTTATGAAACATAAATGTATAATACCATAACCCTTATTTATATAATGCGAAGCGCGAGCTATTTTTTTTAATAAATCTGATGTACTTTTTCTTAAAATTTTGAACATTCTGGGATGTATGTCTTCCTGAAAAAAAAAAGATGTGTATGCAAGTTAATAATTACTACGAACGTAAAGAGTGAGCAGAAATGAAGTGATGGAAAAGGTACTGTTAAATACTTGCTTGCAATTAAACACATTTTTTAAAATCAAATAATGCGAGCGCGAAGCGCGAGCTGAATTTTTTTTACATTTTTACCACGTGGAAATTCTTACGTTTTGTTTAACAGAATATGTATATAATTAAACATGCGAGCACGAAGCGTGAGCAAAAAAATTCGAGATTTAGACCTACTGAGCAAGACACTCTATTCAATTAGTTTTGTAAATCATGAAAAGGATGAGTAAGTGAGGATCTTCCTTACATTAATAATGCGAGCGCAGAGCGCGAGCAGAAAATTTTTGTATACGTTTTGAACTGCTCGAAATTGTACCTGTTATGGACTGCTTGCATTTAGCCATGAAGACCTTACATATTTCATCATTCAAATATTGCGAGCGCGAAGCGGGAGCTGAAAATTTTTGACCTTTTTTACCTGAATAACGGAAATGCTAAGCACTTTCTGTAATCTTAGAAGGACTCTAAGTATATAAACTAAACTTTATTGATGCGAGCACGAAGCGCGAGCGGAAAAATTCTGGAAACTATTCATGTTTTGTAAATCATGAAAAGGATAAGTTATTTATCCGCGATCAGACACTTTTTGATATTGTGATCTGAAACTGGATAATGATTTAAATAGAGAACAATCTGCGTATCTGAATTAACGTGTGTTTTAGATTCGACCTAGAATTTGGGTATTCTAAGTACCTTTCTTATCATGAAAATTAATAAAGCGAGCGCAAAGCGCGAGCTAAAAATATATGTTATTCTGATCTAACAAAGGGTCAATTTAAGCTCTGTATTGCAAACACTGTGGGAAAATTGTGAATCGTGATGGATGACAGTTAAAAAAGAGCTGATGTATTTTATTATTATTACTTTGAGTTTTTACATAGGACCGGGACATTCTATAAGGGCATTATGTCATCATAAGAAAATGATGACTATCTTCCTATTTCTCTTCCTAAGCATGAGAGCGCGAAATCTGTTAATATTATGGCCTGAAAACTGGACATTTAAAGCACTTTTGTAATTATGCATAAAATGCATGATATCTATCAATGCGAGCGGAAATCGCGAGCCGAAATTTTTGATAAACTGTCATCAAAGTAGTTTGATTTAAAATTAATATTGGGATATACATAACTCACTAATCAAAATGCTAGCGTGCAGCGCTAGCTGATATGTTTTGACAATCTGACCTGAATGGGGAACTTTTTGAGAACTTTATGGAATACAGGAAAATAATAGGTACCTGACAAATCAAATTTTGCGAGCGCGCAGCGCAAGCAGAAAATGATAATATTCAGACCATAACACAGACATTTTTACAGAGCACTTTTTGAAAATCAATTAGTAAATCAAACAAAATAATGAAAGTTCAATTTCCCAGCTGAAATATGTTTTGTATATTGACTTCAAAGTTTGATATTTAAAGCTCCATTTTGAGCAAGATATGCAAATCCCCTAAAAGACAATAAGAGCGCGAAGCGCGAGCGAAAATTTTATATCCTAACAAATAGATTTTTCAAAAAATTATTTTCAAAGTCTTCCCCTCATGTTTTATTCAATCATGTTCCTCCTCTTATGTTTGCCTTTCTTCTTTTCTCCTCTCTTTTCCCTTCCCTTTCTTTTTCCTTTCTTTTTCCCTTTTTTTCTTTTTTTTTGCTCCGCCAATAGGGGGTCCCGGGCCCCTCGGGGCCCCCCTGGATCCGCCTATGCAATGTAGCATTCAATTGCTGAGAGAATCAAATTATGAATAATTCATTTCAAGTTGTGGAAGTTGAGATGGGTACCGATACCCCTGGGATATCAAATTTTAATAGTTTACAAATGTAAATCATAAAGGTTTTCTTTGTGAAAAAATGATCATGAGGGTCTAGGCCCTATACGTTTTTTATGATTCCAAACATCATCAAAATATAGTGTTACATAAATTTTTTAAATTTTTGATACCGACAAATACAATTCGACAAATTCTATGCATAAATTAGAGATAGAATTCATCAAAATGTTGATAAGGTTTAGAAAACTGTGAATACCAGTCCAGTTATGGATGGCCTGACGCGGTAGAATATTTATCGATTCAATTTTTTTACTATTTCAAAATGAATGGTTTTGAGGTGTTTTACCAACAGTTTTTATGGTTTCTATGCAATACACTTATTATTGAATGATCTATCGCACTTGTTTTGCTATACAGTGCATCCCACAAAAAAACAACCGAGATTCAGCGATGATTTATCAAAACTTAATCATGAATACAATTGTCAAATGACCTACCAATGTAAACTTCAGAATCTCCTCTTTTATCTGAAATTACTTAGATTATTCCTCATTTAAAATAATATCAGATAGCCATGACAGTAGACCTGGCTTAGACAGCTGAAATGTGTCTGTTTGGAGGAGTCTTTCAATATTTGTTTGTTTTTCCTTTTACATGGTAACATGTTCATGAACAATTCCCACCTCTATTCAAATTCAGTTCTCAACGTTTGTCAAAGACTCAACTGCAACAAACAGTATTCTTGTCAAGTTTACAGAACATAAAGCAATAAATAACTTGTGAAAGTAAAGTCCATGTAATAGTACAAATCAACAAGTGGTTCCCTAATAACCCACTGAACCGAACTCATAAGGGAAACTCACTTCTAAAATTTAATAATCTTCTAAATGTATAAAGGCCCTTCCATAACCTTAAAACCTGGCTCTTTATTACATGTGACTATTCAGGTTAGGTTTTGTACATTAATTCAAATTCTTATAATTTTCAACTCCTAATAGGTTCTGGTGAAACAGATACCTACATGTAGCTCGTTGCTTCAAAATTACTTTTAAAAGACAAAAAAATAAAACTTAAAAACTATAGCAAATTGCTGTAGACAGATTAAAATGTTTGAAACTCTCTTGTGCCCTTACAATACTCTCAAAATATTTATAATTGAAAATTGATCAGTACACATGTATCAATTTCAAGGCTTAGGCTTGTGGATTACTGTTAAAAACAGATCTCGGATTTGTCTAAATTATATTTTATGTAGAAAAAAAAGAAACCCTTTTGGAGATTTCATTTATGCATTTGTGAAATACAGGTTGAGATAAGTTAATATTTAAGGTAATTTAGACAAGTTTGAAATGCAATTTGGTCTTCCATGAAGTTGGGGCACATATAGTGACATTTTAGCATGAATCAATTTACTACTTACACTATACATTTATTGCTTGTAGGCTTTACATTTGGATTAAAAACATGCATTTTACTGGAAATTTTGTACTATTTATAATGAAGTTATTGACCATAATTACATGTACATGTATGTATACCACTCTTATATGAACATTGTGTCCAAGTATCATCATCATTTTGTCCTAAAAGAATCAAATTATGGCAATTCAATGTACCAAAATTTGATAAGAGTACATTTACTTGAACACAGGTAGCTATTAATACCTCAGATTTCCTATATATCTTTAAGAGAAATCACAAAATGTAAAGCTTTCAAACAATAATATTGAATTATTCTGAAATTTAAAAATACGTGTATATGTATACAGTGTGTATCCCTTCTCACTTTTCTGAAATCTAATATAAAACATATTAGCTTATTTCAACTGCTAATAATACAGGGATATATAATGATACTTTCTGTATGCATCTTAATTTTTTTTCTACTTTCATTATGATCTGAAAATTACATTTTTTTTAACAGACTGGTGTCTATTATTCATGCTATCTTAGCTGCGGCTGTGGGAACTATATCAGTCAGGGCTACATACAAAGACATCATTCATGATGAGTGAGTATAAAATTTATCTTTATAATGGTTGATGATTTTGATAGAGTCTGTGGTGGTGATCTTAGTTGTGGTGGTGCCGCCCGTGATGATGATAAGAAGGAGGAGGATGTTACATCTAAGTATAATTGTTGTGATGATGGGTATGTTGCCAATGGTCATGATGAAGATAGATGTAGAAGTACCATAATGAGCTAAATGTGCGACTGTAAACACATTGAGGTGACCAGACATGACATACATATATATTGGGATAAAATTTCTAAAAAGCTGTGAACGAGCAAAGCTAGTAAGCAAAATATTTGATCTTTTTATACAAAATTCTATTTTTGTGATAAGTTTTGACATAATCAGAAAGTAATGTCATATTTTACTTTTTTCTGCTCCTTTGGACTTTCTGTTCTTCTTTTTTTTTAATGATGGGGGCAGAGATGTCAAGTTAAAAAAAAATGTTATGCGTGAGATTTTCATGACTCGACGTCTCTGTGCGCGCGCGGCCAGTAATTACACTCGTACGTTGCGAAAAGGCATGCGCGCATGAGATATGGGCTTCAAAAACCATGCGATGCACGCACACGATTCATCGTATCACGTACTAGCTGTGCGCTGACTGCACTCTCGATTCGTCTCGCGTGCCGGGCTAGACGCGAAGGCGGTCGGCCTGTCGTATAATCTGACGAATAATGCTTCTTTTTCTCCTTTTTTTCTGTCGGGTCCCGATGCGTGAGAAAAATGGGTGCCAGGCGTGAGATTGTGAGACGGACCCTGAATGCGTGAGTCTCACGCACAATGCGTGAGACTTGGTAGCTCTGTGGGGGAGGGGTACATGGGCCCCCATCTGCATGCCAGTGAAGTACATGTAGGAGAAAGGTAGGAAGAGAAAGAGGACGGGGAATTGAGGGGAAGAATGATGAACAGGAAGAAGAATGTACCTACGTCTAAACCAGTTTAACGAGGCATAGTGATTTTTGGATTTCCACACTGGGCTGAAAGACCAATTAAGATTACTTCCAAGACCGCTCTAATTTCAAGTAAACTGGTTCAAGAAAGTAGATGAGAGTGGTGTATAAATCAAATCTGCATGTAGGTGTACCATGATGCATTTGACCTTGCTGAAACTGTAATTTGTATATTTAGGTATATTTTCTTGTTTGATTTTGTCTAATATTCATATGTTTTCTTTTGTTGTGAATTGTGGTACATCAACAGGTGTCCATCCTTTGAAAACTTTTTGATGTACCAGTAAAGATTTTTATCTCCTAGCCCAGGGGCTGTATATGTATATTTATAATCTTGTCTAAATTCTATCTAAATGCATTGTTTTGTTGTGAATTATGGTACATTAACATATTTCCATCATATAATAATAATAGCCAATTTTTATAAAGCGCTTTTCCCAGAATGGCCCAAAGCGCGTTACAGCATATTATTACCCCGGTCATTGGATTCATTTCAATCAAGCACGAAAAGTGCACAATTTCCACTCCCTGGGGAGCGTTCCTTGCATTCGTCGCAGCCACATTATGGCGCTGGCAAAATCAAACATACAATATCTTTCACATCCTACCAGTTACCTATTTAGCACCTGGATCGAGAGTGGCAAAGTGTGGATTAAAGCCTTGCCAAAGGACGCTAGACCACGGTGAGATTCGAACACACGACCCTCTGTTTACAAGGCGAGAGTCAGAACCACTTCACCACGGCTCTTCCACAATACGCAAACTTTATGATGTGCCTTAAATTCTTTTATCTCCACATCCAGGGGGGGGGGGTAAAAAAAGCTTTAGATTAGTTCTTGGAAACCAATTGGATTAATATACATAAATGGAATATATGTGTGGATTCTTTTGAAGAATAACAGAATATTGATAATTGATATTGAAAAATTACACTCCTACAGATTACAATAAACAAATAATTTAAAGAGGCATTATTAATTAGTGATATGAGAAATAATCTCCTTAGAAATCAATACAAACTATTTTCACAAAAGTTAAATTGCCTAATTACTAGTAGATTTTAAACAGATGAGAAAACTTCATTTCATAATATAGGTCATCAGAGTGAATTTACCATCTTGAATCGTGATGCTTCTCCTCATGTAGCAGATTGCTAGAGACCCAGTGTTTCTGGGTTATCCATCCTTCCTTCCAAGTATTGTTCTTGCCAAAAGTAGTTTTAATTTTGGAACTAGTACTCATTACAAAAAAAGGAAGATTACACTTGGATTTTTGGTGTGATTTTGATTCAATGACAAATTGAATATAATGCTCTTTTTTTCAATGGCTGTGCACTCCCCTCTCTTTCCAGTCTGCATGCAGTTTAGAGTCCGTCTACTGTAGTTTTAACACATATATGATGAGGTTATCTGCTGTGGGACACAAAGATATTCTTTCAATTTACATGTGTATTCTTGTTTTTTTTTCTCCCCATGTATTAGTCACTGGCTGTTAAACTACTTTGCTGCATTTGCCTATCCGTACATGCCATACGACACTTATGCCATGTACCATGCCTACATACGGGAAAAAAACAAGCAAGATCAACCCTTTTTCACAAGATTGACATCATTTATAAAAGCATTAAAATTGGAAGTTTTTCATCATGCAATCTCCACATTCCTGGGCTATCCCATTATACTTGTAAGTAAACTTGTAAATATTGATATCATAATAGTGATAATAATGATAATTGCTGTATTAGTATTGATGATTATTGTAATAATGATGATGTACATGTAATATTTTTAGGTTCTTATTAATATTGATCTTCATACCAAGCACTAAAGAACATAATATGTATTTTTTTATCAGATATTATCCTGTGTATTACACTGAGCAATGTTTCACTAAATGTTGTTAATTTAAAAAAAAATTGAATTTTAATCAGTACATGGGTTACCATTTGGATTCTTAATGTAACTTTTCTTCAAATTTGTACCATAGTGTGACCATATTTTGGATGACATTCATTAATTTTTTTTTTTCATGTTTGTGCCGAATGATTTTTTTATTCTAAAAATCGTAAATTGTTGAGAACTAGACAAATATGTGGGGCCGCGGATTTGTACTCGTCAGAATTTGATATTCTAACAGATGGATGTGTTGATTTTAAATATAAATAAAGATTGAAATGAAATGAATGCACAATGATTTTGTCATAAAGGAGTGGAATTGGGATATGTATTTGGGCGCCCATATGGACACCGCAGCTAAAGGCGGGGTAATCTAGCAGTTCTATATATCCTCAGAGTAAAAAGCACTTTATCCTGCTATTATTATTATGATTATTAACATGTGTACCTGTCTCTCTTTTCCTCTCTTCCCTTTCAAAACAGCGCTATCGTCACAACAAAGGAACCTTTATTGTAGGATGTGTCTACATTACAGAATACAGCACACCATTTGTGAACTTGAGAAAGATTCTTATTAAGGTGGGTACACAGCACTAAAAGACTATGGCCCGTATTCTGAAGTCGGGTTTAACTCGGGTTTAAAGTTGTGGTTTAAGTATAGAAAGCCAATTGTTACATAAATCACTAATTGTTGAGATATCATATTTCAACTCATTTGGTTCTCAAATCATTCATACTTGTCTAGGAAGTATAAATAGATGATTGTCTCCACCATCGATGAATCAGGAAACGTACAACTTAATAAAAATTTTGACACTTTTGGCTTTCCATAATTTTAGCACAGAGTTAGACTATGGTCTAAGTTAAACTTGACATCAGAATACGGGGCTACAACACTAAAACTATTTTATACTTGAAAGTCAAATTCTGTAAAAGAAGTGAGTTTACCAGCCAGGAGATGTCACTCAATAGCTTTTTAGCATTCCATGTCATGGCATTTGATAGATTGTGCTACTGGAATGACTCAACCTTGACTGTTCGAGAGAGTAACAATATCCAAAAATGCTACTCAAGAGTACATGTATCCAATGTAATAATTTTTTTTTGGCTTATTGGTTTCATTTTAGCTCATCCTGCCTTAACTTAGTGCCAGATGAGCTTGTGCTTATTTGTCATTTCATGTCCATTTTCGATTTGGTTTGCCTTATATAATAATAGTATTATGTAGGGGATTCATACCCTCAACACAGAATTTTGAAACTCATCAAATATGCCAATTTATGTGCAGTTTTCAAAATTCACTACAAGACACGTCTCTATTTGTTGACTGATTTTTTTTCCATCTGGTAGAGCTGCATGAGGTACTGTTTATCAAACTTTTACACAGAATTCAAAATAGTGTTATTGGAAAATCGTGCTAGTTATGTGAAAATCTATTTCAAAATTACCAAAATGCATCTCTTTAATTTGTCAATCAATATCAATTCCATTCATATGATATCACTTGATGGAGGTTATGCTTACACAAAATTTTCAAAGTCATGAACTAGTTTAACCACAATTCAGCATTAATTATTAATCAGATCAATTTATGTTACTAATAGGATTTCTCATTCACTACAGTGACAACTGAGCTAAAGTTGAAAATTATGTTAATTCCTTTACCAGATCTACTGTGAGTAATGACATTGCTTTGACTCAGATAAACAATGCTTAAAGCATTTGATGATTAAAAGAGAGGGGTCTTATCAGTGTCTTTGACTTAATCAGTTTCAGCATTTTTTTTTTACTAACAAATGAAAAAGACATACACCCCCCCCCTAATCAAATCTCTTTTATCCTAAAATGGTGTATAGTAATGTTTCACAAGAATATACATTATAATAACATTACATAAGCAGGTCGATTTCTCCAATTGGCCATTTAAGGCTTTGATTCTTAAAGGGGAATGAAAACTTTGGAACAAATAGGCTTGTGTAGAAACAGAAAAATCAAAGAATAAGAATAAAGAAAGTTTGAGAAAAATCGGACAAATAATGAGAAAGTTATGAGCATTTGAATATTGCAATCACTAATGCTATGGAGATTCTCCTATTGGCAATGCAACAAGGATGTGTGATGTCACTGATGAACAACTTTCCCTTTGGTGGACTATAAAATACCCTCAAAATGTCTCTTTTTGCTTTTTCTTATGATGATACAAACTCTTTATCCATGATGTATTCTTAAAAAATATGTATTACATGCCCTCATGTAGAAAGAACACATGATCTATGGATAGATGTGATAAAAGAGGCAATTCAAGTGAAATATATACATGTACTAAAGTAATGGGGAGAGTTGTTCACAAGTGACATCACACATCTTTGTCGCATTGCCAATTTGCTATCTCCATAGCATTAGTGATTGCAATATTCAGATGCTCATAACTTTCTCATTATTTGTCCGATTTTTCTCAAACTTTTGTTGATCTGTTTCTTTGATTTTTCTGTTTTCACACAAGCTATCTTGTTCCAATGGTTTCATTCTCCTTTAAATATTCTTGAAAGGGGTAGTTTTCTGGTAGAAGTAACTTCTTTACATTTTAATAGGTCTGTACCAATACTTGTCTTTTTCTTTTAGAATGGTTATGGGTCCTCATTGATGTTCAGTATCAACAACCTTCTTGTCCTGATAATGTTCTTCCTGGTAAGAGTAGCTCTCTGGCCTGCTATGTATGTCATCTATGCTATCAACAAGCAGCAAACATTCTCTCAGGTCTTAGTAAGTGTTCCTTACGGGTGCCACATAGCCATGACAATAGTGATGGCTCTCCAGACTTCATGGTATGTTATTTTTTGCCGTGGATTCTTCAAGGCACTTGGGAAAAACCCAAAGCAAGATTCAGTCGGTACAAAGCGAGATTGATTCTGTCCAGGAACTTTCGCCCAGTACCCTTTTCATATGGCTTGTTTTAAACAGTACCTATACCTATAATTGGTAATGTTTAAACAGTAATTGTTAATGTCTACTAAGATCATGTATTTTGATTGGATGAGATTAGATATGTATTACGCATTTAACATTTGATATTTATTGTTCTATGAAAAGGGGGCTTGGTGCTTTTTCGTAAACCAAAATTATGGTTACATTATGTAACTTTGTGTGTGGATGTTGCAATCTTGCACATTCGTACTATTAAATTCAGATAACTTGAATATTGTACATGTAGGTCAATCAGTTTGAGTCTTTTTAACAGATTTTTTTTTTTTTTTTTCATTTTTATTCAAAATAAATCTTTTTCATGCAAGTACATATCATTGTCAAGTAAATATTGGTTGTATAGATATATTCTTCTTCTTCTTTTCATGAAAAGTTAGGACATTATTTTAGGCATCTCAATTGGCATTCCATATACAACTTAGCTTGTCAGGTTTTTCATATCTTAAGCAAGTTTTGTGAAACAGGGTACTGGGATACTCCTCTTGGGAATGTATTTCTCAGTTTGAGGATGAAGGAATAGAGTTTATAAACATTTCAATCTCCCTTTTTATAATTTGATTGATGGATCATTTATAATCTTTATTTGATGAATCATATGTATATGATAATTTTCTGTAACTACAAAATTGAACTATACCTTATTATTAAAGACAAATAAAGAAAGAAAAAAGAAAGGTGGTAGAAGGAGAATAGAGAAGGTTAAATTAGGAGAAAAGAAATGAAAGAAAAAATAAATGAAGATGTAGAAGAATTAGAAGAAGAGAGAAGAAAAAAAAGATTTTCAAGAAACATTTCGGTCTCTGTATTGTACATACAATGAGAAAGAAATCTAAACATAAGATATTTTCAAATAAATCTCAATAACATGCTCTAGGTCTAGATGTAGTTTCCTCTTGAATATGTTTTGTACAAATGTAGTGGATTGAATTATGACCAAATATGGAAATTAAGACAAGATTTGTGTGCTGCCTATATTTTGACATATGATAACAATAATATATATTATATAGAAAAGTTCATTTTTCTTTGCCAATCAGCATGGAGGTAATTTTTTTATGCAAATATTCCAATGAATTTCTAATAATCATACCCATGTTACATGTATATGAGCATGTTTCCATAAATGATCAACAGCAATTTTGAAGGATTTAATTTTTTGTTAAAAATACTTACTCTCTAAGATATATTTATGCAGAGTTTACACACACCTTGTTTATCTAGAGTCAAGACTACTTTAGACTAGAATGAATGTATTATGTTGCCACATGTTTACAGGCAAAAAATTGTAATATTTTTTTCTTGGGCTACTTTTCACAAGCTACTGTCTAAATCTATTGCATTGGATTAGCTTTAACATTGCAATAAATGGGAATTTTTAAATATCAGGGGCTCTATTGAGCGTTTCGGGGGTTAAATCACCCAAGCCCCCTTATAATTTTTCCCTGTATGTTTATATTTCTAGCGTGTTTGTATTCTAGCCTTTATTTTCAAGGCTTTCTTTACTTTGTGATTAAAATATTGTAAATTGGTTTCAAAGATCTCTGATATTTTCAAATAGCAGAGGCGGCGACATAGTTGAGTTTTTGTCTCACCTGCATAGCAGAGTGAGACTATAGGCGCCGCTTTTCCGACGGCGGCGGCGTCAACATCAAATCTTAACCTGAGGTTAAGTTTTTGAAATGACATCATAACTTAGAAAATATATGGACCTAGTTCATGAAACTTGGACATAAGGTTAATCAAGTATCACTGAACATCCTGCATGAGTTTCACGTCACATGACCAAGGTCAAAGGTCATTTAGGGTCAATGAACTTTGGCCGAATTGGGGATATCTGTTGAATTCCCATCATAACTTTGAAAGTTTATGGATCTGATTCATGAAACTTGTACATAAGAGTAATCAAGTATCACTGAACATCCTGTTCGAGTTTCAGGTCACATGATCAAGGTCAAAGGTCATTTAGGGTCAATGAACTTTGGCCGAATCGGGGGTATCTGTTGAATTACCATCATAACTTTGAAAGTTTATTGGTCTAGTTCGTTAAACTTGGACATTAGAGTAATCAAGTATCACTGAACATCCTGTGCGCATTTCAGGTCACATGACCAAGGTCAAAGGTCAATGAACTTTGGCCGAATTGGGTGTATCTGTTGAATAACCATCAACATTATATCTTGTAAGTTTATTGGTCTAGTTCATAAAAAGTGGACATAAGAGTAACCATGTATCACTGACCATCTTGTGCGAGTTAGAGTAGTATTCAAAGTCAGCACTGCTGCTATATTGAACCGCGTGATGCAGGTGAGACGGCCAGAGGCATTCCACTTGTTGAAATGTTATCATAACTTAGAAAATATATGGACCTAGTTCATGAAACTTGGACATAAGGTTAATCAATTATCACTGAACATCCTGCGTGAGTTTTATGTCACATGACCAAGGTCAAAGGTCATTTAGGGTCAATGAACTTTGGCCGAATGGGGGTAGCTGTTGAATTCCAATCATAACTTTGAATGTTTATGGATCTGATTCATGAAACATGGACATAATAGTTATCAAGCATCACTGAACATTTTGTGCAAGTTTCAGGTCTCATGATTAAGGTCAAAAGTCATTTAGGGTCAATGAACTTTGGCCGATTCGGGGGTATCTGTTGAATTACCATCATAACTTTGAAAGTTTATTGGTCTAGTTCGTTAAACTTGGACATTAGAGTAATCAAGTATCACTGAACATCCTGTGCGCATTTCAGGTCATATGACCAAGGTCAAACTTTGGCCGAATTGGGTGTATCTGTTGAATTACCATCATAACTTTGAAAGTTTATGGATCTGATTCATGAAACTTGGACATAATAGTAATCAAGCATCACTGAACATTTTGTGCAAGTTTCAGGTCTCATGATTAAGGTCAAAGGTCATTTAGGGTCAATGAACTTTGGCCGATTTGGGGGTATCTGTTGAATTACCATCATAACTTTGAAAGTTTATTGGTCTAGTTCGTTAAACTTGGACATTAGAGTAATCAAGTATCACTGAACATCCTGTGCGATTTTCAGGTCACATGATCAAGGTCAAAGGTCATGTAAGGCCAATGAACTTTGGCCATGTTGGGGTTTTTTGTTGAATAACCATCATATCTCTGTAAGTTTATTGGTCTAGTTCATAAAAAGTGGACATAAGAGTAACCATGCATCACTGAACATCTTGTGCGAGTTAGAGTAGTTTTCAAAGTCAGCACTGCTGCTATATTGAACCGCGTGATGCAGGTGAGACGGCCAGAGGCATTCCACTTGTTTAAATGTCCTCATAACTTGGGAAAATATGGACCTGGTCATGAAACCTGGAATTAAGGGTAATCAAGTATCACAAATCTTCTTGAATTAGTTTCAGGTCACATGATCCAAGGTCAAAAGTCATTTGGGGTCAATGAACGTTAACCATGTTGGGGTGTCAATATTGAAAAATCTTAACCAAGGTCAAGTTTTTGGAATGTCATTGTAACTTCATGAAACTTGGGCATAAGGGTAATCTACTATCACTGATCATCTTGCTCATGGGCGGAAATCTGTACCCAAAGGTAGGGGGGATCAGAACCTAAATAAATTGACAAGCAAAAAAAAGGTTATCACCCAACAAGTAAGGTCATTTAGTCCAATATACATGTATTATTTTGATTGTGAAGTGACATATTTTTCTCCATCATAAAAGACAAAAAATAGTAGAGGGACATTTGATATTGTGTCCCCCAACTATTTTTTGGTAGGGGGGACACTTCCCCCTGGGATTTCTGCCCATGATCTTGCTTGAGTTTCAAGTCACATGATTTAGTCAGGTTAAACGAAATTTGACCACGAGCTGAATTTTTAAGATAATATAAATGCCTAGAATTTCTTAAATTTTTCTTATAATAGTCCAGTATCAGCAAATGCATGAATGTAATTTAAAGTAACTAGACCAAAAGCATTGATCATTTAGGGGCCAATCAGTGGCATACAGAATTACAGATGGGGGTCCACCCCACCCCCCTCTAAAAAAAAGTTCTGACCAAGACAAAAAAAGAGAAAAGAAAGAGAGACGGGTGAAATTTTGCACTTTTTCTGAATATTATGTCCAAAATCCAAATCAATTACAAATTTTGATTTTTGTAATAGAAATGTCAATTTTTTATGTCACTGCTCACCCTTTTGTTTTTTGTGGGTTTTTTTACAAATTTTGCCTGATATGCCATATCTGGCCCCCTCAAAAGTTTTGCCCATTCCTTCACTGAGGTCAATAAATTGATGTCAATCTTCAAAAAACAAATGTGAAGATTTTGATTTATTATGATAATTTTTACATTAGTAGTATGATATCAAACATGGATAAAACTAATTGACAGTTATCAGGTTACAATTAACAAAGGGTATTTCAGATCAATTAACTAGGATAAGAATTTGATTCTTTGATGATTTTAATAAAAACAGTATTCAATCACATTAAATGAAACTTATATGAGGTGGTATTGGATAACACTAATATATCATAGAATATCAGTCATTGTGTTCTGTAATCCTTCCTGGGTGGGTATTATATTTTTGTTTTGTAACTTGCCCATAACCCAATAGGGATCAATTATAGTTGGTTTGTATGATTGATTTCTCATCATCATGTTATCTATTGCAAAAATCAGCCCTAAGATTGTGTTAAGTGGTCATGGTTACAGTAGTTCACAATATCACTTATATGCTAGCACTCCCCCCCCCCCCAAAAAAAAAAAAAATGAAGAAGAAAGAAGTAGATGTCATTTTGTTACCCATAAACAATGCTGGATTGTAATTCATACACACTATATCATAAAATGCCCAATATGAATTATGATATACTGCCCTCTATTCCTTACTGCCATTACGTTTTGTGGAATGATGATCTATATAAACATTGGCACATCTTTCTTCTGGCAGATCTCACTTTTGCAGGTTTTTTTTTTTGGATGCACTTGAAATCCAAACCACAATAAAATTTGCCATCTTTGGCTTTCCTGTAAAATGTCAGATGTAGCAGAGCTTATAGGGATTGACCTGGGGCCCGTCTTACAAAGAGTTGCAATCGATTCGATCATCCACAACTATGGAATACCAGCAACGTCAACATCTAAACTGCATGTTTGTTCAAAATATTTTCTAGATATGATGTATATTCATACATAAATTGTGTTATTGAAATTCAAATTCAATGTGCTTCACTTTCTTTACAAGGACATTGTGCAATTTTCATCTAGAAAGAAATTCTGTTGATGGATTTCCGTGCAATTGAGGTCGATTGGATCAATCATAACTCTTTGTAAGACAGGGGCCAAAAATCAGTTAATCATGTGTACTTGATTCATATTCAGAATAAGGAAAATCAAAGCTAAGTTATGAATTTTAGATAGTATTGTGCTAAATTGAAAAGTTTATACATGTATTACCGATAGGTCTTTCACGGTATTATTACTCAGCATTCCTTGAAAACATTTGAAAAGCTAGTCACTGTCCGTGTTTCTATACAAGCATCTTGTAAGGATGATATGGTTGTTCTGTTTAGATACTTGATCCATTTAGCTTTGTGTGCGACAAAACTCCAGCTCAGGTCTATAGAATATGTATAGTAAACTCAATTCAAATCTTGGTCAGTGGATTAGTCATTACTATAATCAGTGTACATTTGAGAAAGCTTTTTGTTGGTTATGTGTGACTATTATTTCTTCTGAGGCAGTGGTCTTTATGAAGTACATTTTGCATACATTATGAGTAATATTGTGATGTATGATAATCTTATATTGATTGGAATCACAAAATATTTATAGTGTAGGAGTCATTCCTTGGATTACAAATTTTGGCACTTTCCTCGTTTTCAGTGTCATGGAATTAATTTCACTTGTAAATACTGATTGATACCCACTGAATTATTTAACAAAACCTTATGCAATAATGTTTGAAATTTTCTGTGTATCTTATGATTATGATGATGTACATGTTTGTTATATGGATTACAAATAAATGATATGATGTATGACCTTGTTTTGATTGTAAACCTCTTATCTTCCTCAGAGTAATTAATTGTTATAAGGATTGGTTTTTTGAGTCAGTTGTGGATCATTTGGAGGTGAAGCCGAGGGACTCATTTTATCCCCCAAAATGTCACCCCCTGTTTATTTTCTTGTTTGAAACTTTGGCCATTTCAGAATGTGATTTTACAAGATACTCCTGGCTGATAATTATTATATCTAAATAAATATAGTAAGATTCATTGAGCAAAACTCTGAAATTTTTTAAAAATTTGACTACAAATAACAAAGTTATTGAATTTCAAAGTTTATCAGTTATATGCATGTTGTCATGAATATTCAAGAGGTGGGCTGATGTCACATCCCTACTTTCCTTTTTCTTATGTTATTACATGAAATAAAAAATATTTCACATTTTCATAAATGTGTGTATGATATGTCTCCCTTATAATGAATAAAGTTGCAGTATTGAATATTTAATGCACTCACTTTGTCAATCCATTTTAGTTCTTGGACAAAATTTCAATGATCATAATATTGTGTAATAAAATACAAAAGAACAAGTTGGTGGGGATATGATGACATCAATTTGCTTGTTGATTATTCATGAAGACATGCATAAAATTGTTTCTCTGAAATTATACAAATCTGTTGACTGTTCTTTTTTGTCCAATTTTCATGAAATTTCCAGTGTTAATGTTTTGAGTTTTTTTCATCTGTTAAAATCATATTTTTAGACTGGAGTACCCTTTAAAGAGAGATTAAACCACATTCTGTGCCCCCCCCCCCCCCCCCGTAAATCCAAGATCCATCCTCATTGTTCTCTGCCCTTTACAATTTCAATTTCAAAAATAAAGGAATACACAAAATAAGTACTGTTGAACTTTCATTTAATCTTATATTCACAACAAAGATTGACAGTGGTTGATAAAAATATAAAACTCAAAATCAAAATCGTGAGTAAAAAGTAAATTAAAAGACAAACATTTCAGTTCATAGTATATTATGGACTAATAATGACAAACATATACAGAAGGCACGTATTAAAAAATATGATATCTTGTATAGTAAACAAATTTTTTTTGGCTTTCAATAATATGTCCATATCCTCAGAAATTCCATATTTATATCGATTTCGGGCAGGGTAGGCTCAAATGATTTAAATGGAATGTTTACCACAGTTTCACTTGAACTTCATTGAAACGGAAAAGTGAAATTTTATCTTCGAACTCTTGTCCACCAAGTCTTTATACAGCCATGGTGGTCATGTCAATCTCCCAATATTGTAACCAGTTCTGAAGCTGTTCACGAGTTAGGCTCGAGTTTACGAACTGTGCCAAAACAGATACACACATTTTTCATATCTTGACGTAATGGGATTGTATTTCGGATGTTTTGTCCAAACAAGTTAAGATAATAATAATAACCTTTTTAGCGTACTGGGCTTGGCCTTTTTAAATAATACACTTTCTTTCTGTAAAGTCCCAGATAGACAGCGTTCGAATCGTACATTCAGCACCAATTTATTTTGGCAAGATTTTTCCATGATTATCTCTCTCCCACTGATCCATGTGTATGACGAATGGGATAGTATCCTCAACATGGCCTTTCATGTTAAACATGACAAACAAGGCGATATGCTTCCAAGCTAGTTTATTTAAAACCAACGAAGTTACTATCATTTCTACTACCTGAAAATCACTGAGATGGCTATACGCCACTTTTATAATAATTTTCGCATATTTCTGTGGCAGTTTTATTGGTTTTGATCATTAGAACATCTTCTTGAACCCAACTCTTCATGCTTATAAACAGTCATTCTGAGCTACATGTACCTCCGTGAAGGGATAGAACAAGGACAGAACGTGAATACTGCCATCTACCTGCCCAAAGAGGTCATATTAATAGTTATGGTTCGTGTGTTTTTTCCCCACTTACGATAAGGGCCAACTCTGTTTTGGAGTTCTGAATCAGACTAAAAATCTTGAACTTCTTTATTTCAATCTTGCCTCAAAAATTGTTTAAAAAAAAAGAAGACTTTGAAAAACCGTTCAAGAAGAGAGTCTACCTTGCGCGTCGTTTTACCGATCGCAAGACACAAGTAGAACTGATCGATGCGATGGAAATTACGGTATTCTGTTCCATGTATACCATAAATATTCATGAGGCGTGGTCTGACTAAATAAAACTCTGTTTATATTATTTTATGATAAAAGAAACAATAAACGCTTACGGACCACGCCCCACTGTCACACTACAAGGTTGAAATGTACATGCAACGACGGATATTTCGGATCATGATCCATTCCATGAAAAGGGAAATTAATAAACTATCCATTGTACAATTGAACAAAATCTATGGCAAAACATGTACAAAAAGTTACCATCAATAAATTGCCAAAGGTGTGGAAATGGGTCAGATGCATAAAAAAGTAGCAATTGCCTTTTCTAGGCTTTTGCTTGATTCCGTATGCATAAAAATAAGTGAGAAAAATGCTTTTACTAGTAAGCTCAAGCAATCGCTGACTGCTAGCATTTCCTTGACGATTAAGCTAAATTGCTGAAGAGCGTATGCATAAAGCGAACATTTCGTTAAGCATTTGCTTGGGTTTTTTCAAGCTCCGTCAGAGCAGCTTGAACGTATGCTTGATCTGGGCGTTCGCGTTTTTTTAATCAAGTTTATGCACCTGAGAGAGAACCCTAAGGTGTACCGTATGCAGCATGTACATATTTTCTTCCTCATAAGTGTAAATAAAATGTCGAATACATACATATATCAAAAAGAAACAAGTTAGTTTGACACCACCTGTGAGGAAAAGATGTTATATGAAAGAACTGACAATTTGCTCTACCACACCGTCACCTATGACACCTTGCTGTCGAGTCCTGCCTTTTCGTGTTCGCACCAGCGCGATGACGCTACTGTTCAAACCGCTAGACAATTGCTGCCTGGAGGCAAGAAAATGGTTCAAGCCGGTTCAAGCACTAGCAAAGGATTAGGCTTACGCATATGAAATACAGCAATTATTAAAGCATGATCTTTTGCTTGTACTTGAAGCAATTGCTTGCCAGCAGTTGCTCCTTTTTATGCATCTGACCAAATGGCTAAAGCATCTGCTTATAATCATACCGCTGCTTATATTTTCCAATTTCGAACAATGTAAATGATCATATACATCTCTTTTATGTAAAATTTATTTTCTTTTCTTTAGTGATGGTCACAGTGTGCACATTGTCATGACATACAGAAACGAATGAATAATTATATCTCTTTACAACCCCCGGTGTATTTCATAAAGCTTTGTAAGGTAATAGGTTAAATATAAATCCATAAGTGTCTGAAACACGGCAACCCATCCCGGATCCATGAAATTTATTAACCATATATGAAAATATTATTGTTACAAAAAATTACAAATAACTAAAAGAGGGGGGATAATATACCAATATATACGAAAGGTACGCCATTACCACGGCCCACATTCTCAAAATCCTTACCACCTTCATACCGTTGCTCATTGAGGTCAATAACATAGTGATTTAAGTTAAAAACAAAATTCAGGGTTTATGAATGGATTTTATGCATGGACCTGCAAATTCACTGGATGCTCTTGTTCTAGGAATCTAGACAGTTATCATTAAATAACAAGTTTGTTTGTATGAAAAGAGAATAATTGGACGAACAATAATGTCGAAATCAGTATGGAACATCCTCCCATTTGCAACACGACAAAATTGGTGATGTCACGCTAATACAACTCTCCACTAAGTACACTGAATATACCCTAATATACTTTTGCTCATTATAATTATCGTAAATTTGTTTGTAAATGATATATTCAATGAAATTTTGATTGCTACTTTTTCTTTGATTTTTCTGTTTTTACACAAGATATCTTGTTCCAAGGGTTTCATTCACCTTTAACCTGCTATTCGGAATCTAATCTCCATATACATTACGTGTTGTTATATCGGGCAAGCGTGTGACATACATGAAGTTTGACACAAATAACATTTAACATTTTCTGGAAATTGCAATATTAAAAGCATATTGCATCGAATAAAAGTTTACCCTGCAATAAACACAGAAATTTTCATTCTAATCATTTTCTGAAAACTAATCAACTTAACATATCGATTGTTTAAAAGGCAGAAAGGATTCATTGAGTTTTCTGCACCGTAAATTATGCTGAAATCAACATAGCATCTCTAACCCCCCAAACATGCAGCATTCCCTCTATCCCTCCCGTGTATATACTTAACATTGCACCAATCTATTAATTTGATTCGTAGGTTTTATTGCTATATCAGCGATCATTCCTATATTTTTTTTCCATTCTTGCATACCGGATGCAACATTAAACGTATATTGGGGCTCAAACGTATATAATCTGGCCTACATTTTTACGATTCTCTTGAATACAGTTCCAGAAATAAATGTGTTTTCAAACATTAAATGGGAGGTGGGGAGGCGCGTATGATCCCTCTCATAATTAATAATTCCAATCAGTTATTGTTGCTTTTTATACAGCCAATAAGCTTAGACAATTTGTTCCCAAGATAACTTTCTCCATGATAATGTCAAATTTCAATAAATACATTGCAATAATTTCTAGCGAAGCGATTTACTAATCACTAGTGCAGATATCAATCGCCCTGAATTTCTTTCAAACACACACACAAAATATACAATAAAAAAATGTCCACAACAGTCTCACTCTTCTACTCACTTCTATTGCAACTGCGTATAATAAAAGAAAATCTAAGGTATGAGCATCACGCAGTATATTTGTCAATAATTATTTGACGGATTTAATGTAAATCCATTATTGAAACCTTGTTCTAATCATCCATAAGAGTTGCATATCATTATGAATTCTTCGGTTATTTAATACTGGTATTCACACAACTGACATTACTATTTACAAATATTAAGTTGGAAATACTACACTCTAAAAAATGAAGTGCTAATTTAGCCTTTAATGTCCTTGAATATAGTGACTTAACTTTGAGTGCTGATTAAGTCATTCAAATTTGAACTAGAAAATCGGCACTCAAAGTGCAGTCGCTATATATAAGGACATTATAAGTGCTAAATTAGCAAGTCATTTTCTTTAGAGTGTAGATATGCATCAAATTCAAACAAATTTTGATACTTATCATAATATTATGGTTTAAAAATAGACATTTATAATGTCTATTCCAATTGCATACGAATCTTGTCAATTCAACAAAGTCGTTGTATATATTGCACCATAATTTTCTTCTAAAATGTTAAAATGGAAAATCTACGGATGCTTAATGGAAGACCGGACGAACATAACAAATAAAATGAATATAAAGTTATGTTTATAACGCTACACATGATTTCACGAATTACTTCATTATAAAAAAAATCTTATTTTTCTCAACAGTGGGGCTTTGAAGTTGACATGGATTATTTGATTTGCTTCTGTCTTCGAATATATGGGGAAAAAAATACAGAAAACCTAAAGATTTTCATTCGAATATTTTGTGAAGTCCCGGTTTACTTAAGATAACAACAGGGGCCGCGGAAGCGGGGGGGGGGGGTGGCTGGGGGACTCAGCCCCCCCCCACTTTTTTTCCAAAACCGTGTACAAAAATGTAAAAGTGTCCATAGGATTGTGATTTTTTGCATGGTCAGCCCCCCCCCACTTTGAAAACTATTAACATACGAACATTGTCATGTATGAATTGTGGTTTAGTCTAAGATTTCAAAGAATAAATTGTTTCAAATCAATTCCAATCTATAATTGCTATGATGTCAACGATTTTGTTAGATATTGAATTCGATTTATTGTTTAATTTTAAACAATTAATTGTTGCACTAGTCATGGATTTAAACTTCATTATCCATACCGATTCAACAATATTATGAAAGGAAGTTTCATGTTCAAACGTTCACATGAAAATTGGCATGTTTTCCTAAATCGGATTGCAGACCAATCACTTATTCAAACACACATTGTAATACATTATCAATACCACAGTCGTCAGTCGGCACCACTATATATACTACACATAAATTAATACCATATAACTGATCATGATCACGATGATAGAACTGTAATTTGTCTGATATGTTAAAGAGTTAAAAATCTCCTATACATGGCCAAGTCATTACGAGGGGGGGCAAGATGGCCTAGACATGACGTCATATTTGTTCTCAACTGCACGAGCGCGGTATTTACAGCCCAAACCTTTCACCTTTTTCTTATTTTGTTGTCAATCTTTTCTTCTTCTTTTATACTAAAAACATATAGGGGTGTTGTCCCTGCATCCCCACTTGTGACACCACTCCTGTCATGCCACCAGAGGCCTATTTTCAAATCTAAATGACCTTTATAGCCTAGTTCTGTCCTTAGGAAAACAAATGGAGCTTACCTGCTTCTTCATGAGTGATCACCGATACAAAGGTTGACATTTGGATTCACATGTCAACATCAACCAACAAGGAAGTGAGATTTTGAGGATTTTAGCAATGTTTCGTGATTTTTTTTGCACAAGGATAATAGTTCCCTGTTTTAGATAGTGTTTGATAGATATAGTTCTATTTCATTTGATCATTCAGACTTCTTTTCGATCACACCAACGAAACCAACATCAACTAGCCACATCCCCTCCCTACCCTTGCCATCATGTAAGTGTGTCTCGAAAAATATCGTAAATAGTCTTGCCTTTGTATGGGTTGCGAAAGAAAAAAAATCCACCCACCCTCACACACATTGCTTGACCATCTTGGTTTTACCGATTCATCACAATTATTTGAAAAATGCACATACTTGAAGCCGATTAATGGAAATGATCGCTGTAAAAATAACGCTTTTTTGGTTGTGAAATGACATTTACGTTTCTTCGTATTAAATTTGATCTTTTGTCTCAGAGTGTTGAGAAAAAGACACCAATATCTGACATTAAAAACAAGCACTTTAATTCACACGATTATAAATTAGGCTAAAAGTGACTATATAAGCCTAGCTCACTCATCAATCTCAAACTAACCAGCTAAAAAATGACTTGATGAATGGGATCAGCTGCGTGCAACTGTTATTCTCATCATCTTTTTATCATAATAAAAATTACTGTGTATATCATACTGAATGAGATATGATAAAACATATCAAAGCGTAGACGAAGTTGGACCGTTATGCAGACGCAACTCAATCATAACTTGCCTACTCTGATTTTTTCATCTTAGGATACACAGCATCACGGCCATTTTGGTAGCCATTTTGGTCCGCGCTGCGATGTCCGTTCTGCTGACGACCGTTCACAAAGACGTTAGACGTGCGATCTTTTGTCACCGTCTTCAGGAAGATAACAAACCACGTCGTCTGCAACACCGTCACCAAAAACATGACAAAATGGCATCCGAAATACATGGACTTAGCCACCTCCCACAGAGTTTGATTGTATGTGTAGGCATAGATGAGGTATATGGAAGGGAATAGAACGATTCTTGCGATAAAGAAGGTTACCACGGCGAGAGCGGAGTTGATCTTGAATGCAAGATTTTTCGTGTAACCGTGCTAGGAAGAAAATGACAAAATATACAAAATGTGAGTTAAATCACAACCTGTTAGGAGATTTTGAAAAGATATTGGTCAAATAAACAATGAAGGTTGTTTTCCTAGATTGATGGGCTGAAAGCTCAGACAAACCAATAAGCCTAAAGGTTTTGAAAAAAATATGATTTTGAAAAACTATCAGTATTAGTACATGATGTATTTGGTGGAATTTTGCTATGCCCCCTAACCAAGTTAACTGAAAATTGATTAATCCATAATGTAAACAGTTTTTAAACGCTTCAAAGAGTTTAAACAAAATATTCTTGCAATTAAGTACCATTTCACTGTCATCGTATTTGAGATAAATGGACAATTGAACGATTATGATATCCCTTATATTATAAAATGGCTGTACTTCAAAAACGTAGTTTCCAAAGCTGATTGAAGTATTAATTCTCTGTTTGGGAGTATCAGATCAGCCTGCAACTAAAATTGCAATTAAATAAATTAAAAAAAGTAATTTCTTTCACAGTATTTCAGTTGGATATTATCACATATACAAAATCCTAGCATGATTCGTAATCATGGTTGTTTGCATAAAATGGATGCCATGTTGTTTTTATACCCATTTATATACACCATTATTATCAAAAGGGTTGCCAAAGATACAGTTGCAAATGTGATTTCTCACACGTGTATATATATATATATATATATATATATATATATATATATATATATATATATATATATATATATATATATATATGTGTGTGTGTGTGTGTGTGTGTGGGGGTGTGTGTGTGTGTGTGTGTATATTATGTTTATATTTTAATTCATTTCTTTGATCACCAAGGCTCTAAAATTTGTGAAGAAACACAACCAAATGACGTCAACAATTTTTTTCACATATTTCCCGAATCAGTGATTAACTAATCAAATTACTCAGAGTACTCATTCATCTACTTACCCTTATAAAAATCTTCCTGATGTTGAGAAATGGAGCGCTTAATTCAGTAAAATGCACACACGAGATCATAAAGGCTGCTTTACCAAACCGGTAGTGCTATGGAAGGGAAAGATGAATGATGGAGAAAACAGCATTGAAAAGAAAGTTACAGTAATCAGCTTCAGGCGAAGGCGTATATACAAGGGCATAATAATTTGCTCTCCTGATGATAATCATCTTTCTATTCGTTACTGAATGCTGACACATAATTCCAATACTATGAATACATTAATCCCCACAATCTTCATTATCACTAACATCATTATCCTCCTCCTCCTCCTCACCATCATTATCACCATCATCATCATAATGATCATCATCCTTATCACCATTATCCTCTTTATCATCATCAACATACAATCATCATCATTATCAATTGTCTTCATTATCATCATCATCATCATTATCATATTCATCATCATCATCAATATAAAAAATCATCAACATTATCATCATCAACATCATTTTCATAATCATTGGCATCATCATATTCATCATCGTCGTCGTCGTCATCATTATCATCATCGTCATCAGCAGTATCACCTTCATCGTCATCATCATCATCAGCATCATCATTATTTTCATTATCATAATCATCATTATCATCATTGTCATCATCGTCGTCATCATCATCAACATCATCATCATTATCATTGTCATCACCATCATCATCACCATCATCATCGTCATCATCCTCATAATCATAACCTACCAAGGTAAGAGGGTAGCCTCCGACAACTACTGCGATGTGATGAACGATGATCAATGGGTTATCTCCTAGGAATGGCCTTAAGGTTATTAAAAATGGTGTTTTCATCATCTGATTCTCCCGACAGTAAGAGATATACATGATCACGACATCATAAATCCAGTACGCGAAGGTAAAAACGGATAGTTGATTTAATAACGGGCAGCTAGAAACAATCAATGACCAGAGATAAAAGAAAGAACACAATATTAAATTCGTATAAAATTTTGAGACAAAAATCACTTTTAAATATGACACTACTTGCAGAAATTCAGTGAGAAACATTTGAAATGTATTGTTGGATTTTTTTTGTGTGTCTAGGCAAGACCTATTGGATTACTTTTTGGATCTACATTTTGAAATAAATTCATTGTCACGATCGTTACATGGAGAAATTTTGAACAGGACATTAACTATGCGAAGAAAGACATACAGGTTTTGAGAAATCGAAACGGTTTAATCCGAGAGTTAGGGGTTATCTTTCATGTCTTTTACTAATTATGTTCATGATATATGGATGAATTTGCTCTGACTCAGACTAAAAGAATTGAATGAAATTTATAAAAATCAAATTAAATTATATAACGAGAGAAAGAATAACTTACTCTGCATAGAATACATCATGATATGTCCTGGACATTATGACACATGCAATGGTAAAATGGACCACTGCGTGAACACATGATACCAATCTGAAAAAAAAACAAGATTATTGTCATATTTCAAAATTCAATATACTTTAAACAAATGGCACGTTGCACTTCATCCGAAGGTTTTAATTTAAACCATATAATCAATGACAAATGGTCTGCCTTAGAAATATAATCTGAACGAAACTAAGATGTTCCTATTCGTGTATGCGTGTCTTTTGTTGTTATTTTTTTTAATAAAAATTACCGCCACAGAGGGAATATTTGTGAAAATTCATTTACATTGAAATTCACACCCGTCGAACAAAAATAATCGCCTATTATCACAATCGTTGTGAAGAGTCAAATCTTACACAGATGTGGCGCCATTCATTTATTCATTTGTTTGTTTTATTTATCTTAAACTGCAGGGTAGGCCTGTTCAGTTATGCCAAATTGCTTTCCAAAGGAGCGCTGCAATTTAACAAATAACTCAGCATCAAAGCAATTCAACGTATGTTAAATAATTATAATCAAGTAAAACAAAATACATTATATATAGATAGTGAATCAACAAGTATCATGGAATCATTACTTCAAATTATTCAGTGTAATTACATTATGACAGTCATATAAATTCAATAATTTACAGTTTCTTTTTAATGCATGGACGTTCATTTTTGTATATCACAAGGGAGCGAATTAAAAAAGACGGCAGCAAATACTCAAAAGATTTTCTTTTATAATCCGACCTTGGGCAGGGTATTTGAAGGGGACATTGTTCAGAATATTATTCACATATACGTTTGCATATAAGTGGTTCCAGATAGACTGGTGCTAAACCGTTTTGTATTTTGAAAGCAAGAACACAATATTGATATTACATACGTTCCTCCACTGTTTGCCATTTGAGTGTAGACAACAATTCATGTTGGATAGTAAGATAGTCCTTCTTCAAAATTATTCGGGCATACTTATTCTACAGTTTTCTGCACAGCTTCCCCAAGATGTACAACAATAATCAATGTAAGGTAAAATCGTGGCAAAGTTGAATTCTTAAGAATCCTAGGCGTAAGGAATATTGACCGATTCTCTTTATATACAACCTATCTTACGAGATATTTTCATCTCCATAAAGACACATGTTGGCATTAACATTCAAATTCAAGTTACATTATTATATCACTGATTAAAATACAAAATATTAATGGACCCAATATGGATCCCTGTGGGACGCTTGATCTCATTTTTACACTTTCAATTATAGTTATTTACTACGACAAACTGTCTCCTGTCTGTTGAATATGCTTTAATCCAATCATAATTCGCTAACCTTTATTCCATAATACTTCAGTTTTCCAAGAATGAATACTTTGGTATAACGTCAAACGCTTTGCGTAAATTGAGGAAAATACCTCCGATCTTTTGCCCGTGCTCCATTTTATCAAACAAATAGTCTGTAATTTCAGTTAGACATGTAGTACGCAAAAGTCTAAAACCTGACTGAGAATTCGTTAGCAGATTGTTTTCATTCAAGTATACATAAAGACAGAACAGATATCGGTCTAAAATTATCGACATCATCATGATCCTCCTTTATGTGTTGGAGTAATTCTTGCCGTCTTTAAATCTCTTGGAATGGTACATGTTCGCAATGTCATATGGTTCTTCTAAAAAAAAAGAGCAGCCAAAAATAATTTCAAATAATTTCAAAGTTAATAGCAGTCTATATTTGATTTATATACCGATTAGCTCTATTCATGATTTAATCAACTGAATTATGGCATTAAACATCAAAATCATTATGAGGAATTTCAATTTAAAATGGCATTACTTAGTATGGGAACATGTGGTAGATTATACAAACAGGAGTGGGTCGGGAAAATGCCCCTGACCAATAGACCAGTTCGTAGAAACTTCATGGACAATTTTGGTCAAATGACCTTTCATTTCTTTCATTATGATAGGCAGATTTCAAAGCAAGATATTACGTAAGCATGCCTTACATAGCAGGATGAATAAATTGAATAGACCAGGTGACCAGAATCGCACACCAATGAACACTTTATGAAAGTATTTGTTGCATTCCTACTTTGCATGCACATCATAGCATGTTGCACAAAGTACTTGGCAAACTGTGCGTTCGTGGACGCATTGTTGTTGTTTTTGGATGTAAATGAAAAACACAATTCAAAAGAATAAATGAATAATCAAGACGTCTAAGTTGGTGCTTATCTCATTAGATTTTAAACCACCATGTCATTTTAGTACAATGACCTTCCTCTGATCATGCGCAGAAAGGAACTACGAACTGGATTATTCCCCACCCACTAGCGTACCTGTGGGGGGCAGGGGGTGGCAGTCAAGTCACAACCCATGCAAGGGCCGTATCCCTTGCCCCCCCCCCCCCCTGACGAGTCACAACTGATCCCTGACGAGCCACCAGTGTTTTTTGTCTGGTACGAAATCCTTTATTTGTGGTTGAAGAGCTTCTTTTTTTGGGGGGGGGGTTGTCAATTTTTTTGGCGGACGATTTTGCCCCCCTGTGGAAAATCCTAGGTACGCCGCGCACTGTCCCCACCGATTGTCGCTCATCTTTCAGGTCTTCGTAAATGGTATTAAAACTTTAACTGGTAGCTCTTCTGTGCACATACGTTGTTTTCATTCATTAACCAAGCTATCATTTTTCAACGCATAGGTCATACCCGTATAATTAATGTTTGTAATAAATATAGATGTTTACAGATCCTTGGCATAATTTGAACATGTACTTAATTTTCTTACCAAAGAAAGTATAACCGGGTTTTTTTTGGGGGGGGGGTTGGGGGTGCGCTCTCTCTCTCTTACAGATTTATAATTTCTTAGTTTATTTATGTATGGCTACAATAATAAGTCCGTTGTATTTGGCTGTCGTAATATTCATATTACTTTCTGCCCATATTACCTTAATATAGACCTACATGTTCATGCATGTACTAATATATGGGCCTTCTGTTTATTTGATATTATTTGATTTGATTTGAATTTGGTTTTGATTTTATTTCTACATTAAGTATAAACAAGTATAATAATTTTTGCAACATAACATAGGAACAAGTCAGGGGCCGCGGAGCGGTTTTCAAAGTGGAAGGGGGCTGACCATGCAAAAAATCACAATCCTATGGTAATTTTTCTGTTTTTGTACACGGTTTTGAAAAAAAAGTGGGGGGCTGAAACCCAGGCCCCCCGCTTCCGCGGCCCCTGCAAGTTGAACGCCCCTGGCAGTCTCGCCTGCATTATACGCAATTCGATATAGCAGCAATGCTGCCTTTGAAAACAGCTAATGAATAATTATTCACAGAAGAAAACACTAACATGATAATAAAATGTTATGACCATTGACCCAAAATGACCTTTGACCATGATCATGTGACCTAAGACATGTGAAAAACAATCATTTATACTTGATTAACCTTATGTCAATGTTTCATTCTAGTTGAATAATTCTAGCTTTTTGCTCGCATCATTGTGAAATACTTATGATCTTAGTGAATTCCTACTAACAAGCATGAAATGCACCTCTTCATGTTTGAATTTAAAAAAAATCAACTCAAGCTTCACGCTCGCGATATTTGATTAATGATATACGTATCATGTTCATGATTACAATGACTACAAAAAGTGTTCCATGTGTTTAAATATAATTCTAAAAAAAAATAATCAAGCGCTTGGTGCTTGCATTAGATGGCTGTGGATTTTTGTGAGAATGTCATTAATCAAAAGACAAAAAAAAATTCGCTTCAAGCAAATTTCATTTAAAATCATGCACCGTATTAGCTGCTCAAAAACGCCATTGCTCCCATGCAACGTCCAACGTATATCCCTGCATCCTTTTTTTGGGGGGTGTGGGATCTTTGCTTAATAGAACAATTTTCCCCTTAAAATCGAACGAATTTCTGGAGCCCCTTAGTCTCGAAATCCTTGACCCACCCCTATTTATAACAAGTGAATATCTGTCACTTAATACACACCACTACTGGGCGTTGTGGTGTGCATTAACCCACCTGCACATGCATGTTACATATTGATTCTAAGATCCGCAGTTCTACAGCCGTGCCTCTGGTCATGTCTTTCAGATGATGACGTTAAATATTAGTCCAGGCGTAAATAATATCTGATTGATCAAGTCCACTTAAAAATGATCAGACGTTAAAAAAATATATACCCTGTAGTCAATGCTTTCCTGGCACTTACTAATATTCTGAATACAAATAGAATCAATAATTGTTCATTAACAGACTATGACCATTTGGTAAACACGAGTATCCTTTGTAAGCGATCCCAAACAATCAACCTGACTCGTTATCATACTGGACGAACTTGTGAAGGTGAATTGTAGGACACAAATGTTGACTTTATTGTAGACTTTAAAATCAAATTCCACGTTTAATACACATACACGTTTAATGAAAACCCTATTAATAATTCGCTTGATTTCTCATGTAATAAATAATTCATTTGTTAAGCGCATTTTAGAGATCACCAATATTATGCGTAAGTACAATATTATTATCATTATCCCCTATATATACTGTCGATTTCTGCGCATTTCACAATTTGACGGAGGCATTGTTGGCGAGTACATAGATTTCACTCAATGTTGAATAATAAAAAAAAAAGAATAATTGTTTACCCAGGGTTAAAAAAAACCCACCTTAATCTATAGGCTGATTATAGGCATAATATATTATCTTATCCTTCTCCATTCTCAAAATTTGAGCGCCGGGCAAGAAGGCAGAGGGTCCCATCATTTTGCTAGTCTTTCGGTCGGAGATCGAACCAACGACCTCCCATTCTACCGTGCACAGAGCCACCATTCCACGTTATCAATTATAGTGCAATAAAATAAAAATTTTGGGAAAATTCATCCATATAAGTCATAGTTTCCTTTGTCTTGTGTCGTCTTGTTCCACAATGCTCGAATTATACAGTTTTGTTTCACAACGATCAGTTAACAGTTCTAGACCTTCCTCCTCGCTCGTCTATAAATTTTCATAATCGTTTTCTTCCATAATAGTTTCCACTCGAGTATTTACGTTTTATCAACCTTTTTTGGTCTTATAATTTGTTGTTGTTGTTTCTTACTATTTCGTTTTCATTACATTTTTATTCTACCCATTTTGCTTTATCTATCCTTCATACATGTATATCAGCGAATATTCAAAGGTCTCTCAATTTCTATATCTAGTATTAATTAAGAAAATACAATTCTGTCACCAAAGTGATACTATCTTGCAATTTAAACGAATAGAGTATATTCATTTAATAATAATAGGCATTTATATAGCTTAGATATATTATTAATTGATTATTTATACAATAATCTTCTACTTTCTCGTCATCTTTATTACTGTATACAATATGTTCTGGTGGGTGTTTCATAAAGCTGTTCGTAAGTTAAGAGCCACTTTAAGAACGACTGGTGAACCTTCCTTACGCTCTAAATAATCACCAATGAACATTTAATGGTCAATATCATTTACCACAAGAATGGATCACCAGTCGTTCTTAAAGTCGCTCTTAACTTACGACCAGCTTAATGAAACGGCCCCCTGACCTTTTTTGTCTTATCTTCAAGGGTATACAATAGGATCTTTATTGGAGTCAATTGCAAAGTTGTAATTTAACAACACTTACAAATAGAAATTGATTGTAAGAGATGTTATTAATTTCAAACCAAAAAATATTGCTTGCCTCCTTAGCTCTATCATCCTCTCCTTTCTTCTTCATCTTTCATCACGTTTATTCAGTCACATAATACTTCCCTTTTCCTATTTTTTTTCCTTCTTTTCCACCCATTCATATTTCTATCTCTCTGTCTCTTTTTCTCTGCATTACACGCAAACACATACACACACCCTCCCTCACACCACTCAAGCATCTCAAACATGGTCTAACCAGACATGGAAGGTGGTTAAGGAAGGCTCCACTGGTAATAAATAAATTGAGTTGAGTGAGAGAAGCAGCACAATTATTTCTTATTCTTTCTTCATTCGTCTACGTCAAACGTATCTTGCATAGGGCCTGAAGATGGCCTACAATAAGCAAGTACAGCGAGATTCTCATAGCTCTCTTGAAAAAAAATGTGTATTTTCACGCAGGCCCTGTAATATTGAATTACAATCAAACGGAAGTCCACCCCACCCGAACAAAAAAGTTGGTTTAAATAATACGAGAAATGTCCAAGAAGTTAACACTGAAAAACTCATCAAAATCAAAATGCACATCCTGGACAGTGTGCAGGTGAGGGAAGTTTGTTCCCTGAACATGAGGAATTACCATTACCTAAACACGGTGACTCCACGAAATGCATGAATATCACTACATTGTGCATATTATAACTCTTTTGTGAAAAATAAGCGAAATTTTGTTTTTTCCACTTACATGCAATTTTGATAAACTCTTACTGTTTTGATTTTTAAATTTTAGTCTAGTTTTTCTATTATGAATTCATAACGTTTTCAATCTGGAGTTCCAACTGCAGTCCATAAATTTTGAGTGAAGAAGAATGGTAACTATGGCGATAGTGCAGTTCGTGCGTGTCATTAGGTCTATTCACATCATCCGAGGGGTTTTCAAGAAAATGAGTAACAAAAGACGGGATAATTATTTTCAATGTGTGGAATACAAAAAAATCACAAGCATCTCCCTTGAAAGGGCGGCGATAGGGCTTCCTTTGTCAAACTCTCGTTGGTCAAGTGAAATATTCGTCTTCCGCCATTTATTCTTCTAAAGAACTGTCTGTCAAACAAACATTCGATTCAATTCATTTATTTCCATAATTAAATTAAAAAATATAAAAATATAATAATAGTATTAAAAATACGATATCAAATGTAACATCAAAGATATGGGTACATTTGCTTATCTAAAGGTATGGTCACACCGCCCGAGCGTTGTTGGAGCAGTCGTGGAGCGGAGAGAAAAAAAATCATCAACCCTCGCTACCCTTCACCATTTTCGATTTTGATTGTTTGTTTTTTGTTTTCGATTTTTTCCCCCAAGTTTGTGAGCGAAATTCGACCCCCTCTCCCTACCGCTCCACGACCGCTCCAACAACGCTCGGCCGGTGTGACCACGCCTTTAACTTAATTGCTTCTTTTATCATATTCTCTTAATAACCCATGACAGATGTTCTCACATCAAATCTGCACCACAGTTTACGTTTGGTCAACTGAGGAATCGATTTCGTGTGAGTCTTATGATGATGGTTTCAAATCTTTCTTTGTCGTCCAGGTAACTGCGAAATTGAATTATTGATCAATGCTTCAAAAATAACAGTTGCCCCTTTTCAGCCATTTGCTAACTTTTTGCTTGAATTAGTATGATTTCATACTGTGCACCTTCGCGAGAAAAAATCTCTCCGTGATGACCACTTGCTCAAGTACAAGCAAGGTACACGGATGGAAGGGGCCACCGCCTTCACGGTTAATAAAGTAGATACAAAGAGAATGAAAAAAAAGACCCCAGGAAATGGAAGAAACAGAATGACTGCTATATAAAAATTACGAATCTGGATCGTGTAACCCTCTAATACTATTACTGTTTAATTGAAAAGAAATGACACAAACTTTAGGAACTGCCCCCCCCCCTCCCCAACAAATTGCATTGGCGCCACCACTGTTCATTCGGCCCAATAACTTTGTCAACCTAATACGTGTATATAAGTTAATTGTATCTTTCAATGGGGCCCGATATCAAGTCTAAAAATCCGGGAGCGAAGCGAGATAGCATTTTCTTGGCGATGCGACGGTCGGCTGCGCGGACTCCAACAGCTTCGTCACGAACTGTCGGCTCGAGGGTATACACCGAACGAGCGCCCCCCCCCCATCCATCCGTCCACCCAGAGAGCAAAGTAAACGCCATCTCCTCTCCACAGGAAACATTCCTCCACAAATACTGGAGATTCAGATAGAGCAAAGAGGTGTAGGCCTACATGTATGTTTATAAATGCGGTTGAGAAGGTTCATGAAGGTTATGAAAGCCTATAAGACTATCCTGAAGAACGATGTATATGTCCACAATCAAGCAAACCGCGCACTGGGTATATCCTAATGTAATTTCACCTTCTAAGGTACAGACAGGCCTATATTGTGTGAGTTGAATTGAAATTAGTGAAAAAGAGGAAACATGGATGAGGAATTTTGCCTTGAAACATGACCTTGACTCGTTAAAGTCTGGAAGATGCAGGAATCTTTGAAAATCGGGATTTGGTTAAAGGGGAGGAGGAGTCATTATATTCTATATTTTTAAAATATTCAAATATGGGCAAGGGGGAGAGGCGGAACACGGCCTAGATTGGTATTTGATCCTGGAACGTTCGGATGATAACAACTGTTACATTACAATGATGATGATGATGACGATATGATGATGACGATGATTATGATGATGGTGATGATGATCATTATACTGATAATACTAATGATAATAAAAATAATACTAATAATAATAAATAATAATAACCATAATAATAATAACAGTAATAAAACTAATAGTTATCATTATTATTATTATTATCGTTATTACTATTATGGTATTTATTTATCAAAATCTCAAAACAAACAGTCCTGAACGAGGCCCCATACCATATATACAAAATACAAGATATGTGATGAAATAATAATCGATCATCTTTACACAATGACAGCCTGTAATAATTTTTTTTTGAATTGTACTTGATACTTGATGCAGTAATCCCTTTTGCAGCTTATACAGGAAGCTATACTGGAATGAAATTTTATAAAAATACATATTTCTATACTTAATATAAGAAGCATCACAGGAAGATGCACTTTGTCGAAGAAAAATATAAAGAGAAAAGGTAGATGAAACAAAGACAGAGAGAGTGGTGAACAGAGGGAGAGAGCGAGAGAGAACCAGATTAAGGAGGACCAAAAGAAAGTAAGAGGACATTATATAGACGGAAGCATGTAATACAACAAATGAGCGTAACTGCAATTTTTCTTATTGAAAAATCTCATTAATGGGCGGTGTGGTAATTATCAATGTTCGTCAAAGAAATTAGTGAGTAAAAAAAATGCATTTTTTTTGGGGGGGATGCACAGTAGATCTATAGATTTTTGTATCCAGCATGTTCTGGTATACAGACCTGCCAACCTCTTGGAATGAAAAATTGCATATAATGGTAAAAAAACTGTATTTTTCCCCAAAAAAAATGTGTTTCATATAATTTCATAATAAAATACGTGGCGCACTCGCTCATCGCGGCGTTCAAGCTGCATGCAAGCTAAAATACGCACCGCTCTTGCAGATAAAAAAAAGAACATTGAAACATGTGTATATCTCACCCTGGTTTTAACAAAATGATTGAAAATAAAAACAAGTTACGTGATATAACATTGAGCTAATAATAACCATATTTGTGTAAGCTTTATGAAATAGAGACATATACAGACGATTTTTCTCAATAAATTACGATTTCCTGTCCTACCATTCATTATTTTCCCAAATATCAACGATTAAAAGAGCAGTTGTAAAATAAATGAAACAAAACATAGAGGGGGAGGGAGAGGGAGAGAGTTTATATTAACAAGGACAAAATGAGCAGATGACAAATACTACAAGACAAAATAATATGACAATAGACACAAGCAAAATGAAATGACTACGGAAATGAATGGGAATGGAAATAAAATATGGAGTTGATGGGGGTCACGAAAAGAGAGGAGGGGGAAGGTAATGTTGTATATAAGCATTGACCTATTCAGTGCTAGTGACAATAGAGTAGAACACATTAGCTTACAGCCCCTATAAATGATTACATGACCAAGGAAAAAAAGTGGAGAAAAGTAAAGAAAAAAGGGGCAGAAAACGAACGAAAAGGAAGGGGAGGGTGAAATTAATCATTTTGCTAATACTGTGTCAAAATCTATCATAAAATCGGATTTTCATTTCGAAAAGGTAACATTTTTTTGCTAGCTCGCGACTTTTAAAATTTTGCCACAAAGGGCTACGTCATATTGTCCCCCTAAAAATCATTGACTCATAGCACGTACCTGACTGAATCGTTCAGAGGTTATCATAATTAGATGCAACACCGTTTGCTATTCAAGTTCATTCATATATTAACATAAAGTCGTGTTGAAAAAAATCAATTTTAGCCAACTGTTCAAAATTCACACAAACAACATCGATCCCTCGAATCTCGCAACAATGATGAATGCGGCACTCTAACCCCCAGGTTTCAACCCCTTTAAACGCTTCAACATTGTGTTAAAAGACAAGTCTACCCCAATAATCAGAAGAGAGAAATTAAAAAATCAGCTGTAAAATAAGAAATTTATGACATTTTTAATTTTCGCTTAATTTCACAAAACAGTTATATGTACATCCTGGGCGGTATGCAAATGAGCAGGCTGATGACGCAATCCACTCACTATTTCTTTTGTATTTTCTGATTTCAAATATCATTTTTTCCTCATTGTCAAGTGAAACAACGATTAATTCCTCATTCTCATTGAACATGTGGAATTAGCATTGTGTAATACTAGTATATGGTTCAGTTGGACCTTATTGTCAACCTGTAAAAAATATGAAATTCAAACAATAGAAAACAAAATTATGGATGAGGACATCATCGACTCTCTCATTTGCATGGCACTGCATGAGGTAATAATATATATCTGTAAAGCGCTTAGACACGTCGTTCCGATGGATTAAGAGCTGTATAAAAGCGGATTATTATTATAAAAGCGGATAATTATTATTATTATTTTGAGTTGTGCATAATATCACTGTCTTGTGAAAAATAAGCGAAGCTTTAAATGTCATAACTAACTTTATTATTTTACATCCTATTTTGATGAAATTTTCAGCATTATACTAGTTTGCTTTCTTCTATTCATTAAAATAATAAAAATTGGGGTAGGCTTGACCTTTAAGTGGTCTACTGCTTCATTTGAGTAACGTAACTATCTAATTTTTCCAAGATATAGGCCTGCTGAAAGTTTATCACTTTATTGTTTTAGCAAATACATATAACTTCACCTTGAAAAAATGATAATAGTTCGATGCCCCATCATGCATGCTCATGAAGCCTTGATGGTAGTTGTGATTGTGATAAACGATTTGACCTAGCATGACACCGTAATATATCGGCCGATTATGATAACTAGTTTTGCTTCCAGTCTTCTCCTATTAATATCCACGATGACAAGCAACCGCGTGATTAACTCAATGCAAGAAATCTATGAAAAGCCTGCATAAAGTAGACTAAATCTGCAGAACTTCTACATCATCTTTGCCAGAGTAAATTCTATAATTTCAAAGAAACGTGACAAGAGGAAATAATGGCGTTATTGTTTGAGGAAAAAATATGGATAAAGTGTCATTAACACCAAGGTAAGATGACTAACAAGCAAAACGAATGTAAAATTGAATGGCTTTCCATTCGAGTTCTAGAAACATGATTACACGGGGAGGGGTTAGTTGTCTATACAAATGAATGTAAAATTGCGATGGAAGAAGAGAAATATATGATTTATTTTGTGCTACTGAATGAGAGAGGGAAGGAGGGAGTACAGGAGAGAGAGAAAAGAGAGGGAGAGGGAGAGATGGTAGAAACGGGGGGGAGGGGGTGGTAAAGGTGAAAAGAAAGGGATAGGAAGACGGAGGGGGGAGACAAATGAGAAAGAGTGAGGTTTTTTTCAATTGACGTAAAGATGGGGCCACAATCTATCAGAAAATTGGTGTTTGTACTAGGAGTAAGACGACCAATAAAAGTCCTTGCTCGCTGCGCTCGCTCACAGATTTTCACAAACTTTGCTGCATACGCCATCTTAGGCCCCTAAGATTTTTGGCTCATCATGCATATTTCCCCCTTTTTTTGATAAAAAAAACAAATACATAGTATGTCAGTATCAGAAGTATAGGTAGCTCTCTCATGAACTTCTGCTTAAGACCTTGAATCTATTGTCATTGCACATCACGAGCGCATTGTGTTAAGTGGCGACACTACTGAATTGAAAACAACATGAGTCGACGTAAAAAGCCCTTCTGTTAGCATGTACTTGCTGGAATACATATATTATTACCCCCCCCCCCCCCCGGTTTCCCTACCAAGCCTGCTCCAACACCATATAAGAATATGTGTAGTTACCTTCCTGAAGATTTTGTACCGGTAGTTTTCGCATTTACCACAGTTTACTACGGGGAAAATCTCTACAACGCACCGATTCCTTTGAAAATGCAATCAAAATTACAATGGAGAGCTGAGAGGCTCAGTTTGTCGAAAGTTGGTGGACTGCATGGGACAGCGGATCATCCGAAGATTTGCACCGTACGAACAAGTGCAAGTATGTCGTTTTGCAGAGTCAAGAGATTCCGATGCTGTCCAAGTCCACCAACTTTCGACAAAAACCTCTCATTTCTCCATTTAATTTGACTTGCATTTTTCAAAGGAATTTGTGTGTTGTATACTTTCCCCGCACTAATGTAAATGCGAAAAGTATGCGGGTGTCTATACCCAAAGGCCAAATTTAATCAATTTTCAGTACATATTGTCGAAAAAATGTTTAAATTTCAGTAAAACTATTTAAAATGATCAAGAATCCATCGATAAAACCATGATTTCACATTACATATATCAATAGCCTTTTTGAAGTAGAACTTTTTCTTACATAAGACGAGGGGAAATGAAATATCACTTTTATAATATGATAATAAAATAGTGAGTGTGTTACGTCACATTTTCCACATTTTTAATATGCCCATTCATTCTACATATTGTGTTTTTTAAGGAAATTTTCGATTTCATACTTATTTGACTTTTAATTTTAAGTGTATCATATCATGATTATGTTTGCCACATTGCATTTTTATCTCTTCTTTCAATAAGACGCAAGTGGTATAAGTACAAACATTGTGTTTTCTAAGGCATTGACAACATTATTTGTACAAGTAGCTGCACTTGATATATATGATGGGACCTCTTTGAATTGTTATGACAAAATTTAATTTTTTATCATTAAAATATGAGTGTTTATACTGTCATAGTGTTGTTTTTTATTGAATGCTGAACTGTAATTTGAACAATAACTGTGACTCTAACTATAACAAGAAGACCAGATTCTTCAGGAAGCCTATTCAAATGCAGACTAAGATTGCAAAAACAGAAAAACAATGTCAATCTAGTTTCCCTTAGCATCCGGCCAGGTTATGACTTGGGCGGAAGTTGTCATGTGGCCGCGTGTGTAAGGTTTTATCATAGAGCTAAAAGACGTCTTTCAGCTTCATGATTCAATTATCGATATCATTATTTTGATATAGGCCTATATCTATGATCTTACACAATATCAATAGGTATGGCCGTTATGATTACAAAAAATGTCCAAAGACTTGAAATAAATAAATGCAGACTGTTATTTTGAAGTTCTGAAAATGAACAGAATAAAGGCTACCGGATCAATATATAGGTCATATTTCAGTAATTTCTTTTTAAGATATAAAATATGGATTGTATATAGGCCCAGCCTCTAGGGATAATTTTTTTTCTGAATATGTATTTTCTAAATTCATATGGGTCATTAACGCATGCTATGATCATTCACATGGGAACAATCATCTCCTTCCACCTTTTCTTCTTTCTCTTCACCCCCTTCTCCTGTAAATTCTTCTTCTCCTCCTTTTCTTCTCCTCCCTCCTCCTCCCTCTTCTTTCTCATAATTTCCTTCTTCTTCTTCTCCTTCTTCTTCTCCTCTTTCTTCTTCTTCTCCTCCCTCCTCCTCCCTCTTCTTTCTCATAATTTCCTTCTTCTTCTTCTTCTTCTTCTCCTCCCTCCTCCTCCTCCCTCTTCTTTCTCATAATTTCCTTCTTCTTCTTCTTCTTCTCCTCCCTCCTCCTCCCTCTTCTTTCTCATAATTTCCTTCTTCTTCTTCTTCTCCTCCTCCCTCCTCCCTCTTCTTTCTCATAATTTCCTTCTTCTTCTCCCCCCTCCTCCCTCTTCTTTCTCATAATTTCCTTCTTCTTCTTCTTCTCCTCCCTCCTCCTCCTCCCTCTTCTTTCTCATAATTTCCTTCTTCTTCTTCTTCTTCTCCTCCCTCCTCCTCCTCCCTCTTCTTTCTCATAATTTCCTTCTTCTTCTTCTTCTCCTCCCTCCTCCTCCTCCCTCTTCTTTCTCATAATTTCCTTCTTCTTCTTCTTCTTCTCCTCCCTCCTCCTCCTCCCTCTTCTTTCTCATAATTTCCTTCTTCTTCTTCTTCTCCTCCCTCTTCCTCCTCCCTCTTCTTTCTCATAATTTCCTTCTTCTTCTTCTCCTTCTTCTTCTTCTCCTCCCTCCTCCTCCTCCTTCTTCTCCCGCTTCTTCTTCTCCTCCTCTTCCTCCTCCTTCATCTTCTTTTTTTTCTTCCAGTTCTTCTTTTTCTTTTTCTTCTTCATGTTAACCTTCTTGCTCGAACTCCTATTATAATTGTCTAAGGCTCTATTTCGGTATACAGTCACTAATATTAAAATTATAATATAATTTCTATTTAACATCAATTGACTGGAGCATCATGATCCACCAATGAGTACACCCCCCCCCCATCTACCAGAGTCCAACGCCTGGTCCCTGACTCTACCGCCCCTGCCCCCCCCCCCCCCATTCATATTCAAAGTCACAACCAATCTACATAGTTATGCAAACAGTGATTTAATTGACTCACTTTTAATCCGCCCATGCACTAAAATGAATGCCTTTCATAAATGTGTCTTTAATTATAGCCCCTCCCCTCTGAAAAAATATGACTGGCCTGCACATGCCTCGGCTTTGTTTTCCACAATTGCAAGGTTAACCAGGGACTCTCTGGGTTAACTAAATATTTATATATACTGTTCGCTGTGGCAATGCAGAATGCGGGTATCTCTCTCAACCATACACCATAATACTGTACACCAAAAATCCAGAAGATATAGCAGGCATACATGTACATGGATCCTATACCCACGAATTTTGTAGCCTCATCATACACCGGGTTCGTACTGCCCGCCGCATGCAGCTGCATGACATTCATGTAATTGTAGATTATAACACAGAGGGGAAAGGGATTCTATTGAACACACACAAATCTCACCTCATAGACGTTCCGCATGCTAGATACGGAGGGTACTTCTTCGAAAGGTATGACCAAAAAACGATGTAAAGTCCAGGCCAGACAACACATCCCGCCAAAAGAAGAGTCCATAAAGATGGATAATACAACGACTCGTCCATGTTCACAACCGGTTCCTCCATCTTTACAACATGGATATGCTGGCGATAAATTGAAGTAAATTGGAGAGGCTGAGGTAGTAGAGACGTGTAGGATCACCGCTTCCTGCTACTCGCTATAGGGTACACGATGGATGCCTCTGTATCACTCACTTTTGGGCATAAGTGACCGTACGAGCTCAATTTGCTATAATCCCCCGACCGCAAACCTAATATATTCTCTGGACATGATAAACCAATGGATCAATGTCAATGAAAATAGATATTTCCTTACAAGATCCGATGTTCTTGGTCACGTTTTTATCTAAATGAGATAAAGAAAATTTTGATTGTGTGCATATAATCAATTGTACTTTGATTTCCCGCACACTCTAGCGAAGATTACAAAGAGTGGGGGAAAATGTATTTGTCTTGATAATGAGACACGTCCCCTGGATATGTCCTTCCTTCTTTTCTTCCTCTATTCCTTTCCCCGTCTGTCCGTGGTTAATTAATTAGTTTGTGTCTCTTCAAGATCGCTTTCACACCAACTATGCGCGTCTCTGATCAAGGCTTCCGTATTCACCCTCCCGTTATAATAATGATGGTCAAAGTTGACTCACGTAGACTATCTACCTTTTCCAATCATTTCATTGGAGCCAAACTTTTCCAGTCTCAAGTGAGCTATATACTGTATAATAGACATGCTCGTCTACGGTCTAACATCGCAGACAATGTGACTTTATTTTTGTGTTTGATTGCTTGTCTAATTATTAGTATGGTATGATAACACGCGTAAAATGAACCAGCATAAAACCTCGGAAGTCGTTTGTGTAATGTGTTGCAGTTATTTACCTGTTATAATAGACAGAAACGAGATAAAAATAATTAACCCAAGTAAAATAAGACGGGGCAAAATCAAGGGAGGAGGTAAGCAATTTATGAGGGAGATATATAGGGAGGGGTTCGTTTACCCCCCCCCCCCATTCAACATGTGTGTCTGACATCTGACTCATAAGCACTAACTTAATAATTTCTCCATATTTATGTAAAACATAGGGCCTAACAATCATTTTGTGTGCTGAACAAATCGAGAATCACTTCAGCGAATATATCAACACGGGCCTAACCAATAAATTAATACTATTACCATTTTAATTCAGTTTCAAGGGGATTGAAACTTTGTAAAGGAAAACAAAATCTCATCTTTGTATAAAAGGGGTACCCGAAACTAAAAAATAAACATTATGACAATTAAGCACAAAAATATGTGAAAATGAAATATTTTATCAGAAGAAAAATAATGAATAGCAATAGCATTGATAATTTGGTTATACATGCACTGTCATTTTATTAATGGGCAACAGTTCATCCGATGATTTTACCTCTTATTTTCTATTCTACTACATGAAATATTACAATCATTCTTATGTTTGGTTCAAGGACTGAAAGATAACTCCGGATTCACGATCTATGATTTCTATACTTTATCGACCTTTTTTACAGGTATATGCATTCCTTTTTTACGCATTAGTAGAATTACCAAAATAATATAAGATAATAAATTTATAACAATATTACAAAACTGCAGGACATTAATTTTATAATATGATATTATCATATTGCGGCGACCCGGGGGCGGAAGGGTGTGTCCCCCTCAAATTATCGAAATTTGTTCTGCAGCCAATGCGAGTTTTTTTGTCTCGTCCCCAATAAATGGACCAAACAAAACCTCACAAAATCCCATGTTCAAGCAAACTAGAGGCTGCAATAATGCAAACCTTTAAATCCTTCGGTATTTTCATCAAATCTTCTGTGCATATTCTCCGTTTAATTGAAATGTATTTATTTCTTTAGCCGGACAACCCGTTCTACAAACTTTATCAAACCTTTTCTCTGAATATACACGTTCATTATTTGATCTTTATAAATAAAAATGGATGAAGGGAAATGAGTTGAAATTAAACGAAACCATGGAAACGAAGAATTAAAAACCAAAGCTCCAGAAAATAACCGCCATTCTCCGTATTTTGTCTTTCCCTGAAATAAGTACATGTCAAGAAATGAATTCAAATTCACATATCAATTCTTGCTAACAGTTTTTATCCATCTGAAAATGAAAAAAATAATAATATCCATCTGAAGCCATGTAGGTAGAGCTTTATTTCTTTGATAAATAATAAGGCAAACCTATCCTGAACGGGTACTTTTATACAGTAAATAAGCACATAACGAAATAGTGAAAATAATCAGGAATTCAATTATTTTGATATTTGGAAACGGGCCTATTTATAATGTAACAATTCCTTCATAATTCGTTTGTGCTTATATAGTGATATTATTATTCCAATGATTCTCAATTAAATCTACAATAAGCTAAAATTCCTTGCATCTAATTTCAATGGTCGAGAACAAATCTGTCGGTGAAATTTGCTGTCTTAATGGCTTCTTGGGGGCATTGGGGTTTTACCGAACAAGCGACCCCTCCCCAAACTTTTGAAACTTGAATTATATATGTGGTTCCGATTATTTCCATGGTATTGATGCTCTATGATGACTAGGCTACCAGTATAATTCAAGCAATAATGATTTTATGAGATATATTACTGGTATAAATGACCTAAAAAGTATGTTTTATAGGTAAATGCGGTGCAGATCAATAAACGACGTCAGCAAGAAGCAATATTTGCCAACCTGTAAGTAGGCCTATACGCTTATTTTCATGTTTTTTAATTTTCTCTATGCCTTTCCCCTTCATTATCCATTTCTGTTTAAATGTTCTTATTCTTCTTCACGTCCCCCTTCTTCATAATTATTATTCTGCTTTCTATTCTTTCTTCTTCTACTAATATAAACTTATTCTCATTTTTCTTGCTCGTCAACATCGTTTTTCTGCCTTTTTCTTCCTCCCTTCTTTCTTTCTTTCTTTCTTTCTTTCATTCATTCTTTTTCTTGTTCTTTTTCTCTTTCCTCCTCCTCCTTATTCTTGTTTTTCTCCTCCTTTTACTTCTTGCTCTTCTTCCTCTTTTTTTTCTTCTTTTTATCATTATTATTATCATTATCATTTTTATTATAATCATCATTGTTGTTATTATTAACATCATCATCATTATTATCATTATTACTAGTCTTATCAATATTATTATTATCATTGTTCTCCTTCTTTTTCTTCCTCTTCGTCTATTTCTTCTACCTATTTTTATTTTATTTTGTTTTATTTCTGAAACATTGCTTGCTCTTCTTAATATTGCTTATAATTTTTCTTCCTCTTCCTTCTCCTTCTCTTCTTTCTTTTCCTTTCCATTATGTTTCTTTTTCTGCCAGAAGTCAACCTCTCTGTTTCTTTTTTTTAATGACTGCACCCAATGCACTATTCATCACTCTAATGAGTTTCATTGAATTAGCGTAAAGTACCCTCTGCTCTTTATAAGTGTAACAAGGTTGTCATGGAAACAAAAGGACCCTCGAGTAAAGCTGAAGACACGTAAAGGTCTGATATCAATAGCAAAAATCGAACATTGTCATTAATTACGTATGGACGGTTTATTTTCATGCGTCTGGTATAGCATTTGTGTTAAGTACGTTTCTTGCATACTGTGTATTTTCATGCCAATCATTTTATATTTTTTAAATTTGAACAATATATATACATACATATATATATGTGTGTGTGCGTAGGTGTGTGTTTGCGTATATTTATATATATATATATATATACATATACATATGTATTATAGTACACTTAGCAAACACAACTTGTAGTCATTTCCCACCGAATTAAGCAATGTCGGGAAGACCAAATATTTTATTATTTCGGTATTTCTATTCATTTATATTCATATTTTAACTGTTAGGTAACCTACGTATTCAGCTCTTATGGTATCAGCCACTGTGATTAAAATGTACTTGCTAATCAGTCATCGTAATATTTATGATCAGAAGGGTGATATGCAAAGGCCCTAAACTCCACGCAGGTGTTCTAGTTTAAAAAAAAAGAAATCATAAAATACCTACTTCTGCACTTTTTTTTCATGTCATTTTAAACCTCTGTACCTCCTATCACAGTAATATAATGTCAGAAGAACTGTCTTGGTTACTAAAGAACTCTTAAAAGGGGGGGGGGGGAGAACGTGAAGTAGAATTTACCTCATATAGACTAATTAGAAGTGTATTTAAGGCTCTAGACGGTTGCTGGATTGTTATAGGGTTTCCAAAAGTTATCTTTATTTATGCCATTTTGGGGGTGAAGAATAAATGATATTGCGTTGGAACAAAGTGCATTATTTGTCTATGTCAAACAAACATGTCATTGTATTAAAAACAAATCTTAGTTCCAGCAGAATTACTGTAGCACAAGTTGTACAACATAAAATAAATACCTCGGAATATCTCAATGCAAATATTTAGTTACAATACGCAGGTATTACCCTTGTATTAATTAATCATCGCCGACTTGTGAAACAAAACACGCATGAAGCAGTTAAAGTCGCTGGCGCCCTCATGAGAGTGACTACTTTAAAGGCAAGCATGAAAGTTGACAGCAGCACTTTTTTCTTGCAGCATTTAGTTTTGCAAGGAGGCACAGGAGCAGATTTTGCAGGAACAAATTGAAAAGTGTCAATTGAATCTGAGTTTACAAGACATTTAAGCAGATTTATTTCCATTTTATTTATTTTTTCTTACCTAGTGTTCCGTTCCCTTGATGTGCTTACTTTCCTTTGCCTTTTCTTCTCATTTGTTTGTTCACCTTTCTTTTTGGCTTCCGGGGTACATGCAGCTCCTACACCCCTGAAATACGTTACTGATCCAGTTTTTATTTTCCCCCAATCATCCGCTTGAGGATACAAATGTAAGAACTCGTATAGAAACATGTATATCTCAGACATACAGGATTCCATAAATTAAAACTTGGATGATTTGTAGCAAATTACAGTTGAATGATGATAAGAGTGAGTTTTTGATCATTGCGTCACGTAATCAAATGTCCAAAATTCAGTGTCGATCTTTCTCTTATTGATGAAAAGCCCCAAGTATGGAACCTTGGTGTTCTTTTTTATTCTGAAATGTCAATGGCCTACCACATGAATTTGATATGTAGAAATTTGTATTTCTAAATTTGTAATATTAATAGTCAGTTTAAAAAATCCATGTACACAAATGAAACTTCATCTGTTATACATAGTATTACATACGTTATTTCTCGTTTAGACTATGACAATGCATTGTTGTTAAATGCTAACAATGATCAGATCCTCAAGCTTTAGAGAGTGCTAAATGCCGCCGCCCGAATTCTTAGTATAACGTCTAAATATACGCATAACGCCAGTTCTAAAAGAATTTCACTCATTGTCTTTGGTGGAGAGAATAAAATTCAAGATGTTGTTGCTTACATGGAAAATTGTTTATGATTGTGCTCCTCATTATTTCAACGATCTTGTCTCGGAATATGTACCCTCTAGAAATCTAGGATTTTCACGGACCTGGTTGTTGTGAACTCGTAGAGTCAAATGCTCATTTGGTGAAAAAGCTTTTGCTCATAGTGCTCCAACTTTGTGCAATGCACTCTCTTCAACAAAACGCAATATACGAAGCCTATAGAGTCATTCAAAGCCAACTTCAAGAAATACCTATCATATTTCAAATAGCAGCCCCCCCCCCCCTCTTTCCGTGTAATAATACCCTCTGCACCTCTGAATAGGAAACTAGATAGAAGGCGCACACTGAATCCTATAAATTATGATTGTTAATGTTATATCTATTAGTAGTAGTAGTAGTAGTAGTATCATTATCATCATTATTATTATCCCAATAAATATCTGTTGCCCCAACCTCACTGTCTCTCTCTTAATTTTCTCTGAAAATCTGTAAAAATTCACTCTTAAACAACAATTGGAGGCAATTCCAAGAACGGAATTACAGCGGTTTTGGTGTCATGTGACATAGTTTTATTCATAGGCAACATACATAGGCTTATGGGCAAATGAGCAAAAATCATTGGCAAGCAAGTTTTACAGTACTCCAAATAGACAAGATCAATTCAGAATGAGTGAGAAACGAGTGATGTGTCAATAATTCATGTCGACCTCTCCACAAACAACGCTAATAATCTATACCAATGTCGATAACCTCTGTAATAAGAGGTAAGTTAACTCGACGACAGAGCTGATTCGTGTCAACCTTAATGTCGACAAAACTTTACACCTCTCGTATTTGCACTGTATTAAGTTGCCCATTCCATCTTTTCATATCTTTGTAATCTAAAATTCGTTGGTGGATAATAATTCAAAATAATTTCATTTAAAACAAGGACCCCCCCCCCCCTTAATGACATGATGATACTGGAGCAAAAGATAGACGCTTATTCATTTTCCATCATTCTTAGAATCAAAATAATGTTCTTGTTCTCCCCCCCCCCTCATTATGACCAGGCTACAGTCCTTCCTGATCAAGGATGTAGGTTCCCATGGCGTATACACCAAGTACACTTTCCTCGCCCGAGTCCTCAATCTGTTCTTCTGGTAGGAGAAAACCGTATGTACCGGTGTCTCGAAGTTCCATCACGTATGAATAAGGAGCCCCCAGGCCACCTTGGTCCTTCTTAGAATTGTATGGTGCATAACCCCAATCATTGCTTGCACCAGCAGCAGCATCTACAAGGGACAAATCATTTAAAAAAACGTTTAATTCACACCGCCCAACTTAAGTCCATCCATGGACCCTACACATTGTCAGTATTACCAAGAGCTTTTATTGGTTTTCATTGACTGAAAAGCACATCTGACCGTTACTATGGTTACTGTATAATAAAACTGACTACGAAAGACTAAAATCAACGAAATGGGAATAAATACCTTCACGAACTAGCTCAGTTCAGTGCCAAAGATTGCCCATCCCATTTCAACATTATTTTCATCATCATTAACAGAATGAACTACAAACCAAGTACTTTTTTTCGAGTGTATATTTGGAATGTTCCGAGAAGTGACCTAAATAATCTCCCAGCCAAATATTGATATGTAAGCCATTTCTAATTTTCTTTTATGCCATTAATAAAATAATATTACTTAATTTAAATTGATTTTTATTATTAATTGTTATTGTTATACAAACACACTATATTCTTATAGCAACAACTTGACAAGCACAAGGTATGATAATACACCAGTGGCGGCCTGGACCAGACTGGAAGAAGAAGAAGTCTTAGTTTTCATGCAGGATAATATGTCTTACATTTTGCCATAATCTAGAGTGTTCTTAGTCCTCTCTTTACGTTTCTCTTTCTACTGATTTCTGTTTCTGTTTCTGTTTGTGGTAACTCCCGTAGGAACTCGGCAGGACAGCATTTTTTGCTGGTAAACGCCAAGCTGGTATACCAATTACCTTGGAAACATTTCTCCCCTTCCTCTCTCTCTTTCTATCTTATTCTCCTTCTATCCTTTAATTTGATGCTTGCATTATTGTTTGTTTTCAATAAATCATTGTATAATCATATATTTTCCCCTTTTCTTACTTGGACATCGTTTTCAGCCTAGTACAGCTTCTCGTGATCCTCTCATGTATATATTATCTGACTGGTTAAACAAATGACAAATGTTTTATAATGTATGTATAAATTAAATCAAATAAACCTCAATCCAATCTATCTATTAGATATAAGACCGTTCTCGTTTTTAGTTTAGTTCAAATCACAACACTCTCTAACGTGAGATAAGGGAGTATAGACACCTACACGGCTCTGAAATTCGAAATTTGTATCAACCCCTCCCCCCCCCCCACACCTTATCCAGAGCCGATGATAATACTCACATAATAACTTAGCTGTTGGTCCTGCTGTGTATTCAGTTCCACTGTAGCTGCGTATACCTTCAACCATCGCTTCTCCTGCAGCTTGCAACTGAGTTATTTATTGAATAAAGAATGAATGTATTACTTATAAAACACTGTGGGAGGAATTCAGATTTCAAAATTTTGGTTATTTTGGTAATTTTCATTCTAAATTATCATTCTTATTAACCATTCACGATGCTTTGAAATTTATTTGTTTTTCTGTTCACAGAATAAAAACTTATTCAATTCAACTCTATTCGAATAAAGATTGATTTTCTCCCATTTTCACGTATTATTTTTTGTACAAAATCATTTGTAATAAAAATATATAAATATGTAACATATTTGCTAAAAGAAAATGCTTGTGACGGGATACACTCTAGCACAATGAACAATACACTGTTATAGAAAATTTATCCTTATAACAAAAGAAGTTCCTGCAATAGAGTCTCGAGAACACCTGTAATCTTACCAGAATACGTAATCTTATAGGAAATTTGTATTTGGTGATGGAACCTTGAAAATTTCCTTAAAGAAAACACCCTTTTCCCTTTTTAAACAGACCTGTTCTGTTAAATTGCAGAAAAAATCCTCTTTAATGAATTTACAGAATGAATCTGTTATTGCTTTCTGCAAAATGTTCTCTTTTTTTCTGTTAAATCATTTTTTGACAATGTAGGAACAAGGAAGAGGGGTGAGAAAGGGGCAAAGAGCAGGGAAGGGGTACATATAAATTTTATTAATAACAAAAATATATATATTTCTGCGATAGAACAAAAGTAACTTCAAATATTACACCTTTAAAGGAATTGTCTACAACTTGTTGTTTTACCTGATCGATGTTATTTGGATCGGGCTCTTCGGCAGAGAAAGACCATGGAGAAATGACAAGCTGGGAATAACTGTGCCAGTCAATAAACCACAAGAAATCTTGACCATTGTCCTTCTTGTCTCGAAGAAAATCAACCACGGCTTCGACCTCACTCTCACTTAAAGTATTTATTCCGTGATAGACATTGGAACAAGGGTATGCACTGGTTCCTAGACCTACATTACAGTATAATAATTATCATTATTATTATTACACTCTTAAAAATATTGGGTAAAAATGTTCCATGAGGGTAATTATGTATCCAACCAACATTGGGCATTTCTTTTAGGCATTTTTATTTATCCAGTGTGATGGAAATTTTGCTCATTCTAAAGTAATTTCTGCTTATATTTTAACCTTACTGGACAATATGCTTCCCGCATTGGGTAAAATACCGCCCAAAATTGGTTGGATACATAATTACCCTCGTGCTGGTTAAAATTTTGCCCAATATTTTTTACAGTGTATTATTGTTGTTGTTACACACATAAAATGTTGGGCAACATACTGTGCAATGTGTTTGGTAACGCCTGGTGGTATATATATATATATATATATATATATATATATATATATATATATATATATATATATTATTTATTTATTTATTTATTTATATAATCTGGGCAATTATTACCGAATTGAGCAAATCTATTACCTAATTATTAGTTTTTATTACCAAATTTAGACAGATTTTATCCAAAAGTTGTGTGGACAGTATGTTGCCCAGGGTTGGTTAAAAGTTGGGCATTTTTTGCCCAACTATACTAGGCGTATACAATAATCATTGTATATTACTATTATTATTATTATCATATCAAAATTTTATTAATAATATCATAATTATTATATCATTATTATAACTATTTTCATTCTGATAGTCTTACCTCCCCATTCATATGGCCAGTTTCTATTAGGATCTGTTCCCATGCAACCAGAACCTGTGACAGCGTTGTTTGAACGGGTCTTGCGCCATAACCGATCCTAGAGGTAAGAATAGACGAGAGGAAGAAATACTACTGCTATTACAAAGATTAAACCTCAATGATTCCATTTCTTAACTTCTTTTCTGCCATGTCTACAAAAAATATAAAGGCTTTTGGTACAGTTTGGGGACGTCTAAATAAAATACTTTGTTGAAGGTGGCGGATCCAGCTTTTGCCAAGGGGGGGGGGGGGGTGTAGGCGGGATAAAAGCTTCATCCGTACTATCCCAGATCGGCCACTCGAAGAGCTAAGGCTCTTTTTTGGGGGAGGGGGCAGTCCTAAAGACAGAAAATCATGTACATTTTTAAAAACTTTACTTTTTCAATCAAATTAAGGTCTAGATAAATATAGTGCGAGTGCGAAGCATTAGTTGGTCGTGTCTTCTTCATGATAACCAAATTCCTCTTCAGTGCTAATTATTTTGAGACCGGAGTAACCCTTTTGATATTTAAGGGGTACATATTAAATGTCACTTTTACCTCAAAAATGAGTTTGTTTTCATTTTTACTTCACACGCTGTGCTTACTCATGATATCGCGATTCACGACGGATTTCGGTTAATTAGAACTTTTAGAATTAGAAATTTTCACTAACGTATCTTAATTATGAGAATGTAGAGGTGCCGTGGCCGAGTGGTCTAAGGCGCCTGGCTATACATGGAAAGTCCGGGGTTCGATCCCCGGGTGCAGCACCTATGCCCGTGAGCAAAGCATTTAATGTACAATGCTCTTTTATCTTGCTTTCATATACTAGTAAATGGAAATGCTATATGCATTATTAAGCATTCTCCCCTCCCCGCCATTATACACCTGCACCCTTACGTTAAGATATGTAGTAAAAAATAATAATTATCATCGTTTTCTGGGGTTGCCACGCAGTCAAGCTTAGCTTATAGTGGCAACCCCTGCAACCTTCTAATAATCGATATGTTTTAATAGAAAATGCAATTTTTTTTCTATGTTTTGCTTGTCAGTTATGTATATATTATTATTGTATTTTCTTTGTTAATGTGTTTATGAAAAAGTGTTGCAGAAACCAATAAATGAAATGAAATTATTGGTAACTAGGTGTGCACTTGTTAAAAAAAATATCTAAAACAATGGCTATTTGCGATAACAAGCAAATATGATGATAACAATTATACCTGCTTCCATAGCACTTAAAACGTATTACATAATATACTGTATATATATATATAGAGAGAGAGAGAGAATAGAATTTGCCAGGTCACCATTTATGATTATGCAACATAGTTATATTACGAAAATTAATTCCGCCAAGGTAGGATTCGAACAAATGACCTTCTGTTTGTAGGACGACTGTCCCATATACTGTAGGCTTCAATTGTAGTCGTACATACTGCATGTCGAATATATCATTTTGGTGAATAATGATAATGATGGTTAATTGTTGTGAAAGGAAATCTTACATCTGTTATGGTATATGTGTATCCATCAGCGTTGAGAGAAGGTACAATGTACCAGTCTAACGTGTCAAAGAATCTTAGGGCTCTAGCATCACCTGCCACATAGTCTTCAAGAAGCTACAAGAAACAAAAGTACAGTGTTGATTAAGATCAGATCTACAGCGTTTGTTACTCTTCAAACCTTTAATGTCATCATGATATTGGTTTATCAGCATGCGCGTAAATATGTACGTCAACAATCATGAATCATTAAAACACTATTTTCTAAGTTTGTTATATCATTTTTTTATTCATACATTATTCAAAATTTGACGATCTAAAATATGATTTTTTTTAATATTCAATAGCAATCCATGCTTTTACGTGCTTTCCAAGTTGACATTGTTCACAAACATACCTTTGAAATAATAAATATTGTCATTTCTCTCCATCGGGATTAAACAAAAAATCTGATCACGTTTATTTGATTGTTCATGTGACATTTTATCATGGAATTTAATTTTATACCTATCATCATTATTTTGTATTGGTTTTTGCGTGCAATGAAACCACTATCTTCGATAAACAATTTGAAATAAACCATGAATAATGAAATTTCGTATACAAGTAATCTTTCACACTCCCTCCCCTCTCTTTCTGTTTCATTAATCCCCTAAATCCTTCCTCATCTTTCTTCCTCCATTATCTGCCATCTTGGTCTATCATTTGATCATATTTTTTCCTCTCACATCATCTTTCTATCCATCATCATTCCTTTCCCTTAAGTATTGTAACCCCGTCTCTTTCAGTCTCTTTAAGGATTAACTTTTAAATCTCAAAAGATTTAAATTCAAATCTTTTACATTTATATCTAAATCGACAAGGTTTAAATCTAAATATAATATTCGGCTCGTCACTATTCACAAACGATCTGGATTTTCCCCCTAAATGTAGAGTGTTCTCTGTATCCGGCTTTAGCGTTTTCTCTCTTTCCACTTCTACGATATCGCGAGGTGCATGGTTTCCAAGACCGCTTCGAATGACCCCATTACAGTTTAATTGGTTTCCACTAGACTAGTTTAAGGACGTAGGTGAGAAAGGGGTCCTATTATTAACCAAATCTAATTAGCCTAACTGCTGTTAAGATCAGTAAATATATCACAATAATTTCAATCTTACTTCTTTTGTGATGTACATGAGAGTAGCAGGTGAAATCCACTCTCTGGCATGGATACCTCCTTCAAAGTACACCCCTTTACGAGTGCCTGAATCCCCACCTGTTCCTCGGATCTATAAGAGAAATTGAGGTTTGTTTCATGCAAGCTATTAATAGAGGGGGTATAAATTTAGCGAGCGAACATCAATTTGACCCTTTATATATTAAAAATCTTATTTTGCGATTTTTTTTTATTTTACATATTGCACCCTTACCGTTTCATTTTCTTTCTTTTTCTTCGTATTAGGGTGACAACCCTCCCCCCCTTGTACGCTAGGGTGCTTAGGATGGATAGCCTACTTTATTTACCGGCTGCTGCGATCTGCATAATTTGAAGATTTACATATTCAAAATGAATTCGTTAAACATCCATTCGAAGGAATTGACAGAAATACTTTTAAAAATATACCAATGTTATTCTGATGTAGATAATAATCTATCATTCTCAAACTATAACAAACGAACTGTATCACAGAGAAAAACTGCTGGATGGGGGGGGGGGGGTCCAAACGGGGACATTTCTTTTTACATCGCGTTTTTTTTTAATATAAATAATAATTTGTTCTGCTTGAATTAACGCCACAATATTTCAAGAATCTACTTAACTTGTCTTTGTGCGCAAGATAGCAATAAACACATCACCTTATCTACATTAACATTCCAGTGACAAGACAAAAGGATATAATCATGCCCATTCTAAATACCGGTATGCCTATTAAAGTTCAGTTTATTCTTAACAAATCTTACATGCAGTGCTGTGCAATAGTTATTATTCCCTACAAAGAATATAAAATTCCAAGTATCTATATTGCAACACAATGTCGAATCATTACTTATATTATTGCTGTTGTTATTTTTTTATAATGAGTGACCATAGAAGTTACATCAAATCTATTTCTTACCTTAATGCCAGAGATAGTTCTACCTTCGTACGATGTTTTAGGGAGTTCGAAGCGGGTTGCGATTGTTGAATATTCGTTAACAATATCCACTACCCATTGTTGGATCTGTGAAGAAAGATTAATTAGTTAAGTAAAGCCATCATTGCATTTTAAACATTAAGCAATCAAAATGAAGAAACAAGATGGAAACCAAGAAAGGATAAACTCGAAAGTTGGGGTTTATTATTTATTTCTGCAAAAAAAAATATTATTCCATCTAATTATTATACATGATTTTTTTCAAAGGTAGCAGCTCTAAATTAAAATGGAAGTGATTAGGGAGAAACGGTGAAGGGTGTTTAAAAATATTTGGAACAAGCCCCGAATCATTTAAATAATCCCGTTTCCTAGAACGGACTCGCGTGTCCGATCTACTAAAGTTTTGAATTGTGAATACAAAGATTGTTAAAGATATGTAACGTCGACCTGGTAAATAAACTATACACAACAAAAAAAGTAAGTCCCCCCTTGAAAAACATCAATAATTTCCAAACCAATGCGAGTTTTTGTTATATTTTAACATGAGCGTGTAGGTAATTTTATAAGCTACCATCTGAGTAAATGTTATGGACGTATTTTACGTCATGCTTCAGTGAGCACCGTCGGAAGGCAAAAATGTCACTTTTCAAAAGTCACAAGCCAAATATCATGACTTTGATTCAATTTCATAGGAACTTATTTCACATTCTCATCATGAAAAATAGTCAGAAGGCTTGTAAAAGGTACTTTCTAAAAGACGATACAACTTTTTTGGCTAAATTTCACGGTTGAATAAACACAAGTCCAAATTTGCTATAATTGGATTTTTTACACATTTTTATCAATAAAAATGATTGAATATGATGACAATTATTTTTGGGAAGAGTATCTTCAACAATATTCATCGTTTTACGGTTCAATGAACATTTATTAAAAACAAAAATACGATTTTCAAATATCATAGGCAAGTAATGTGTCATTTTTGTAACTGATACTGATCTTTTATCATTTTTTTCCGTTATGTTCATGAGCAATTAACATGTTTCAATGATTCAAAGGCGTTTAATTAAACATTCACGCTTGAATGAACATGTGGAATGTGATTAGCTCTTTTTTACGTTATTGGAAAAAATGCAATTTGTAACTATGGATATCTGTCACAAACCTCCTTGCATGGTTCATTTGATTTGATTTTTATGAAAATCCCGATGTTTAATGCATCAGTGAGCACACAATATTCGAAAATTATGCAAATGGGAAGAAAGTTCAATGCCTTGGCCCCACTTTGTGCCGTATCGAATCGTTATTTTGTTGTGCGCGCCTTTTGGATAGTGTTACTCTGAAGCCATGTGCGAAGTTTCATAAAATTTCTGCTGGCAGAAGTAACAAAAACCGTCCATGAAACAAACCCTTATTTCATATTTGTTAAAATTTTGACTTCCTCTCTCATAGACTTGTGTACATTATGGGTGCATATGTTTAAGAATAAGTAACCCCTTATCAAATATGGTGGAACTTTTCTTTAAGGCTGTCTTTGGCAATGTCATTTGGCAGGAATGTTTATCAACCTATCGGCAGAATTCTGTGCAAAAATGAAATTGATTTGTTCATTCATGGATGGGTGAGTTCGCATCAAAGTGGGAAAATGGGTATTTTCAATGTCACAGACTCATTTTAAAGGGGGTAATAAGTTGGATATTTGGGGCCAATTCGGTTTAAAATGTGACTCTAATTGCTGTTGTTTTTATCATCCATGATTTCTATCACCTCACACTTTCCGAACTTTTAACATTTTCATGGTTGAGCGAGCACATTCGAAAACTTGGGAATGAATACTCTTTATACTGCATAAATTTATTCTTTTTCCTAACAATTTCTCATGATCAGTTTAATTCATGGAAAAATCAGGGGTGGATCCAGAATTTTAAAATGGGGGAGGGGCCTATAATCGGGGTAGCCACCAACATTTTCAAATTTTAATAGACCAGTTCGTAATTACTTCATGGGCAATTTTGGTCAAATGACCTTTCATTTCTTTCATCATGATAGGCAGATTTCAAAGCAAGATATTACGTAAGCTTGCCTTACATAGCAGGATGAAGGAATTGAATAGACCAGGTGACCAGAATAGCACACCAATGAACGCTTAATGAATTTATTTGTTGCATTCCTACTTTGAATGCATATCTTAGCATGTTGCACAATGTACTTGACAAACTGTGAAATACTAGTCGTTCGTGGAAGCATTGTTGTTTTTTGTGGATGTAAATAAAAACGACAATTCAAAAGAATATATGAATAATCAAGACATCAAAGTTGGTGCTTATCTCATTAGATTTTAAAGCACCATGTCACTTTAGTGAAAATGACCTTCTGATCATGCGTAGAATCTTTTGATCATGCGCAGAAAGGAACTACGAACTGGCTTATAAGACCTAACAAGTTGTAGAAGATGCTACCACAAATCCTTATAATGATACGTCACAATACAGGGGCCGCGGAACGGTTTTCAAAGTGTGGGGAGGGGCTGAGCCAAAAGTGGGGGGCTGACCATGCAAAAAATCACAATCGTATGGTCAATTTTACATTTTTGTACATGCTTTTGGAAAAAAGTGGGGGCCCCGAGCCCCCCCCCCCACCCAGCTTCTGCGGCCCCTGCAATATTTTCTATTCACTCAACCATGAACATACGATATTAAAATTGTGAGTGGAGTGGCTAAATGATGGACAGTAAAACAGCATTAACACTATAAAATTCACCTAAAAACAACTTTTGCCCAACTTTGTATTTGCACAAGCTGAAAAACGATTCTTGTGACTTTCAAAAATGGTAATTTTTCAATCAATCTTTAATTATTCATGCATGACTCAACCGATCAATCTCATTTTCCCCCAGGAGTTGCTTAATGAGTGTAGAAAACTACCTACGAAATATCATATCTCAAAATAATTCCGTTCAAAAGTTACCGCAATTTTACCGCAATTGGGGACTTACTTTTTTTGTTTTGTATACTTACATGTATATATGTATTGGCAAAAATTGTCATTTCTTGACTGTTTTCAGCGAAACCAAACAGAGAAAAAGAAAAAGACGAAGAAAGTCAACCTGGGGTAGCACCAGTGTATTTAGAACGGTGAAGTAAATGTGTCGTAATTTTCCTCATTTGAATAATAGGGATATTACCCAGATTTGCGATTGAAATGGGGCAAATTCTACCACAAAGTAAAAGCTGAAAGGTCTTTGTCGAATATTGGTGAACTGGGACAGATGATCGTCGTAAAATTCTGAGATGAAGAAAAAAACTGCAAATATGTCATTTGTCCAAAGTCCAGGACGACACGGCTGTTTTTATTCACCGATTTTCGACAAAGACTTCTGACAAAGACTACTTTGTCGTGAAGATATTTTGACAATTCTCTACGTTCCAGAAAGCGTCTGATTAGTGTTGTGAAAACTCCCTAAAGTAGAGTTGAACGACGAAAACCTCTCTTTTTGATGTTCTTCTTGCTTCATTATTCCTTTTCTCCTATTACTTTAACTTCTTAGAGAGTCATTGGGGCGTGCCCACCCCCCCCCCTGTATCAACCATCTCTTATTTCTTCTCTTTAATATAGAAGATAAAAGAATGAATGATTATTGAATGCTCACCTCATCGTAATCGTGGTATACTGTATAGTCAAATGTGCTCAGATCTTGAGTCGAAAGCTGTCGTTCTATCCTCTCCTTTTCTTGATCACGGATAAGTTGACCGACATCCTTGATCATGGTGCTAACTTGCATCCTTTTAACATTGAAGAGATCTAGCAAGTTGGATCGAAGTCGATTTGGTACCATGATATCCACTGTACTACCCGGGATATTCTTGACGTCAGACCAGAAGTCGAGCTGTCAGAAGTATTTTGTAAATATATTGATTTGTTATTCCTTTTTTTCATTAACTTTTATAATTCTACTCCTTTCTACTTCCTTCTCATCTTTTCTCCACCTCTTTATCCTTCTTTTTCGTGTTGTTATTGTTATTGACGTTGTTATTATTATCATTGTTATTATTATTAATATTTTATTATCATTATCATTATTATCATCAATCATCGTCACCATTGTTCTCATTTATATCCTTAAGCTCAATGCAAATAAATTCACATGAACATTTATTTTCTTCCATTTTAAAAATGTATTCATTTTTCCTAAACATATATTCATACAAAAATCACTGTCATGTAGAATATAAATATGTACATGTTAGGTTTATCATGGACCTAATACAATGTGATAGGACCATGGGTTTATAAAAGAAGGCGCATACCCTTAAAACCTTTTTTTTTCTTTTTTTTCAACTCATCATTCTCATTATTAAAAACCTTCATATTCGTCTTTCGAAATGACAAAATGATTCGCCACTGTCTATGGCAATATTGTCTTATATATAAACCAGCCGTGCATGCGTTTAATAAGTATTTCGTTTTGTGATCATTAACTGGATGAATTTCAAGCTTTTAACTTCGACTTGTTTCTTGTTTTCTTCTCCCATAGTGTTTCAAGCCGCACACTTAATCAGACAATTCCCATAAACTACGTTCCCATGGTTTGCTTTAGAAGCATGCAACAATTACCAGTCTCAATAGACCTCTTTCTTTCATAATTTATCATGGGTAATGAAAAGTTTATCTTGAAATCATGGAATTGTTTTATTTCCCAGCTATAATCATCCATGCAATGAACATACAAACCTCATCGGCCATACTGGTCTCCATATCCCTCAGCCATTGTCTGTGTTCATCCGTACGAGGAGTAACACGAAGAACTTGGTATCTATCAGCGTAATGAAAGAGACAAAGAGTTGTGGGAAATGCAAAGCCTTAATTTTACTTTTACTGGTCATTTTAGAGATCTGCAAAAGAATGTCAGATCTGTTAAAAATTATCGAGATACTAAAACCTCTTCCACAGGCACACAAAAAACTTATTAATTAATTTATTTATTTATTTATTTATTTGTTTATTTAATTATTCATTTATTTATTTATTTATTCATTCATTCATTCATTCATTTATTTATTCATTTATTATTATTATTATTATTATTGGGGTGGCAAAGTCTTGAAGGGGCGCAATTTCTTGACAGTGTGAGATCCTCGGCTAGAGAGCTATACAAGCGACCGACGGTAAAGGGACCTTTTGAAAAATCAGATTTTACAGAGAATCCAAACACAGATTTTATGTGAATTAAACATAGTTAAAATTATCTGCGAAGAAAATAATCATAACTAATGAAAACTATTGATTTTACTAATTGAAGAACAGAGCGAGCTAGCACTTCTGAATACATTTAGGTTTTCACGTCTAATCTATTAGATTTTGTATTGCGATTTTGTTGACTAAAAATATAAGAAGTCACATGCAATATCCTTTCTTATTCATTTATTCATAAATCTTTGATAATATTTTAATTAAATGAGTAGACTTCAACGAGAAAACGGGGAAAGATTCATCAACATCCGATGAAAATAATGAAGTTATGGTTAATGAAATAATAGCAATAACTGTTATTCTTCGTCCAATTTTTTTGACAATTTTAGTATTGTGTTTGTCTGATATTTTTCTGTTAAAGAATGCATCGAGAATATCGACGTCAGCACAGTGAAAATCAAAAGAACGAGTATTAAATAGAGAGAAGGTTATAAATGCGAGTGGTGAATATCATATAGAATTAGATTGCAAGAATTCAAGGCAGGAGTATGACCTTCAAAATCAATCAAGATTGTACATTAATGACAAGCTAAATATTAAAAAAAGTCTGGGTATAAATGAAAATAAAGTATTTAAATAATTATGAATTAAATAACTATAGAAATCCATAACATAACGTTTGTTCAATTATAATTATGTAATATTTTATCTCTCTGATTATCTTACTTTTTATTTTATAATGTGCTGTAATTATTGACAATAGACCAGGGATCCATTTCAAGGCATACCTCTTATCGTATTAACAGTTGTTGATCAAGTCTTTTCTCTCCGAAGATAAAGATAATTTGAACTTACCCACTATAGTCCTTGGCCGCAAAGGCCGAGACGGTTAGAGCTAGAACCACTACGATGCTCCTCATCTTTCCGATGCAGCGATTCAAATAAATTAGAAATCAAATTCTTCGTAAGAAAAGAACCCATGTTTTCCCGATTCTTGAGAAAATTAACGGCTGCTGCAACAATTACGCCTAAATCGGATCTTTATCAAGATTAGACGATAAGATAATCACCGATGTATGATAACTTTGGGGAGAATCAACGCTTTCATGCATTATCAACGATTAAGAACTAGTTGTCGTGTGGGACAAGCCACAACGCGTGCCAATTATTACCTAAAAACAAACAAGATAATCATCATTACACAAACTAAGGGTTGCCATTATGGTGATTTCCATTCAGCATGGAGGCGATTATTTATTTAATATCATGATTAATTACAAAATCAGTAACCTCATTATTCAATTATGTTAATAAAAATTACTTCAGACCTACTTACATTTTAGTTCAAAGAAAAATATCGTATTTTTTTCTAAAATCTCTAATTTAATTTATAATTTGCTGCTTTTATATACTGGTTGAAAACATCATTTACGATATTTCAATAGCCTACTTATTGTCCATCCCAATTGATGAGGAAATCAAAGTATAGATTTTTCCTGTAAAATCTAGATTGTTGTGTCCCCTATTGTGAAGTTTTAACAAAGATACGGTTTTCTAAAACTTTTTAAAACTAGACAAATTTTTACTTTATATTTATTAGCATTTCAAAATGAATAAATTTCTGATCTTATATTCTGATCAAAATCTCGTTGGACTTTCGTGAAAATATTGTTAGCAGTTTTAGTTGACACTGCAACTTGTAGGTCTCTCATTAAAACATAAAAAATAGGTTATTAGGACCATGCACCACTGAAGTTTGGATGTTATATAGATTTAGATTTAGATTTAGATTTAGATTTATTTCCGTTCAACAATTTTTTTTTTCAAAATACAATCAAAGTAACAATACATATTCAATATAATAGATATTACAGACAAATCAATGACATTTCGTAACAAATGTTGAATATAAATTAAACAAAACTACAATTTGTTGCAGTAATTTTATCAATGAAAAGAAACAAGAAATGAACGGAGGGACTTGCCAAGAAAAGCAAAAGCTTGTAAAGAAGGCAAGCCCCTAAACTTAGTTTCAATGCTAATTATAAACAAACTATATATACAACTATATACAAAAATCGAGACGGACGCAGAAGACAAACTTAAAACAAGTTATCCACAAAATGTCAAAATAAAACGAATAAGCGACAAAAAATAAGAGAAAGTAGATCAAATAATAATAATTACAGTGGTAACACACAAAAAAAGGACTTACAAAATTATAATAGGGAGGGTAAAGTGGCAAAGGAAAGAAAGAGGGAGATAAGGGAGGTGCAAATAAAAAGTGCAAATGAAAAGAGGAAACATGGCAGGTGCACAGGTCGTAATGTATTGTATCATGTTGTAGTGTTGTTTTTATAAGTAATGTTTGACAAATTTTAAAGGTTAAGTTATTATGTAGTTTTAGGTTATGTGTTAGCTTGACTTGTTGGTGTGGAGTATTGACAAATGAGCATCTTTTTAAGTTTGCGTTTGAAAATATTAAGGTTTGTAGATTCTTTAAAGTCGTTGGGCAGTGAATTCCAGTACACAGGTCCAAAAAAGATAAAAGAGTTTTTCGCTAATATAGTACGGGTAGGGGGAAGGTGATAACAGTTACGTTGTCTGGTTGGGTAATCGTGTATAGAGGAGTTTTTACAGAACATATCTGAAAAAATTGTTGGGAGATCATCTTTGTTTAGTTTATACATAAATTGGGCAAGTTGGAAAAGATATAAATCGCTCACTTTAAGAATATTATTTTGGAAGAATAGTATATCTGTGTGTGATCTGAATTGGGTTTGAAAAATTATTCTAAGAGCCTTCTTCTGCAGCAACAGTATTCTTTGTAATATATGCAATATCCATAAAACATTCCGTATATATATTGTAATCAATAACAAATATCAATGGCCTGTATAATCAGATAATGTAAAACAATATTTATGCATACAAAATTTTCCAAAATCTGAACAGTAACTAAAAAGAACTGTAATTATCGCAATTTGCGGATGGGCCTATAGTGTAACAAAATGAAAGCTGTGAGAACCAGCCCATATACCATAAGACTGTATATTTTTAATTTATATTGGAAGGAGATAGACGAAGGGCGCTGGGGGGCATCTACGGCATGTATAATGTTCTTATTAGAGAGTTAAGTAAACTATTTTCCTTTTCTCTCCCTCTTTTAAATGAAAATAATTGAACTATTGTTCTACATTGTTCCTTCAAAAATTATTTTACAAACCTGACACCCCTTCTTTCTCTCCCCTCTCTCTGTCCGTCTATCTGTCTCTCTCTTTCTCTCTCTTTGTCTACCTCTTCTCCCCATGTCTATCCACCTCTCCCTCTCTCTCTCCATAACACACCTAAACCCACCCCACACTCACACCGTTACACGCGCACCCACATCCTCACGCACACACACTACACTGTTAAAACTGACACTAGTTGGTGTTTTAGAGGAACACACCCTGATGAGGTGTTAAAATTACACCCTAGAGATTGAACATAACAGCAATAGGTGTTAAACTAACACTGTCAATTCAATACCGGTGTAGAATAACTGGTGGGGTCCTCTATATGTACACCGGTTAACACCACATTTTTGCTGTGATCGTACACACGTAGTAAGTACATGTAGAAATAGGTAATTAAGCTATTTCCTGAAAACATCAGTTCCTTCTTCTTTGTTCTTTTCTCGGGTCTTTACTTCTTGTATAATATAATTCGGTTGGAGAAGCAAAAAGACCACAAAACACAAAATATAATTACAAAAAATACCATGACAATAAATTTATTTTATAGTTGTATTTCAGTTTTCCTTTTAAAAACGACTTTTTATTTGGATGGGATTCCCTATCATCAAGAACATAGGTTTAATTTACAACCACTCATTCTACAGTGGACCCTTTTAATGTAAAATCAATCCTTTTAATTACAGTTTTAATAATATCTTATCGAAATTGATGTCACACGAAAGTGTATTTACATATAACTGTCAAAAGAAAGAAAAAGAGGCATTTTTGTCCATATTATACTGTGCACCATCCCCCGTACATGAGCTATTCGTATTTTGTCTATATTTCTGTAACGTTCGTGAGAGCAGACGAGGATCCATGGGGGGGGGGCGAGCGTGCCTAACCCCCCCTCCTTACCCCCAACAAAAACTGAAAGGAGAAGGGAAAGAAAAAAGGGGTAAGAGAGAAAGAGAAGGAAAATTAGAGAAAGAAATCGGAGGATAAGGAAAATGAAAAGGGGAAGCAGCAAATGGATTGAAAGGGAGAGGGGACATAAAAAATAATAAGATTTTAAGACATATACCACTTGCCAGTTCTAGTCGATGTGTGATGCAGCTTAATAGAACACATTGTAATAAGCTACCTGCCTAAAACAATGAATAGATTTGTCGGCAGAACAATTAAAATATAGCAGCTACTACACCGCTTTATATACATTTAAAAAAAAAGAATTATTGTCTCACTAAACTCGTAATCCACGTCATGACAGTGTACCATTTTTCTTAGTTATTACAATTTGAAACTATAGTTTTGCAAAGGCTACATATTGTTTTCACCACAGTTGAAACGAGAAGCAAACTGACCAGCGCTGTCTTGTGTTGTCTCTCATTGATTGTACGTTGTAAAAAGCTAATCTTATAAGTATACCATTTGAGATAACAATTAGTAATACAGAAAATGAATTAATCTGTAATTTTATTTCCGTGGAGGAAAAAACGATGATTTTTTTAGAGGAAAATCGATTGTTTCGCTACTTGGTAACATAGTCACTGCCATATGAATGAGTGGTGAATTAGTACCATTCAAGTTGGCATATATTATTATAAGACTACACTGCAAAAACTCCGGTGTTGACTTAACACCAGCCCGGAATCTATATTATGTCTACATCAGAAAAGTATTGAAACAACACCAATTTGGAATCAAACCGATGCTGTTTTGATACTAATTGGTGTTGTTTAACACTTCTCTGCTGTGAACATATAGATTCCGGGCTGGTGTTAAATCAACACCAAAGTTTGCAGTATATTCTTCAGAATGTTGCATTATGGGTGGTAAACCTGGCCAGATATGAGTAGTTGAGGACTCTAGGTGGCTAGGGTGGTAAGGTAGTCCAATTGAAATGTCAATAAGAATAACAACTTATTCTGCAATAGTCTACTCATTTACTTACCCAATCGCCAAATTCAAAGACTCCAAACTATCCAAAATTCCGCAGCACGACTACATGTAGTTACTCGTACAAAATAAAAACGTTATCACTTATCCCCTGTCTTACATCTTTACATTGGTTACCAGTGCAGTTTTTAATCCAATTGAAGATTTTATCAGTATACTAATGTTTATATGGACTTGCTCCTTCATATTTGAATGATAAGTTACTGTCTATAAGCCAACACGTCATCAACGTTTACAAAGTAAGAAGTCGTTCCTTCAATATGAAATCACCAACATGTCTCTTCTTCTCCTTTATTTCTGAAGCGCATAAAGACGTTATGTGTTATGCGCTATACAAAACTGACTATTATTAGTATTATCATTATCATCATCATTATTATTGTTGTTGTTGTTATTATTATCATTATTATCATCATCGTTATTTTTTTAATTATTATTATTATTATTTTCAGCATCGTAACTTCAATGGCATCCTATATTATTTATATCCAACTGCAGAACCTAAATGTTACAAGGAACAGAGTCTAGTTCTCTTCGGATACCAGTGTCTGGATCGATGAAAGCAAATCTATTTTCAAAGTTAGATTTGCACTTAACATGATTGTGATCATTATGATCATCTACAGATCCTCCCGATGCCATTCCAGTTGTCTCAGGAATAAATGAACAATCAATGCGTCCACATCTTAATGCGACCAAAAAGAACTTTTTGTACCCTTTCCGAAAGTTCTCATTCGTCATCCCGTAAATGACGCTATTAACGCTGCTATTGAAATGCGCGAGAAACGCCACGGACATGTATACGCTGTCAGGAACCACGTGATCACGGTCAACCAATGTTAGCAAGGATTCTGGAAACCAGAAGATGGTGTATGCCAGCAATAAGATTGAAATCGATCGTAAGAGCTTCACATCGGTTTGCCGAAGCTTCTTCTTCATCCGCGGTTTCATTGACGAGGAACCAGCAAACTTCTTAAGCTCGTGGCTGGATGAGTACGCGTAAATATAGATACAAATATAGCTGAAGGATATGACTACAATCGGAAGTCCGACCGCCATGATCGTAAGAAATAGAACGTAGCTCCATCTACCTCTGATATCATAAGTACACATCATATATTCTTCGATAAACGTGTGGCTGTTCCATCCCGCAAAGTTGGGGATATCCAGAAGAACTCCTCCAAGCCATGGGAACATTAGATGAATCCAGAGGTTACCTTTGTTGTAGATCCTCCGATAGCTTAACCGATGGCAAATTGCTATGTACCTGTTGACGGCTATAGCGGCGATACTCCAGAGAGAACATACGCAACTGTGGAGATGAAAGAGAGAAAGAGAGATAAAAAAGGGAAAGTGAACCCTAATTTGCTTATTCTGTACAATACAGTCCTACTAATAGTAGGACTGTATTGTAGAGAATAAACCTCATCCATGACCGGCGGCGATTCTCGGGACCCCGCCCCCCCCCCCCTTCGAATTTTATCCAGTAGCCTAGTATAAGGGAGAAAGGCCCGGGAGAAAGGGTTATCTCACCACCTCCCCCATATAGAGGGACAAAATATCTCACGAAATTAACGTACATGATGTCATCGTACGCATGGGATCAATCTATGTTCGAAGTATTCACCAACAATCACAAAGAGATGACAAGAAAATGTTCAGAGAAACCAAGGTGTAGAGGGAAATAAGATTGATTGATTGTCTTGCCAAGTCTATGTTGAATAATCAAAAAAGACATTTTCCACCCTCGTCTATTGAGGACATACATGATAATTATCATCGTCTTGTATAATTATGATTTATGAGTCATGCTCTTCAAATCATTTAATTCCAAAACAAGGGTACACACTGTACTACATGTTTTGATCCGACGCGATTTCTTTCGCATTAAATGTGAAAGTTCCAAGAAGTAAAATGATTTCACTTGAAGTTTGGTATGACGATGAAATGCCTCTTGTCATTAGACAGTCTTCATCACTATGAATTTTCATTACATTTATACCATAAAGATAATATCGGTAACTCATTATCAAGTGTATCAACTATAACGTTATGATATGAGTAAAAGATGTTATTGTCATCTGTAAATAATATAAACGAGAAAGGGGAAGTTTTAATGGTTAAATGATAACAAAAAATAATAATGTACCTAATATCGATCCTTGTGGGACACCGCATCAGATTGTTAGAAAAGTTGAAGAAACATCATTATACACCACATATTGTTTTATGTTGGTTGAATAGCTTTTAAACCAGGACAGAGCAACACGACGACTTCCATGATTTTTTTAATAAAATTTGGTGGTCTAGCGTATCAAAGGTCTTTGATATGTCCATAATACTCCTATTACACGTTCTTTATTGGCTATTTTATTATGTAATTGAAATGAGGTCAGTTAAATGACTTTTTCATTCGTTTCAAAAGGCACGATCCAAATTTACGATGAAGACAAAATGTAACGGAAGGTAAAAGTTACAACTAGTGCAGATAGGAAAACAGAAATGAAACAATTAAGTTGATGAAAAGAGAAATGTGGCAAGTCAGAGGGGGAAAGGGGTGGAATGTGATAAAGATAAGTGAATTGAAGGAAACAGGAAAGAAAAAAGAAAGGGGCGACTGCCTCTATGAGTTTTCAAGAAGTGAAGAAATTTGAAAAAAAAAACGAATGAAAAAGAAGACAAAAACAAAGCCTCTTCTTAGGGGATACACACTCTAAAAGCAATTTTTTTTAGTTGACCTCCCCCCCTCATTTCCAAACAAGGTTTTATCAAATATATTTTACAAATGTTTTGGAATTTGTGGTTGATTTGTAATAATTATAATCATATTTCATTTCTTTTTGTTTATATATTATGATGTACGTTTGATTTGTATTTGTTTATAATGTTAATGATGGAAAAGAAAATAAACATTTGAACTTGAAGGTATGTATCGTGTCATTCTATTATCCCTGTTATTCAATAATTTCAGGAAAAACGATTTCTTCTTTACAGGTCGTCTTTACTCTCTATAAATAAAACAAAAAGAACTGTCACTTTTAGAGAGAAAGGGAGATGGAAAATCTAATATGAACATTCTTACAGATGTCTTGGATGTGCAAACATCCATGATACCAAAATACATATTCATAAATTATCATCTTAAACATAATTACACATATTGAGACCCTGAGACAAGGTCACGGATCCAATGGGACAGAGGCACGTATCCAGTATCCACCCCCTATGTCATGCTTTTCGTAGATTTCTAGCGAGAACTTTCTCCTTTTTCTTTTTTTTGTCAGAAAATATTGAAGCTTTCCACTGTCTGTATTCCTTCATTAATGTAATACTAGATTCACACCAGGGTCCCGTCTTACAAATACTTACGATTGATCGAATCAACCTCAACTATATGGAAATCCATCAACGTCATAATTTTTTCTTCAGAAAACAATTTGAACAAGCATGTATTTTATACAGATGTTGTTGGCTTTCCGTAGTTATGGTTGATTGGATCAATCGTAACTCTTTGCAACACGGGGTCCTGATGATGCATTCTGCTCTGCTTAAAGGCTTTCAGTGAATGATGTTAATAGGTCACAAAACCTAATTTATAATGGCGATTTGACGATGGTTTCAACCTCCGTTCAATTTTTACAAGCTTTTTTTTATTATCCCACCATTTCCGAGGGTTGTAAATACTAGTTTTCACCTTTGAAATTACGACAATGAATTATGACTACAAAATGTTGGGAATGCCATCGTTGTGTGAATACAAGAATCTAAGTGACTATAGTTATGAACGGGGATGTTCATGGTGGTATAGAGAGTATCAAATGAACTGTGAAGATACAAGGTATCCATTGTAAAGATTTGTGATTAAAAAAGTAGTAAAACCATGTTTTAAAATTAATTAAGGGGTATGAAGTTTATGGCATTGTAATACTTTTGGTTATGTAGAAGTCAAAATATCCAGAGAGCAATACAATGCGGAAACATCAAGTTTGTAATGGCATGAAATAAATCTTCAAGAAACATGACAGGAGGTCTGTGAACTTCGTTTCCACCAGTCACTACAAAACCTATATCATGTTCTGCACACATCTCTATGTCGATAACCTTCTTTGTAATTCTTTTCTTGATGTTTGTTCTTCAAAAGAAATAGTCAAAAACTTCTTGAAAGAGGAGCCACAGTAGTGCAACGTGGAGGACAGACCTGAAAACAAGGTGAGGGGGAATAACACATGTCCGTTTACGCAGAGTTCTTGAGAGAATATTGCTGGAACAAAGCGCCCGAGCTTGGAGATATTTTTTATTCTTGAATTAAAAGAAATGATCTAGTAAAGACTATACTTGATTTTCCTTGTTGTTGAAATTTTAAATAGAGATTTAAGTGTCCTCAAGTTCATGACGTTACGCACGACTGGCGATATTGGGAGCGTGTCATCAACATTTGTGTTTGACAAGTTGCCAGCTTTGACAATTTTCCTTGATTCTGATTGGCCAACAGACTTTGTTGCTATGGTAACTGTCGAAAAAATGGGACTTGTCGATAAAACGTCTGGCAAATCCTTTCATGAAACGCTACCCTGCTCAGTCGTTCTAATTCCCATCTAACGTTTGTAGGTAAAACAAGTGCACTAACTAGCATCTGAATGCACAGTTTATAGTTTTGTCGAAATATGAATAGGATTATAGAAGATGGCACTCCCGCTTCAATTATAATGACATAATTACAATCTTGAATTACAATTTATCAAATTTTCGAATTATTCAAAGTAACGAATGAAACTTTCGAATGATTAAACATATGTATTATTTTTAAAGCTTTAGAAATGTTTTTTTTTTCATTGAATTTAAAATACTTTTATGAGTTAGATTACCGTCCAAAGTTATTACAGATTGAATATGTTTTTAACTGCTGGCACCGAAGGAAATTTTCACTTCTTGGGAAAATGACTATAATTTAAACACTGCTTCTACCCCCTATTACTCTATTTATTCTCATTCTCGACATAGTATTTCCTTACTTTTCTAAGCATCTGAAAAGTATTTTCTTGGAATTTACCAGAAAAGGGGGTAATGATAATGATTCATGAAGCTTACGTATAACTGAGTCCATGACACTGAAGCTCATTAAATACACCGGGTATCAAAGTTTTTAGATTTCTCAAATGAAATATAGGTCTTGTTAAGATATCATCCTGATACATTGTGTTTGCGGAGGGCTAATGCTCCTTAATGTGTTTTGTATAAATCGGAGAACCCTCGACTGGCTGAAGATTTACAAATATTTTTGTATGCATTTAGGGACATTATTGAAGACGGACAGTCAACCAGCCCGAAACGTCGAGTAACCTCTTTTCACTTCATCCTGCCATGGGCGGAAATCCCAGGGGGTACAGGGGGACGCGTCCCCCCCTACCCAAAATAGTAGGGGGACACAATATCAAATGTCCCCCTATTATTTTGGGTATTTTATGATTGGAAGAGATAAAAAAAAAGAACATGTATTTTTGACGAGATGACCTTATTTTTGGGGTGATAAACCCTTTTTTGGCATGTCAAATTTCTTTTGGTCGAAATTACCTTACACTTGGGGTGATAAGATTTTTTTTTTCCTTGTCAAATTTTCCAGCCCCTGGTCCATCTAACTTTGGGGAGAGAGATTTCCGCCCTTGCATCCTGCTACTACTCAAACCATCACTACTCAAGACATATTCAGCTCTTCTCATCTGGTTTACAGTCCTTTTCAGGACATCACTCACTTTCAAGAAAAGAATACTTCTAAATTTCTCTTTTCTTCCTTTCTCGTCTTTCCATTTAATTTTTTTCTGCCTATATTTCCTTCCCTTCTTCATTATTACACATGGTGAACCGTAAACCTTTTTCCACGTGACAAAACTTCTTTTTACCCTTTATAGTCTGATATTATAGGAATACGCATTTTTTTTAAATACTTAAGGGAGGGAAATTTGTATGAGGACTTAGTCAAATAATTTAGTACTATAAGAGAAAGAACAAATAAAAACTTATTTGATAAAAATATGATTAGTGAGATGATGAAGCAAAATATCATAGTATGCTTACGCCATCATAAGGCAAGGTCATGATGTCTCTTGTGAAAAGCATTTTTATTTAAAATAAAAAATGACAACCCTAATACTGCATGTTGTAATACTCTACTGCCCCCCCCAAAAAAAAAAAAATAAATAAAAAATAAGCCCGATGACATAGGTATTCAAACTCATTAATCAGAAGTAAAAAAAAAAAAGTGCTCCAATTTTCGAATTTGGAAATCTAATTTGGAGCAAATACATATCAAGTGAACCTGTGTATTCATTTCTTAATTATATTCATAAAAATAAAAAAAAATATGTATATAAATGTAGATTCTGTGGATTTAAGTTTCAACAATTATTATAGCTCTTGTTAAGTGCAAACACAATCTGATGTGATACTTCAGAAAAGAAGATAATAATCAAACCACCTGAAGAAATTGTCGTAGTTTTCTGGAGGATAGGAACTCTCTAGCAATAATTTTGGAAAGTATATATAACAAAGTAAAGGTATTTTATCTGATATGCATTGGTAAACAAAGTACTGAAGTGATATTGCAATGACCACCCCCCCTTCAGTATATGAGATGGCAATGTAAACATAAATGTATTTGTAATTTTATATCCTTGTAAACAGGATGTATATTGTTCATACTGTCGATGTTGATTCATTTTTTGTTTATTGATAAAAACTAATGAGAGATAAAAAAAATCAAGAAAATTTCAGCAAATCTTAGTGCCTTTAATTCAGTACATTTAAGTGAAATTAAGAAATCATATTTTTAATTAATGCGAACGTCTGGTTTAATCAGTCATGTAAGGTTCATTAAGAGTGTGCAAGTAAATATTTTCATAACTTTCATATCTTTGTGTCTGAAGATTATTTTTTATTACGGTGTGCAAAATCGTTCTAACATTTCGACCGACACAGAGAGAAAGCGACATTGAACAGTCACTTAATTGAAATTTTTATTTAAAAATAAAGTTTCACGAACTTTTTCCCAGCGCATTATTTGTTTATAGGATGCATCGATGAAATATGATATTAGTACCTTATTAAGTACACTTAATAAAGAAAGTATATAAAGAAATGAAGTCTAATATTTGGTTTAAACACATTTAAGTTAAAATGATGTCAATGATTGTCTATCGAAAAGTTGATTTTCTCACTTAGAAAAAAGAGCCTCATATACTCTTCTTATCCCTCTTTATTGAAACAAAATATATTGATTTTATATACTAAATTGAATGAAGATGATATAAATGTGCTGCGAAGAATACAAATGAAATTAATAATTATGGCCAAGGTAACGAATGTTTAAAAAAATGAGGCCATTTCAACAAACTTGGATTTACTGTGGGACTAAACTATCATTATATCGCTTATATTAATATAGGAACTTCATTACGTAAGGACATACTATCAATAAATGTTTATCTTAACTGAAAAGAATATCTGACAGATATTCTTTTTTCAGTGATTTTAAAAACACATTTTACTCACCAAATAATGCAAGTCGCTCCAATGAAATTACAAAGTGGGTAATGACTTGTAAAGTAAGTTTCTCCCTTGAAAAGTCCAACCAATGCGAAAGCGTTGATGAACGTCGATACATAGAGGTCTGCAATGGCGAGATTAACGATAAAAGCATTGCTGAGAACACGTAGCCTTCTCTCAGCGAAGACGGCTCCGATGATGAGAACGTTACCGACCAGGCCCATGATCAAGGAGATGATTGTAACGAACAGGAATACCCACATTTTGATGTCATCATCGTCCGGGTCATTATCGCCATCATTTGAATGATTCAAGTTGTTTTTCTTTGTGCACGAGGTCAATTCACCATCGGCTGTGAATAGAGAGACGTTGAGAGAAACTGTTGTCGCCATCGTTTCATTGCCAACTTCAAGGAAAATAACCCCCAAATGATAATCTTTTGAATGCTTTCTCCTAGAGATAAACTGTTATAATTCGAATATGATCCAATCATCAATGAATCTCTGAGTACATTGAGTGTACGGCCTTCTTCTATTGCTCTACAGAATATAGACCATCAACGTCATATGGCATCTCAAATACGTTCAATCATATTAACAAAATTTCTTAGATAAACAGAAGCTTATAAACAAACCATTGTGCATGTTGATGAGAGTAATAGCCACTCCAAATGACCAACCAAGACGGAATATTGATAACCTGATAAACCACCACTTGACTTCACTATCAAGAGCTCAATATTTACAGATTCTGTTTTTGCGTTTGTAGTTCTGGCTATGTCAAGTTCGACAGACTTTGATCCATGAAACCGTTTACAAAATCCTTGAAATCAGTTGTAGAAAATGACATTCCTTGAGATCCTAAAATGGTAGGCAAGATGTATTTAAAAGGCAATCTCTTAACTGAAAGGTGTACAGTAGCATGAAATTGAAAATCATTTTGCCAAATTCTTTTAATAAAAGGGCAATTTTATCTTGAAAATTGGGGTGATCAGTTCGGAAACATGTGCGATAGTGAACCAATAGCAAACTTGAAGAATTGTGAGATGCGGATGACAATGCAGATAATGAAATGAGAGACTCCTTGTGATGAAGATTTCTAATCTACTTAATATCCTTGACGCACTTGGAACATGTTTGATGAAAAATTAAAGTCATCAACAGAGTTAGAGAAACACGATAAAGCAAGTATAATAATGATGCAATTCCAGTTTTGTGCGGATCATGGCAAGGCGCGAAACACCAAAGATCAAATCAGTAAATTTTGAGTCAGTCCCTGTTGTCTGCGATGTGTGAAAGCGTTAAATTGAAAAGTGTCGAGGAACAGCACGCGAAGATCGCATCTCTGTATAGTTTGTTTACAAGGATGCATTGAACTGGTACGTCTGGAGAAATTGGGAATGTCGGAAAAAAGGAGGAGCTTTGACTCATGTTCGTCAAACATTTTTTTGCTGTTATACTCATTCGTAGAAATCAAGTTGAAACTGGAAACATTACATTTTCCAGTTATTTCACCTCTTTTTCTTTTCATTTATGCATCTTGTTCTTTTGGGGATTAAAAAAGGAAAATATGATTGATCAATCAATCAATTAACCATTGTAAACAGCCAATCTATTTTGATTTCTCAGTTTTCTGAAACGTTGAATGTGTTTGTCGGAAATGCAGAAATTAGTAATAAAAGTAGTCGATAATGATGAGACATACGTTACACTATAGTAGAATCGTTTCTAATATGAATGATCATTCTCCTATATATCATTCGTTACATTGAATTTAAAAGTTAGTTTTCAAAAGTCATTAGATTGAAGTGGGGTAAATTCGGGGATTTATCTTGACAGGCCAATGGCCTTTTGTTTATCCCCACACCCTCCTCACTTCATCTTTACCATTTCTTTTATAATGCTATCTATGATTATGTATAATTTTGTATTGATTTTGTAAACTTTATATTTTAATGTTCTTAAAGAGATGTGAATAAAATTGAATTGAATTGATTGTTTTCACAATTCCTATATAGATACGTTTGTATTACGAATTCCCCATCCTAAAATATAAAAGCACACAATTTTTTGTTTGTTTGTTGTTTGTTTAGGGGTTATTGCAAACTTTCTTTATTTTTCAGTAGATGCGATATCCAAACCATATCTATCTGCGCCTGTATTGTGTGTTTTACCTGTCTGGTGCTTAAATGTTATTTCATTATTTGGAAAATATTTTTTTGTTAATCTAAGATTTAATTGGACACGGTTCCCCATCGTACAGTACTTTATTTATAGTTTTGACCAAATACCCCCATCACCGATTTGAAAAGGGCATAGGGGTCCCTTTTCCCCTTCCCCTTTATTTTTATAGGCACGTTTAATATGAGACATTCTCGATCCTGTCTTATATCATAGATGGAATGATGACCGAAGTAAACACATCGTAAATCTAATTTCGTAAACACGTTGTACTTGGTATAAATTACAGACATTCATACACGTAACACGTGAGCACCAACTATTAATTTTTTTTTCATACAGAGAAATTTCATATCGCGAAGAGAGATTTATTTTTAAGAGTGACGTAAGACTGTTGGATCTAAGAAGACAATGCACAAACACAAATTGAAATTTGCTTAATTGATTTTAATTCCCCGCAAACTTCTTTACTTGCACAGTGAAACCCGATACGTTGTACCAAACTCGATGAATTTAAGTTAAAAAGGTTTTCAAAAATAGATATGAAAATACCACAGAAGAAACCAATGCTAACGCTATCGCAGACACCCCAAACATCATAGGACCTATAGAATTTCGATTGTCCGTATATGGAAGTTCAAACTGGTGAAGTTAAAAAGTGATTTGTAGATTACACATATTATTACACATAAGTTGTTTTATACTATTCCATGGTAGTCGCAACAATTTTGCTAAGTAATTTTGTGATTGTTTATAGCTGTGGGTGTGTGTGGGTGCGTGTGTTGGTAAGATAGAAGGAGGAGGAATGACGTGGACGAAACAGTGTATGTAGGTGGGGTGGAAAATGATGGAGTGGGTGTGTGTATGTGTGTTATTAAAGAGAGAGAGAGGAAGAGAGAAGGGGAGGAAGAAATAACATTGGAGGGAGAGTAGGTATGATCGAGATGAGAGAGAGAGTACAGAGTGAGAGAGTGAGAGAGGGAGGGGGAGAGAGAGACATAGTAGGTACACATCTAATGAAGATGTACTAGAGTAGCTTTGGCAAACAAGATGAGTCCATTTAAAATCACTTGTATTTATCGCACTTGACCTTTCATCTTAATTTATTGTGCTTGTGTTTTCTTTACTCACTCCAAAAATAGAATCAATCATTATTAATATAGATGATCGGGGAGGATTGGAAGGAAATAAATGAAATGAAACCAATGAAATTTATATTGTTTGACGTTCTATACTAACTGGGCCAACTCATCGTTTTTTAAAATGTGAAAGATATTTAACGGGGGGGGGGGTAAGTTAGGAAACAAAACGGGGCAACAGAACACTGAGGAAACATAATTATGTAAGGTAGAAAGTTTATTTTATAAAAAAAACAGGTACGAGAAAAAAGAGAAGGATGAGGCAATTGATGTACCGCTATGTGTTTTAATCAATGATGATGATCATTAAATTTAATCATGAGTTTGAATAATGAGGAAGTACGATTAAAAAGGGGAGAGACTGAAGACACCACCCCCAAAATTACCGACTTTTTTGTACGCTCGTTTTAATGAAATGGTGTTACATAAAAGAGCCCCCTCAAAAGGTTTGCTTAATGGTGCGAAACCATAGGTGGAAGAGATAGCAAAATATATTTCATTTATTTATCTATTTTGTTTTACAGTGGATGGTAAAAAAGAGAGCCTTAAACATAACATGGAAAGGGGCCGGTCACATATTTCAGTTGTAGAGCCTTGACATGGACTAGCATAACATTATGTATGTGTCGACAAGTACTGAAGAAAAAGAAGAGGATTCCACCTCTATGAAGAAGGGAGGGGGAGCGAGGTAGGAAAATGAAAGAGGTTGGGGTATTGACAGATACCAAAGAATAGGAAAAGTATATGTATAAGGTGTGTGGGCGATGACTGCGTATGAAATATTGCGATTGGGGCAGGGAGATGGAAAGGGAGAGAGAGAGAGAGAGAGAAGCGGGATGAAGACAATATTGGAAGAAGTTAATGGAAAATAGTTTAATCTAAATTAAATATTTACTACAAGTTAGGCATGTTAATGAATTGTAAAAATTATAGATAAGGAAATTTGATTTACTAGGGAGGGGCATAATTATGTATATCATGATTAATGTCCAATTGTAGATTTAATTTGCTGCATCAAAATAAACAGTGCTTTACATAGTATTCTTGGGAAGGCGAAATGATACTTGTAAGGTTAATAATTACCTCTCTATTACCTCCAAGTATACTCAACTTGACGCCACTTTATCAACTAAAAGGCATTTCGCATTGTATTGATGCGTCACAGTGACGAAATTTTAAATTACAACATTCCAATGACGAAGAGTTGACACTATGGAGGGCATTTGATGAGAGTAGCTTGAGAGCGAAAATGCTCGATGGTATTTAGGCCTATAAATGTTGAAAATTGGGCAGCAATCAGTCTATGAAAGAGGGTCGCACCCGAACCCATACAGCAAAAACTGTAGTGTTAACCGGTGTACATAGAGGACCACACCAGTTATTTTACACCGGTGTTAAATTGGTGGTGTTAGTTTTACACCTATATGTGTTATTACAACACCTTTTGTTGTTACATTTACACTCTTTGGTGTTATGTTTAATATCTAGGGAGTAATTTTAACACCTCAGGGTGTGGTCCTCTATTAACACTAATTGGTGTCAGTTTTAACACCACAGCTTTTACAGTGCGATGGATCAAATACCTACAGCGGATAACATGGTTTAGGATGACGGGCTATTCCCACAAAGAAATTGGGTCTTTTATCATGTTAATGGATCTGCATTTGAAGTACAAAGATATTCATTACTGATCTCGCTCACACTTGTCAAATTCAATCACAAAAAATGAAAGAAATATATACCCTAGCTGGGATCTGAGGTAATTTTGAACAAAACGTACCTTAGGCGAACATTGGTGATGGTTACACGTTTACCGAGGGTGCTAGTAGATTGTGTGAGCAGAAAGATCCTGAAATTACTTCTCTGTATAATGCCCCAAATCAACTGAATGAGGGTCTACCAATGGTTAACAGATGTTCTCCTTGGATACTGAAAGCATCATTATTACTTTTACTTGTCAATATAATGGGTAGGGGTAAAGATTAAACACCACATTTCTTATGAACAAATTACATTTGTTTTAGAAATAGAGCTCAAGAACCCGAAACCATTTTGATTAATATTATCAAATCAAAAAGACGAGAACGAGACAATATTATTGAGAACACCGGTTTTATCATTATTTATGTGAAGAGAATTCAGAAATTTTGAAGTTAAAGTTTACTCAAATAAAATACATGTTACTTCTCAATTTTCACCGCCATTGCCACGTACGTTTGGAATTCAGATTATTTTCGAATGAAATTTCGTTCTCCTTTTTTTCGACGGATTTCAAGGTGGGATTTGGATCCTTAAAAAGAAGAAATTGAATCACGGTACCACACCCTTATCTCCCACTACCTCACACTCTCGTCCCTTCACCTTAATCCATTTCCTTATCTATATAATTGTTGTATTATGTAATTATGTCATAATGTATTGTGTATTTTGTATCATCCTCTTTCCACCTCTCCTTTCTCACCACCATCCCTCTCTCTTCTCCTTTATCTCCGTTCCATCTCTCATCCTCCATGAACACAATTCCTTCTTTATCACTCCTTCAAATATTATTTAATCTCTCTCGCTCTCTCATCTCCCCTTCGCCATCTCTCTCATTTCCCCTGCATACTTTCCCTCTTTATCTCCCCACCATTTGATTTTTTACTTATTTTGCACTCTCCTCCTATGTAATCATTATTATTATTATTTGTTTGGCGTCACCTGTGCCTGGGAGGCGAAAAGCGAACTGAATCACTATGACCCGCAGGTCTCTCCTTCCGATATAACTGATTGGGGGGAATGCAGGTGGACCACTACACCGAGGTTTCCCTTTCTCTTATACGAATAGTGCAGCGGGTTCTTAACGTACAAAGGTGGTGACTCTCCTCTGCATGGAGCTTCCATTTAACGTCCTACACACAATGCACTGGCTTCAGTCATCCGCCCGGGGTGGACTCGAACCCACGATCTTTGGTTCGACGAGAATTTGCCAATTCCCCTCCCCCTCTTTTCCTTCATCTCCTCTCTCTACATTCATTGATCTATTCTCATCTCTCACCATCTCACTCTGTCTTATCTTTTCAAAGATCAATATCAGTATGGAAAAGCAGGAAAGTCAATATCTCAAGACACAATTTTTTTTTCATATTTCATCACGACTACAAACCATGTGATAGCGTTTTAATGATCGGATTGGTCACTGTGCCGCACATTCAAGTTTCAGATTTGTCAAAAAGTCAACTTTTTTCAACAACAAAAAGGTCTCCACATCAATATGCATAATCTAGAGGCTCGTTGTGTAGTACAGAACAACAAATACAGACATTCAAATGTGACAATTGAAATGATAAATCTAATACATAAAATGTTTCATAAAACATACTATCATTATATCATCATTCCACACGTAATGCACATCCAATGATAGGAAACAAACATTACCTCCCAACGGGCGTGATTCTTAAATTCTACATAGCACTGCCTTTTTAGTATAAAAATAGATTATGAGTGTCGTGCTCCTGTGATTAACAAATAAATAGTACAAAATCACATTAATGATGTTCACATCACCTTGGCCTTATATATACTGACAGAAAACAAGATTTTCTACAATAGTTTGTAGAGTGAAAATTACATTAAACAACAATAATTTTTTATCAATATAAATCATTTTTGAGAACTATGTTGTGTACATACCTAAATGTATTGATACATATTGCAATGTTTTACTAACACCAATATATTTAAGTTACCTCAATTCAACTGTGTGTATTTTAAGTCTGCTTTATATTTGTTTATTTACCTCAAAATAAGAGCGTTTAAGACAGTGTGTTTGCTACGTATGAAAAAAATCTATATTTTGCTATATAAATATATACTCATACATTAGATTTAAGATTCTAATTGAAGATTCTTTGAATATTATCGTATATGTTATCTTGAATTGCACTACTGCCCTCTAACTTTCTTTTAAAATATGTATAAATAATTTTTCAAATATTTCATAAAAAAGGCAAAATCTTTACCCGAATCATGATAAACTTATATTGTATTACATTATATTCCAACTTTCACTTGGAAATCCCAAAGGGAAAAAATACTTTTTTTTCTGGTAAATAAAAATTGATAATAAAACAGACTGAAAAGTAAGTCTTAAAACTACTGTGATTCATCAATGTAATAATGTTTGTCTCATAAGTCCAAAGGAAATAATATATTAAAACAAAATGATGAATTCAGTATTCAACAATAACATACAAAACCTGGCATGATATAGCAGCATATAAATTCTGAGATCACCAACTTCATAAATATAATCATTCTGTGTTATATGCACAAAATTTATGATCTCTTTTTGACAAGTAACTTGACATAATAAACACATATTTTTCCTTCAGTAGTGTCTTTTACTTAGAATGACCAGAAATGATGGTCGGGAATGAGCATGATATGACGGAAAAGTATTTTGTGAATACATGACCAGGGGGGTGTTTCACAAAGATTTAAGTATGACTTAAATCGCACTGCAATGTTGACGCGTACATGATATGTAACACGCCATCTTATTGATCAATATGCAGTAGTGCTCATCCTCTTGTCATGATTTGTCCAATGCGGTCATGCCTTACATTTGGCATGCGTGACTGTAAGTCATACTCAAATCTTTGTGAAACACCCCCAGTTAACCATGGCCCCCGACTTTCCTTCTTAAAATGGTTAGTGGTAGAATTGCAGCCAACGAGAAGAAAAAAAGTTTTTTAACTTTACTTTAGTTGTCATAGATTACATAATCTCCATATCAAAATCATACGTGGGGAATATATTATCATTTACAACTAGCCCCCAAACATTGGTTCCCCGATTTCTACATTGAATAATTCCTTAATGCTTACCTTATCCAAGAAATGTATCAAAACCTACCTATTCTAAAGGCCACCGCACACCTTACGACTGTTCGCGATCAGATTGTGGAACAAATAGTAGTTTGCTCATTTTCTGAAAATGTGAATAGAACATATCATTTCATTTGAGGTTGAAATTAATTTTAAAAATACTAATATAACCATTTTGAAAGATTGCAAGCCTATATTTTGGAGTAAGGGTCAAAATGGTTTCAAATCGTTGCCAATCGTACGACTGCTATGACTTCATTACGACGAGATATTAAATTTGCTTTTATTAGAAGAAGAATGATGGCATATTCACAGATTTGAACATAGGTATTCTTACCATGATTTAGAACATTACACAGTAAGATATTCCAAGTGTCAATATTAGCATCAATTTCAACTACGTTTTATTACAAAATCGGGTAGCAGAATAATCGTAAGGTGTGCGGTCGCCTTATTAAAATCTTACTATTTCCATACGTTTGTAGATTTATAGTTTTGAACTTTTAGCCCCCACAATCATGTTTTTTTAACATTCTTTCTTTGTTAAATGCACTGTTTATCTTATGAATGGAATGTATTATTATATTGTTATATGAAAATTGATAATGATGACCTGTTTTTAGATCAAATCTTAGTATCTTACAATTAAAATGTATCTCTTGTTACCCCAGATTCCATTAAGATATTTAATCCAAGTTTGTCTTAAATCCTGCACATGTTGAAACTTCTAGCTAATTTGTAAGAAGTAAATTATCTCCTCTTTAATATTCATTATGCTGAATAAGAAAAACAAACAATTAGATCAATGACATATGCAATGGAATCTGTTAGCAACATTACGATCATATAGATGAGCCAGTTTTTAAAGAATATATCCCACAAGAAACAACAAACAAGTACTCCAAATTCTCATATTTCAAACCTTGCAAACACAACTTAGCCATCCCCGGGATTGTAGTTAACAGAAATAGTACTGATTTTGCCACAGGTTTCAATATCATCAATCACATCTTTTAACAAACATGAAATATTAACAATGAGAAATAACAGTCTCTATTACGTTGAAAATTAGCATGATGCATACTGATATTGACATACCGAGAAAATAGATTTTATCATATCATGATTACAATGACCTACATCACGCAATAGTGTTTTACTATTGGATTGCAAAAAACTCAATCTTTATATCAAAATATAAAACAAATCATTGCCGGTTTTACAACCTGTCATAAACTTTTTTTTTAATTTTCAAAACTGAGTTTAATGTACATTCTGAAAACCAGTCTTCAACTCCGTCTACCCTCCAAATTTCAAATCAAATTTTGTATCAGAGAATAAGAGAAGATTGAAAATTTCTTTGAAATGGCACAGGTTTATCCCTTTCCTATATTTAACATTCAGTCCTAATCTATCATTTCTGCACTTAAGCAGTCTCCTGGAAGGTGCATAGGGGCCATAAACCCAACCTAGATGTTTTGCACATGAATTGAGTGATTTTACTATTGCCATAGACAAAGTTCATATCAAACATCCTGAAATATCTACTTGCATTTCACGTCAAATCTTGAAATAAACTTTAATTTCAAACAAAACTTTGTATATCATAAAATAATAGAACATATGCTTGAAATCGGTATAAATAATTGTTCTGGCTTTCTTTAAAGTGCAGTGATGACAACTGGAAATATATTTAACTTATGAACATGATTATCTAAAAAAAAAATGTTTTAAAAAGACCAGTTATGGTTCAGAATGGTTTGTAAAATCACTGATAAAATAATGATTGCCTTAGCATGTGCAACAATAAAAATATAAATACGGTCAAGTTTGGACAATACCATTTCACTTTGCGAAAAAAAGTCATAATATGACCTTGTTATATATATTATAACGTCACTCTCTAATGCATTCAATATTTGTAAACGAAGTGTTCAATAAGTATTATATGACACCTACATTGATTGTGTCATTTGATTGGTTGTTTGATATCCATCATCTAACCAATTTTAAGTGCTTAGAGACACATTTTGTGATAAGCACTTAGAGAAATGTTTTGTGATAAGCGCATTACAAATAATGTTATTTTTACAATTTTCATCATAATTTTTGCAATTTTGGATCCATACGATTTTGTCCATTGCACGCTTGCCGAGACAACTGACACTCCATGCAAAAAACGCTTGTTTACACGAATGTATGCATCAACCAACGTGCTATGCTTGTTGCATGCAATGACACATCCAAATTCATAAATGACAAGGATCTATTTTTAAGTGCCATATACAACAAATAATTAATGTTTTTCATTTATGCAATGGACAAAATAGTTAATTCGGTGAAAGATGAATTTTTTTTTCTCCATTGCACTCATATACATTAATTATTTGTATCACATATCTGTAATTGGAAGAATATAATTACTTTCAAAAATTGGTGTTTTACATTTAACTTTATGCCAGGACTTTCCTTCATGATTTTTTTGTCAGTTTAAAATTCAAAGATGAAGTGATTATAAATCTGATAATGGGGGTGATTACATAGAAATTGATGTCATATCTCTTAAATCCTAGTTATTTTATTTTCATCAATGTGGGGAGTCATCGATCATTTCAAATATTCATCATATTGGGGGAAATATGATTCAATGTGATGATGAGATATTATGATCGATGTTTTCAAATTCTAATACCATCTTGTTGCAGTTAATGACTCAAAGATTCCACAGAGAGACACTCAATTAGACAGAGGAGAGAGATACAAACATGAATTGACATATAAAGAGAAATTACATGACACAAGACATAAAACACATTAACAATATTGATCTGCTTACAAACAGACAAGCTTCTCCAATGCTATTACGCTCAATCAAAAATATCTAATACTTTTGATTTCACAGGTAAACCATTGTTGTTTTCTTTCATAATTTACATACATATCAATGATTGCACCTCAGAGATTGATAGAATTCATAAAAAGGCTAATTCTAATGTGTGTTGTTGATTTACCTCTACATAATCTAAATTTGAATTAACATTCAACATGATCGACAAAGCAATAGTACATGCGTCATATAATTTAAAGTAGTTCAATAGCTGTGCAGATAGATTCAATTTTAAGATGTGTACAATATTTACATAATATCAACAATAACATTTTTTATGTACATCATACTCTTTCAATATCTTTTGCTCTCTTTCTTTCACTCACAAACACACACACACTTTTTTTTCAAATTCTTTACTCAAATATATGTGATGTTTCTTTGTTTACAGTGTACAGCATTCTTTTCGTAAAATTATATCAATAAAAAAAACACATGCATTACATACTTTCATTATCATTTCAATGCACTGTGCAATATAAAATACCAACAAGAAAAAAAAGACTTATAATTTGTGTATAGATTGATTCTTGTCTATACAAGTGAAAAAGTTTCAACCTATCGTGACCAATCAAAGCACAATTGCATAAATAATATTCTTATGCACTAATTATTCCATAATTTCTGAGAAGCATGGTTATCAATCATATTTTTAAAGACCCTGTAAAGATATGAGAAATCATATTGATAAAAACCTACAACTAGATAAATTCTTGCCTGCGTGCATTTGACATTCATGCCTATCCCAATCAGTGATTTGAAATATAATACACATTTAACCTGGGGGGCATTTCACTTCTCTCAAATACTTTCATATCCCTATTCCATCATTCTATCATTTATTTGAATCTAGAAAGTTCTTGCATGAACAATACATTTTACTGTTATAGCATCCATGGTGTATCACCTATTAACCACTGTGTTATATTAAATTGATATTTCAAACAGCTTCTTAATTATCAGAAATTGGACAGACAGATGAAAGGGAAACAAGATATGGAGGGTAAAGACATGAAAGAGCTACAAGTCATTTATCAAAATGCTATATTTCACATGCCTCTTTAGCATTTATCATTTATTTATTTGGTTTAACAAGGCATTTAGAGATGCCATAGTCTATATTCTATTTCAAATTTTCAAGAACTTTTTGGAAACAAAGCCATGGTTGTGGTGACGATTAAAGACAAACATGTCAAATTCTGGAATTCCAAAGGATTAATAGTTCCCTTGAATCTCAAAACCCAAAGCTATTAAAAATTATCCCGACAATGGAAATAATAGAAAGAATGATTATGTGCCATTGAGTTGTCTAATCAACATTCATACTGCTAATGCTTTAATAAACAGGGACAAAAGTTAAACCTCCTGAATGAAAAATTACGGCACTGCTAGCTTTAAAGAGATGAGATTGATGTAATAATTAGAGCCCTATATAGATTACATATCTTTGAAAATCTGTGAATTATTGACAAGGACTCAGTTTAAAAATCTTGAAAATGTCTAGATCTCAATATATATTCACAGAAAAAAAAGTATGGATTTTGAAGTGTTTTAAAATAATAATAATAGCGAGATTTATTTAGCGCTTTTTGCCTGAGGATACAAAGCCTTGCTATTATTACCCGGCTTAATCTCGAGCTACCATCACCAGCGCTCAGTGCATGCAAGGAATTAATCCTGCCAGGTACCCATTCACCTCACCTGAGTTGAGTGCAGCACAGTGTGGATGAATTTCTTGCTGAAGGAAAACATGCCATGGCTAGGATTCGAACCCACGACCCTAGATTACTGTTCATGTATTAAGATTTCATCTGATTTGAGTGGACCAGCAATTGCTTTAAAAGGACTGTCCAGACCATAACATGGACTTGGGAAAAAAAAACTTCAAATCCATTTCTTTTCAATGTGTGTTGGGGAGCTGTCTGTAAATGTCTGATTAATGTCAAATTTTATCTCTAAATATGTTATTCCCTCTCTGTCTCTGCATAGTAAATATGGCTATGGCTCAACATTAATCATACAAAAACATAAATACCGGTAAACAATCAACCATGCCTTTAATAACCATTCATCAAACAAACATAAATGACCCATATTCTGAAGAGCTTTCAACTGCACCATGGTACAAAATCATGGTTTCATGCAGATTTCAAGCGCTGTCGCACTTCACTTAAGAGCCCTCTTTCAAAAGTGGGCATTTATAATTGGACTTTTCTTGACCAGCGTTTGCAATGAAATAAGCATAATTATGAATATGAATCTGCATTGTCCATGTTTTGTGCCATGGTACAGTCGAACGTCCTTTTGAGAATAAGGTCCAGTATGTTACATATGCTAAGCAACAGAAGTGCATCAGTCATTGAATTACAATTGAAATAATACAATTTCCCAAAATTTCATGAAATTAAATCATTTCCAGAAATTTCCTGGCATTTTCCAAACTCTGAAAAAAGTGGAAACATCAAGCTATCAGCATAGATGTAATGGCAACCCTTTAAATAACTCTCTACACAACTCCAAAAACATACAAAAAAGTAATTGATACTGATGAAAGAATATAATGTTATAACAGGGTAAATATGAAGAGTTAATATTAACTGATATCTTTAGAAAAGTGGAAAAGAATCAACACATGCAAATAAATAGTAGTTACAAATTGAAAAAGCTAACATTCAGAACTCTTCATGAAAAAGTAAGAAAATGGCAAATACTTGGCTTGAATAAAAACAATCAAGAAAGAGAGAAGGTACAGGTACAAAAATGCATGATAAATAATGTTTTGGTTTTCATCAGAGATGATATGCATATGAGATTTACAGGTTAAGAAAGATATTTCATATGAAATATCTCTCTCTAAAAATAAAATGAAAATTTCACACTAGGATTCTAAATAAACTTCAAACTTAATAAAATGAGGTATTATGCAGATCAATGTTAAAGTATCATGCATCTTTCGCACAGGGAAAACAGCTCTTGTAATATTTTATCAGTAATGAAATCACATTTTACATCCATGTGATATTAAAATCAGTATGTTTTTGAAGCAATGCAGGTGTCAAGGATGCAAACAGCACTGTAGAGTTATGATGGGCTAAATATAAAATTCATATGGAAAATAAAGTTATTTTTCTAGAATAGACCACAAGCAAATAATAGACCATTTCATAGTTACTTCACTGGCAGTTTTGGTCAAATCGCCTTTCATTTCTTTCATTATGATAGGCAGATTTCAAAGCAAGATATTACGTAAGCTTGCCTTACATAGCAGGATGAAGAAATTGAATAGACCAGGTGACTAGAATAGCACACCAATGAACACTTTATGAAGGTATTTATTGCATTCCTACTTTAAATGCATAACATAGCATGTTGCACGATGTACTTGGCAAACTGTGAAATACCAGTCATTTGTGGACGCATAGTTGTTTTTTGTGGACGTAAATGAAAAACACAATTAAAAAAAATAAATGAATAATCAAGACATCAAAGTTGATGCTTATCTCATTAAATTTCAAAACACCATGTCACTTTAGTACCAATGACCTTCTTCTGATCATGTGCAGAATCTTCTAATCATGGGCACAATGGAACTGCGAAATGGCTTTTTTTTTCAGGAGGCATTTCAATCCAACATGGAGGGAGTATTTGGGGACGCTCAAGTACACAGTGATGTCAAAACAGAAATATACTTTATATTTTATATGAATTGAGGCAAACATTTAAAAAAAATCAAAAGATGTTATCAGATAATTTGCTTTAGTGGAAGGAAAATGAAAAATGTTTTGTTCAAATCACAGACAAACTATCATAGTTTCTAGTAGCATAATTACATTTTTTCCTTTTCTACATTGGAATGCATTTGAGTCAGTAAGACTTAGAATATAACTTACAAATGTTTGGTTCATCAAACAACGACTTCTTGAAGATAAACATGTATGTAAGAACAATGTTTCAGTTGACAGTTTGTTCTTCCAGTAAAGTGAAGAGGAAACTGGCCTGCTTTGATTTCTGAATGACTGTGGCCGAATGATAGCCCCTAAACAATAGGAGGTTAGACTATGCTGGTTCCGACCCGTAAAACCCTCTCATTTTGGTTTATCAGACATGCTGCATAAGCTGGCCAGTCAATACAGAGAGAAACAAGAGAACTGCAGTCTTGAAGTGTGATTTTGTTGCTGCTGCAAAATACTGTGCACCAGCGAGGCAATACACATCTAACTTCATCATTGCACATTCCTTACTTCTTTTGAAAGTTTATCAACTTTCAAACCAATGTGCCGATCTAAGTCAGCATCAAGCTTCCTCCACTATCACACTGCTTCATCACTTCCTTACAGCTAAAGCCATAATATCAACAAAAGTTCCATAATTAGAAGCCACTCATCAAAAACTCATCTCAATGAAGCATCCAATTACTCACACCTCAAACTTGACTGAACCCTGTGTTGCTCGACTCAATGTACGCGTTGTTCCACTCCCTCCCGATCCGGACCCAATACCCGTTGGTCCAGATGGGCTCATGCCATGGTAGGATGCAGTTCTAGTTGCAGGTTGTTTGGCGGGTCTAACTGGCTTTGATTGACCTGGCAGGCTAAAGCAACCTTTTCTGAGAGCCAGACGGGCGTTTCCTACGGCAGGACGGGAGCATCGACTTACCCCATCAAGGTGAGCGGCATACCCATCACTTAGGACCTGCAGTAAATAAAAAAAAACACAGAAATTAAGTCATATCATCTAACAAGCATGCATGAAGAATTTCTACAAAGTTCATTACTACATTACACAAGTTAACCTGTGCAATAAGATGAATATCTTATATCAAGAAAACTGCCAGTAACAATGTCAAGATACAACAGGCATTGGAAAATATTTATATCACATATCTACCAGCTGTAAAATTTTTATTGATAAGGAACCTGCTCAAATTCACCAAAACAAAACTGGGACTAAACACTTCTCATCATACTTTGCATGAAATGACATTAACCTTATTAAACATTCTTTAAACATGTCATGACAAGTACTTAAAAACTCACAAATTGCTTTAAAAGTTTTCCAGATTCTAACTCTCCAATCAACGACCATGGGATTGCAATGTCAAATTGCAAATTTTTATTTCTTTGTGAGGGATATTCCTGAGACAGAATATTTCATGATGCTTTTAGTCTGTGATTTTACCAAAACTGTAATAAGCTAATAAAATCTTCACATCTGATTGGTTGATATCTAAATTGTCGGTGAAAATCACTTGACAAGATGCATCATGAAAGGCAGCCCATGGCCCTATTTCAAAAAGACTTATAGTAATTTGCTTTTAGATCCACTACCATGGAAACATTGTGGTTGGTTTCTGAGCCCTTTTACCATGGCAATTAGCAAAGTTCTTTATGAAAGCAGAATCTGACTTACCACTGCCTGCGATTGGTATTTCTTTGAGACCTTGCCCACAATGAAGATCTGAGTTGGTTTGAGACCAATGCTTGAGTAAATAGGAATGTCCTTGCTTGAACCATATGCAGCATGTATAACCAGTTTGCTCTGTATATCAAGAAAAATAAACAGGCATGTAACATAAAGAGATACATTTAAATAATTACACATTTTTTTAACTTGTTATTCCATACACATACTTACATTTATGCTTAATCTTACATTCGGTTGTATTGTTGATGTATTGGTGTAGCTTGATCTGTATTCATGTGCATACACATACATACATACATATTCAACACGTATATGTGCTGTAAGAGAAGTTTTGATTCAATATATTGTGTATCAGAAATTTGGAGAATAACGCAGACAGATCAGCTGCTCTGATTCATAAAAAAATTAATCAATCTCCAAATGAAGATACAACACTTCACATTCCATATCAAAAAGTGCACTTTGTAGACCTTATCTCATCTTGAGGTTTGACAAATTTTATTGAAACTTTACAGGTAGACTTGCATTAGTCAAACATTCTCCCAGTTAAAGCAATCTTTTAGACCAGATTATGCAAAACAGATTTATGTGGTTACCATGGATTTGACTTGATAACATATTGATTAATTTCCTTACTGATATACATGTACTGATAGATTGGCTTATCCCATGAAAACAATTTGGTACCAACAGATCAGTCCTGAATCAACCCTTGACTCACTAAGAATAAAGAATGTGTTGTAATTAGGAAATATTTCATTGATGGAACTTTCTGTGACATTTTACAACGTAAAGGAGTTTGCTATTCAGCATCCAGGCTGCAAAGAACATCCCTATTTATCAAGAAAACTTCAGTGAAATTATAACCAACCTGATCGACTAGACCCTTGAGATAGTTCGCTTTCTGTCGTAATGGATCAGTAGTGATGCCATCACAGAATGAGACCACCCCATGAGGGAAGTTGTGTTGTGCTAACCATGAGACTACTTTTTGTTTCTGCATGCTTGGTCTAGCTGTGACGTAGATGATTAGGTAGTTCAGCTCCTGCCAGTGTCTGTATGTACAACCAAAATTATTGCTTCATTACACAGGAATTTACACATACTTGGGAACCTGATAACATCTGTGGGGCTGGCATGTTATTACATCAAATAATAAGAGAAAAGGAATGACAATTTTGTAATTATAAACATACTCTTGACATTTAACACAACAGGTTAACTTCAACATTGAATGCTTGAAGCATTACAGTGTGATTAAAATTACAGTTTTTTTAATGTCAATATTTAGCAAGTGATCATTTTCATTTTGATGATTAAATTACACAATTACATTGAAATAATTCTATTGCAATGAACAAAATGATACAGGAAAACTGGATTTAAAAAGATTCTTACCTCACAACATCGACTGCCCCAGCCCTGACCTTGGGGTCACGACCCATGATAGAGACGCTAGCTGTAAATGACCCGTCTATGCTAAACACTACACACTCAGTCTTAGGTGGTACGACTGTCAAATAGGAGTCTGCTGATGTGTGGTCACCCCTGGTTAAAATTACAAACAAACAAATATCATTTTCTATTGGAATCTAAAGCAAAATCTTTGGAAATGTAATTCCAGTGTAGATAAATAACTGATTTCTTTCTATTTGCTCTTGAAATTATTGCTCCCATGATAAATCGACTTATATATGAGCCTACCACAAAATATAACCTTTAACCTATCACTAACTCTAATCATTGCTTATCATAGCTGCAAACATTGAATCCCAAGGGTGTGGGACTACATCAGCACATGAATATAATAATATAATATTTAGAATAATAAATAATAATATATATAGAATAATAATAATAGAATATAAGAACATTGCAGAGTTTCCCTATATATTAGTATCTAATGCCTCACAAAGAAAATTCATATTCTCTCAATCATTTTTTATTTTCCCACAATGTTCACCTATGCCTAATTGATTCTGTGCTATGAATACATTCTCCTGCATCATTATAATTCATCTTCATAACTCATATTTCTTCATTTTTCAATTCTCTTAACATGTTTCATATGTGATTTCAGGACAAAACCTATAGAAATTACAAAAGTCAGTAGGCAATCAGTTAACGAACTTTGGTTTAACTCAAATACAGGCTACATTTTAGTTTCTTGTTTTATAATCCACAAAATAATGGCTTGACTGAGATATAAGGCTTTCCGCTACAAATAAAAGAGAAATACTGTATTTTCACATTTTGAATAGTAAACAAAAATGAAACATTTTGCTTTGGGATTCAAATGAAATATGTGGATCTTGATAGTTAAATGTCTTATGACTAAATCAATAAGTAAATTGAAATTGTTTTAAAAAGGGTTGCTGACCTGACAACCATCTTGACTGGATAAATACCCTGACCTAGTCTTCTTGCTTCTGGAATGGTATATGAAACCCTGCCGTTACTACTGGTTACTTCAGTTGCAAAATGAACCCATTCTCCAGAGGGAGGTTGTGTCATTATATGAATGTCCACCTATAACCAATCAAAGGAAAGCATTTTTGCACATCACATTCAATACTCATTTAACATAACACCAAGTTCCATGTATCCATGTATAATGTATCCTCTTGAATTATCTAGTTTATTCAATATTTCAATTAAAAACATCAAAATATGTACAGTTGAAATATACATGTACATAAAAAAGAATTAATCAAATAGATAAGCATAGCAAATAAAGATTATAAGAGAAATAAATGGAAAATGGAACACCTGTTAAATGGCAGGAGTCCAAAAGTTAACAAAAAACAAACATAATGATAATAATAATAAGAGTATGTTTGATTTTCAATAATCTCAAGTGAAATGTTGTAAGAATCCAGATATCCACCCAAATATTAATTCTTCTTCTTCTTCTTCATAGAGTATGTTTGATTTTCAATAATCTCGAGTAAAATGTTGTCCAAATTCAAATATCCACCCTAATAGTAATTTGCATTTTCCCCAAGATATAATGAACTAAATTTCTCTTATTTCAGGATCAACATAAATATTTGTGTGTACTATATGCCCACAATTCAATATTCTTAACCTATCTTGGGGCCTAATTTTTCTTTATCATTATAAGGGTACTCACAATAGCAATATCATTCAACTCTATTATTCATACAATATTACTGTGGGAATATATGATTTTGATGACACAACATAACTAGATTTTTTTTTAGGGGGGGGGGGTCAAAATCAGATTGCAGAAAAATAAAACAATGTGCAATATGTTAAAATTGCATTCATTATCTATTCTCACATTAACAAGTATATAAACATGAAGAGGAGGAGGAGGAGTATTTCTGATGATTAATTCTACAAACCTTTTCTCCGGTTAATGTAACCATGTCCAATGTACTGTACATGAATCTTCCTACTAACATCTGAGGAGAACCCTCTACTACTACAACATCCTTAGCTCTGTGATTCGGATTTACACTTTGCTGTTGGAAAAAAAGGATATACAGCGATTATATCAAAGTCCGGCTGGTTTGATATCACATTCTTAGAATGAAATATAAATATACAAAACAATATAAAGATTATCATAGATAAGTCCAGGTCACATAAAATCATTATTGTCAATGCATAGCTTCATTGCTATAATACTTATGTGCACTCTGAAGGGGAACTCTTCTACTTTTGTTTCTATTAGGTTCGAAGAAGGCCTTCATATGAAGACTTGTTACTGTTCATCTATCCATCAATCAAAATTAATTTTCATGTAAAATCACAAAATCTATCCAATAACACTCAAATGTCATTCTATATCCTCCACATCATAACTGGTTTTGGGCATGCATATTCATATAAATGAGGAACGAATCAGATAGAGACATGCACTTTGGAGAGGTAACTTGAAACAGATTTTAACAAGAATTTTCATCTTTATTCCACAAGAAAACTTAAGTCATGAGATCTGTCAAATTTGTGGGGCCTCATCAGAGCTGCCAACCTGAAAAAGAACATTTCAGTATTTTTAATGTTGAAAATCAGTATTTCGGTGAGGAAATCAGTATTTTCAAAAATACCATAGGACAACACATAAAGCTAAAACTTTAGAAATCAGTATTTTACATTAAACTATCAGTATTTTTCTCACTTTTCAGTTCTACTAGGCAGCTCTGCCTCATTTATGTGAACAAAACAGCACTTACACCAATGTCAACATCAACAGATTTTTAAATGAAATTATTTTCAATAAAAAACTGCTACAAGCACCTGAAATGGTTTCCTATCTCACCTTCATTTTCACTGATGTTCTTTTGCGCTGCCATTTTTCTCTTGGCTGGGCAGGAATGAAGTTAGCAACAGCCGTCCCATCACCAGCGTGTACACTCACACTGTCATTGTGAAACACCTGAAACATTCAAAGACACCATCAGGGTCAAAAGGTATCAAGTCAATTCTACCAAATCTGTAAATTCACACTGTTATTGTGAAACACCTGGAACATTCAAAGACACCATCAGGGTCAAAAGGTATCAAGTCAATTCTACCAATTCGTACACTCACACTGTCATTGTGAAACACCTGGAACATTCAAAGACACCATCAGGGTCAAAAGGTATCAAGTCAATTCTACCAAATCTGTAAATTCACACTGTTATTGTGAAACACCTGGAACATTCAAAGACACCATCAGGGTCAAAAGGTATCAAGTCAATTCTACCAATTCGTACACTCACACTGTCATTGTGAAACACCTGGAACATTCAAAGACACCATCAGGGTCAAAAGGTATCAAGTCAATTCTACCAATTCGTACACTCACACTGTCATTGTGAAACACCTGGAACATTCAAAGACACCATCAGGGTCAAAAGGTATCAAGTCAATTCTACCAATTCGTACACTCACACTGTCATTGTGAAACACCTGAAACATTCAAAGACAACATCAGGGTCAAAAGGTGGTTCCATGACATTTGATCTGGCGACAATTGCTCCGATGGAAAATCTGAATGTTAAGCCAAAGATAAAACCTAATCTCTATACCCTCAAATACACCAGGAGCAAATATCGTAGGAGTAAATGTCGAGGGGTATATAACAATACCTGTATCTGCTTCTTTTTTTAGCAGGGATCCCATTAAACATCATTCACAGCAGCTTCACTAAATACCCTATTGATTTGTGTACGATGAAATGATGAGTAGAGATGAAAAGATGCTTGCAAGCATACTTCATGATTTGTTTATTGCGATTTGATTTTCAAAGAAATCATAGCAGCATTTGATATGAACATTCCAAGCTAGTTCTTATCTATCTGTTCCAAATAGTGGTGTTAATAATAGAATCAAACTTTCAGTCTATTTCGAGCCTCCCAGCAGGAATGGAAGCAAATCAAACATTTTTCAAAATTGTTATGATGTAATCATCGGCTGTGGCTTGAATCTGATTTACTCAGACCATAAGGCTTTCAGCAAAGCAGAATTTTGAATTTATCATTCCTAGCATTATGCCGAACTTCATATAAAATAATTTACTTCTTTGATCTTTCATATTTAATGTTAAAAAAATGTTGTTGTAGTGGGATCAGGTAATGTGTGGCGGGGTTGAGAGGCCTTAGTTTGACATTCACAAATACATTGCAAGACCAATATGCTAGCCTACAATCAAAGTAATTAATATTAAACAACTTGTAACTTTATTTATACTTAAGTTTATTCTCTCACCCCCTCTCTCTTTCTCTCTTACCTGTCTTAGAATGAAAGCTATGGTATCTGTTGACTCCCAGTAACTGGCATGGAATAGATGAGGGAGGGCGCCAGTCGGGAATGCCTGCAGTGCCTCGGGACAATAGAGTGCGAAGTCCAGCCTCTTACTGCCCCACCATTTTGATGTGATAGCATTAACGGCTGAAAATGATTCATAAAATATCCAGTTATACAATATGAACACAAAATTTTCATTCCATAAAAGGGTTGAGTCTATTAAAACTACATTGTACATCAACTGGTACATCAAAATATCAATACATCTCACCAATTCTCCAAAAGCTACATTGGTTGCCAATCCGGAAGCGTATAGAATTTAAAATACTTCTTCTCACTTGGATAGTGTTTAATGGTTTGGCACCAAAATATCTACAAGACCTTGTCATGCCTTATGCACCAGCTAGAAGCCTGAGATCATCACACCAGCAACTTCTTAAGACTCCCAAGACACGTGTAGCATATGGTGCACGAGCTTTCTCTGCCTCAGCACCTTCTCTCTGGAATAATTTGCCATTAAATTTAAGAATTATACAATCACTGGAGACCTTTAAATCCAAACTGAAATCTTATCTTTTCTAACAGTATTAGTTATTGGCACTTTGACACTCATCCAAACTTTCTCATTCTTTCTTTTCTTGTGCGCCTCAGAATAGAATATTTCTAGATAGATGGCGCTATATAAATGCCTATTATTATTATTATTATTGTGTCAATATCACTAGAAATATTATCAAGCAATCTGTGGACTTCTCCAAATTTCATTGAAATTGCCTAAATAAACGTGCCTTGTCAGGTGACCTGTGATGAACCAATGGTATAGTCCTTGCTAGCAGATGATTATTGTCTGTGTACTATTCAGTGCATGACATTGTGTGTTGTCATTTGGTAACTATGTATATGAGTACTCAATGTCTCTCATAAATGCCAAGGGTACACACGATGGTGTAAGTAGGCACACCTTCTCAAAGTTCAAGCCAGAAAATTTGGCTATCAAGGAACAAGCTGCACAAGCTTAGCTTTCTGATGATATAGTCATCAGGGAGCCAAAAGCTTAATGCTATGTCGAATAAATGACTTCCGGCCAGTTGGGTAGAAGATTACGCCACAGCCCTGGGCCAGAATTGTGTTTCATTCATTGAATACATATTATAGGTGAAAAATATGAATTACCTTTTAATCATATTCACTTTTTTCAAAAGTTGTCATAACCTAGGTAAATAACTGGGTACTAAAATTTTCATCACTGAACTTCAATTTTGGTCAGTTGGAGCTTATGTCTGTAGTGTTTAGATGCTAGGTTCCTCAGTTCGATAACACAAAGCATAGTGTTTGATCATACGACTGATTTTTATAATTGATAATATTGATCATTGTGTGTAATAAAGCATATAGATCAACTTTATGATCAATCGCTAAAACTTTGTGTTACAGACTCTAGATTAGATAAGAGGAACTCACTGTGTAAAGCAGGTCCAGACAAGACCCCTTCAGTCTCCCCCGCCTCACTGGCTGAGCTAGCTACGCTTGGGTGTCTTCTACCGTACCCTTCAGCTCTCCCCTCAGAAAATAGTAACATGTTGGTAGTTATAGCATCAACTGTAAATAACAAAGGTCAATATCATCAGATAAAAAACAATTTATAAATATAATACTACAAAACAACAAACTTTTGTAAGTATTGAATAATAATGTTACAACTAATACACATGCTTAAATGTACGTGTGTTGGCAAATTTAAGCATAGGCCTACTCAATGTTCAACATCTTTCAATAATTTCAGAACATTTCTCTTGCACTGAATTATGTCAGAAATTTACACTTCTACAATTATGGATTGCAAGGACTATAAGCTGATCATTCTGTGGTAGTGAAATATTGTTTTAGTGGCCCAAACATGGAAGTGGAATGGTGTAGTGGTTCTGACTCTTGCCTTGCAATCAGAGGGTTGTGTGTTCAAATCCCACATAGGCTAGCATCCTTTCACAAGGCATTAATCCACACTTTGCCACTCTCCACCCAGGTGTTTAATAGGTACCGGGTAGGATGCGAAAGCCTATGTAGTATGCCTAGCAATTGAGTCTTGGAACTCTTGTTGGAATGCTCCCAGGGAATGGAGAAAGTGCATATCTTGTGTGCGGGCATGTCAGGATCCGATGACCGGTGTAATAAAAATTCCAAGATAAAGCGCTTAGAAACAAAGTGTAAAGCGCATTATAACTGTAACTATTCACATCAAGTAGTGTGCGTGCAGCACTTTGGATTGGAAAGGATTTTAATTCATGTTGATTTTTATCTATTTTCCCCTCCAAATAATTGATATCTGCAACAACCCAATACCTATAATCATAGAATCCTGTACTTACTGAGTCCACTAGACCTTCCATCGCCCCTGGGATACTTCTGATACCTCTCTACAGAGAATGGTGTCACTACAGAAAACTTGCTGTGTAGGAGAGGTTCTAACCGGGCTGCCGAGGGATCGGTCCGATGGAACAGGTTGTAAAGCTGACTGCAGGCTGGTTTTAAAGGCAGGGCTGGTGGTAGTAGAATGTATCAAAAGGGGAACATGCGATCATTATACCTTGGATGTAGGCATAAAAAGTTAATAACTTATTTGCCTAAAGTTCATGACTTTTAAAATGTTACTTACTGCATCCCTCTGTTCTTGACACATCATGGTCTGGGGTAAAACTAATTGGCTCATATTCTCTCAAGAGGTTTCAATTGTACCATGGTACAAACTATGATTAACACAGATTTACAGTATTATCACACTTTTCTTTTAGCACACTTTTACTACACAATCTCAAAAGCACACATTTAAGTGGATTTCAGAAAGAGGGAACCAAAGAATTGCTATCTTGTTCAAACTTGATCTTGCTTAGAAAAGAGAGGACTTACTTGGTCTGAAGTCCTGGAGTGATCTCCTGTATGCAAGCACCAGGCCGAGCGGTGAACCAAACATGAAGAAATGCGTGACCTCAAATTCGACCTTTGGTAGCATCATGTCAGAGGTCATGCTGACCTGTGAACAGAGGCTGATTCTCCTGCCGTCAGGGCCGATATCAGAGCTATAGCTCTGCACTGAGTCACGGTTAGAGAAAGCTATCGGATTGGAAAAGCGCTTCACTCTCTCATGGGATGGTGCTGTATACCTGTAACAAGAGATTAACATTGGTTAGAAAAATAGCTTGAAAATTAATCTGTGTTTATTCACAGAAACAGTCTGACACTGACATTTGAGATGCTAATAAACAAAATGATACTCAAGACAGAAGGTTTAAAAAGAATATACATGGTTGCCTTCTCCATTACTATAGAAGAGGCAACTAACACTATCATAGTGTGATAGTTTCACAAAGACCTAATTGAAAGGACAGTTTCTTCAGAATACTCCAAATTGAGCAGTTCATTATTGACATTAACTTATCAGTTTTAGCTACTACAATACATACTAACACTACATATTACCCAATGTCAACTATTGATTGAAGTGGTGCAAAGAGGGAACAAGTGGCGCTCCTCTGGCAGTCTCGCCTGCATTACGTGATTCAATATAGCAGCAGAGCTGACTTTGGAAACTACTATAGACTAATCATTTACAAAAAACACCATACACATGATGATCAAATACTATGTTCATCGACCCTAAAAGCCTAAATGACATTTGACCTTGATCGGGTGACCAAGGACTTGTGCAAGACGATCAGTGATACTTGATGACCATTATGTCAAAGTTTCATGAACTAGGCCCATATAACATTTCAAACACTTAACCTTTGGTTAAGATATGATGTTGACGACGCTGCCGCTGTCAGAAAAGCGGCGCCTATAGTCTTGCTCTGCTATTCAGGCGAGACAAAAAAGGAGAGGTTTGAAACACAAGAGACATTTCAGAATGAGAAGGTATGCAGTGAAAGAAAGGCAGGGAGGGATAAAACACACATTTCCTCTGGAAAAAGATTTCTTGCTGTCCTTATACTTTATTTCATATCAACCTACTAGTAAATTGACTTACCTTAGGAAAAATGTAAACTTTTTACAAGTAGATGGTTCATGTACATGCTTATCTATCAGATAATCTTTTACAGGATGAATATACAGGTAAAAAAATAAATGAAAAAAATAGAGGAAAGTTTACCTTGTGCCAGAATCATGCATTGCTTGGAGGTTGTTTGAACTGGTAGCAGTGGGCTTCCTTGGCCCCCCATCAAATGCATCAGTGGACCTCAGCATCTCAATTGTACTGTTACTGGGACACTTATGGGTGATGATAGAAGACTGTAGAGGAGTGGGCGAGAGCTGGTTGGTGTTCCCAGGGGGCGTGGCAGGGGAGATACTATTAGGGGTAGGGGAGCCGGAAGGGGGCGTGGATGAGCCTGGTGGGGAGATGGGTGCATCATAGAAGGTACAGTTACTCATGGTGCTGATTGATGGTGACAGATACTGCTGTGGGGTGATAAATGTACCCCTAGCTAACGCATCATACCCTAGGATGGCACCCATGCAATCTCCTACGACACACACCTGGAAACAACAAAAATAGAAGATACATGTTATTAAAGGGGAATCCAGCCTTGGCCATAAAATGTTGTGTCGGGAAGGAGAAAAATAAATTAAACAGAATGGTGAAAGTTTGAAAGAAATCCGACAAGCAATAAGAAAGACAGTTATAGCTGCATTAAAATTGAGATCACTAATACCCTTTTTAGACAGGCTAAAATTTCCTTAACCCCGTACTATTGGTGGGGCTAAATGGCAATTTAGCCCCACCTATAGTACGGGGTTAAGCTTAGCCCACTTTCGTTTTACACAGCGTTTTTGCAAAGTGGGCTAACCCCACCTATAGTACGGGATTATTTGGCCCTGCAAAAAAGCAGGGTTATCCCACCAATTGCGGTGCTAAGAGCAATAGTACGGGGTTAAGATCGCATGTGTAAAACGAAAGTGGGCTAAGCTTAACCCCGTACTATAGGTGGGGCTAAATGGCAATTTGGCCCCACCTATAGTACGGGGTTAAGGAAATTGTAGCGTGTGTAAAAAGTGTACGAGTGAAGCACTTGACTACGAATGATCGACAAAAACCACTAGTCCGGGGTTAGCGAGTTTCGTGTGTAAAAAGCAAGCATTCCTTATCCGGGGTTAGCAATAACAATTTGGCATGTGTGAAAAGGAAAAAAAATAGTACGGGGTTAAGGATAGTACGGGGTTAGCGATAGTCCGGGGTTAAGAAAATCCTGTGTAAAAAGGGCATAATATTATGTAGATTTCAAATTGGCAACTCAGTGAGTAAATTATGACAAGGGGCAAGGACAACTTTCTCATAGGCCATGTACTTTATTATCAGGGATTTGTGGTTTTCTCCAAAGTACCTATTCCCCTGGGGCAGTAATCTAAATGTAACCCAGGTAGTATATTGTTTTATGTCCTCATGAAAGAAAAATATAATTTGAAATAAAACTTTGGGGAAAAATTACATTTTAGCCAAAATATGTATTGGAGTACATGGAGGAATAGTCCTTGCCTTACATCACTATGACATCCCATATGCGGCCAATTTGAAGCCTCCATGGGTATAGTGATTACCAATATTTACAACTTTTAAAAATTCATAACTTTCTTGTTGTTTGTCCAATATTGTTCAAACTTTCACCTATCAACTTGTCTGATTTTTCTTTTCCTTATAAAAACATTTTTTTATTTGGGTTGGATTCCCCTTTAATAGACACATTCATCATTTCATCATGAATGAGTTTTATACCATCTCTTCCAAAACCAATCTCTATTAAAAACAAGACAACACTGAGAAACTTTCCGGGGCTATTACCATGCTGTATGAGAATCATGTGATAAAAAAAAATCTTGACTCGAATAGTAATCATTTCTCCAGCTATTTCTAGGTAAAAACAACACACTGAATGGTTAAGATTCACTGATACAACTGTAAAAAAAAAACACTGCGAATACATGTAATAAAATTATGCTGTCCCAGCAACAAACATTCTTAGCCTGCTTTGAATATTGTGAGACCAGTGAAGATAAAATATTAACTTCACTATAAATACAACTCATCTCAGAGAAAGTTAAGATTTATGATACCTGTCCTTGGAATCCATGGCCTTCCTGGGACTTAACAAACTCATGGTAAGCAGCATTCATCCTACCAACCGTAGCAGTTACAGACTCTAGGTAGTCAGGGTTGGAGGTGGCCATGATAGAGAGAGCTCCGATGGGAACAAAATCTGTGTTTGTCTGCAGCTTGTTGTCAAAGGCTGATGATGTGGCATCAACACCACATGGCCCAAGGCTATATGATAAACAGAAACCCAGATTAACCAGTACAGACAAAATGAATCAGCTATATATTGATGCAGTATCTATTGTAGCATCATACAATAAGAGTGAAACTTTAGGATCCTAACACCTATCATGGATCCAAAGAAAATGAGAGTATTATTAAGATACAAATTCAAGCAACATGTCATCATGAAATTCACCATATACACACCAATTTCCTCAATTATTATTATTATTATTATAAAAAACAAACAAGTGCACATCTAGTTATCAATAATGCATTCCATTTTTTTAAATGCACGATAAATGCCTTGATCACGGACATAGGTACCACTGCAGGGATCGAACCCCGGACTTTCCATGTATAGCCAGGCGACATAGACCACTTGGCCACCGCACCTCCATAGTTTCCACAATTATGGTTGAGTATATTGTGGGTTAACCTTTCCCAATAAAACAAATATCATATGATTAAACCATCCTACATTGTTTCAAGAGGACTATCCAAATTTGCTGCATCAATAAAATTCTTTTCCACCATAATTTCATTTGACCGTGATACTTCGACTTACGAAGACAACATGAACAGCTTTCTTTAAAAAAATTAGTAACTAATGTTCAATCCTACCTTGTTATCAAATTTACAGCTTCATGGCATGTTGGTGGACATGACACCAGTTTGACCGCTATGTGACCCTGTGCTACGGGGAAGTGCGCCCTCACCACTGCATCAAAGGCAGTCTTGAAGGTGTTGATATCACTGCTCTTTGCCCCCGTCTCCTGCATACCATCCAGGACATTACCACCATGAAGCACCAAGAAGAGTACTGTGATATCTGACTGCAGGTTACCAGCAAATTGAGAGCCTCCTGCTTCATCTGATGGTGGAAAGCAATATCAGTTTATTATGGATGTATAAAATGATTGGAGGATGTGTGAATTTGAGATTATCAAGGATTTGTTTTATTGCAAGCAGTTTGATCAAAGCAAAGACCAAATCAGCTCAAAATCATATCAACCTGTACGGCCTACAGATGATGGATTGATACATGCTAACAAAAGTCATTTTAATACTATCATATAATTTCTGGCAATTTGCTGACAGACAATCAGTGTAAAACTTAAACTGGAATGAAGTCCAAAATATTTCTTGAGCAGCATATCTACTGGTGTAATACGAATCATTGTATTATTCATAATAACTTAGATAATTTTTTTTATAACATACCTTCTAATGAAACTGGACTAAGGACATCTTCAGAGCTCCAATGAGATAGCAGAGGTCCATCATCCTCTTGATCATCCTGCCAATCTATATCATTACAGAAAAAAACAAAGACAAAGAATGATCAAATAAGATGGAATCGTCAAACTCTGAAATAAGGGTGATGGAAGAAGATATTAGGCTGCAGCAGGAGAAATATAGCAGTGCAGCATAAAGAAGGAGGAGGAGGAGGAGGAAAAGGTAGCGGGAAAATGCATGAAAACAGAGAGACACAGAGGAAGAATGTTGTCATTAGTTCAATTCTGGATGGTTTTAATCATGTTAGTCTGATATGCCTGGAGTGCATTGTCTGACAGATGTCAACAAGCAATGAAGGTTTTTGAATGCTTTAGAAAGAGGAAAGCCAATCTGCAAAATGAAAAAGAAAAGATTGGATACAGCAATATTACTTATGAGTAGCAAAATGATCATGATTTCAGGGCAATGAAAAAAATATATATTTATGGGAGTATGACAGAGAGCCTTGTAGAAGGTACTAAAGCAAATATGCTAAAAGGCCTAAAAAATTGTTGCCATCATCCGACTGAAAAAATGCAACAGGGTTGCTTTTTTAAAATTTTCTTTAGCAGATACAAAATATACAAATGCATTTTTTTTTGTGAGAAAATGCTAGATTTGGGCAAAAATACTCAAATTTGTATTTAATGGCTTAAAACACACTTAAATATGAAGTTTATTGCATAAATAAATCATCCCATGCATTATTATTTTTTGTGCAGCAAAGCTGCAGGTATATATTTAAAACAAAATAAGATTTTTAAAACTGTAATCGACCAGCCGGGCAAAACTTTCTGATTTTAAGCATGAGAGGGCAACATATCAATATCTTTCTAGGCCTTCGGATGTCCCAATTTGCGAGCTTATTTGTTTGTTATTCTCCCTCCTTTAATTACCAAATTAATTTGGTGATCTTTGTTGAGAGATCCTTATTCCCAATATCCCTCCCTCAATCCTTTCCCTTATTCTTACATATAAAACTTCACAGTAGTCAGTTTATAGTCTACTTATATCCAAGATTGCTGAACATTCACCCTTATCAATCTTCACTATCCCTTTTTGCCTCCCTTCCCTGTCAGTCACTTAATTCATTTTAACAAACACCATCATTTTTCAGTCTTCAACTTCCTTTCCTCCCATCCTCCAACTCACTCTCCCTCTCCCACTCAATTTCTATCTTCCTTTTCCTCCCCCATCTCCTCCACCCATCCCTCCATCTATACCCTCTCCTCTCTGTAGGTTTCATCCAGCTGCAAAACATGGCAAAGGAGAAAAAGTACAGGAGATAGAAAGGTCATGATAGTTCATTATTGATCTACACACCTACTCAATGTTTGGACAGTTGTACAATGTGGGCTTCAGAGATTCCCAGACTGACAAACCAAAACAACATTTTTTGACAAATTTTTGATGCTACAATTTGCTCAGGTTTTTAAGTCACATGCCACATTAAATGAATAGAAGCAATATTTTGCAGTAAAAATTATGCTTACCAGTAACCTGCACCTCATATGTAGGGCCTATGTTCAAAGGGATAACGGGACAATACCAAGGAGATTTTAGGTCCCTAATTTAATGACATCTTTGCAAATACCTTGTAATCCATCAGAATTTTGTGATTGTTAACTTGTCTGCTCCTTGAAACAGAAAGTACATATAAGCACAGATCTCCTATACCAGGGAATTTATAATTAATAAATCAATCACAAATTTGTGACTGATATTTCTCTTAAAGCATCTCTAAGATTGACTGATGTCACATGATCGTTGACAAGCCAATCATGCGACTGGTACCTATCATCATTCCGTGTATTAAAGGTACATGTTCACGTAATTGCAAGTCATTGTAATAAATATGAAAAGAAATTTTAGAATACACTTTCTTACAAAGAAAAATTCAATATTGAAGGAAACAAAATGATCTAAATCATACATTTTAAAGACGGTGACTGCAATGTGAGTGACCACTGGTAACTACATGACTGTTTTAGTCGTTTGTTTGTAACTATTTTAACTTTGCACAAGAAATGCAAATATTTTTTTTGTAGGAGACTGAGAAAACATTGAAACAAAGCATTTATGTTTTAACATGTAACCCTTCACACAATTTCAAATGAAATAAACTGACTTTCAAAGTAAACACACTATACCTTGTACCCTCTATCTCTCCCCAACTCTTTCACCTCTTATTCCAATCCATCCTGGTCCCAACACCTCTGTAGCCCACTGCAGAACTCCCTGGAGGCAGTAACACCCAATTAACTCACTCTCACATGAAGCCATGATACCAAGAGTAGGAATTACTCTCTCATTTTAATACAATTATCAGCATCCTTTCACGAGTCATTACTCCTCGTGGTTGCACACCCTCTAAATGTCATGTCTACCGGTATGCACAGAGCGAAAGCATCAAGTCAGCATATACCAGGCCCCTCGCAACAATCTCAAACACCAGATAACATGTTTTCATGGTGTCTTTCAATATTTGTCCTTGTTTCAATCTTGTACTTAAAAATACTTTATTACTATTAAGTAGACATGAATAGCACCACTATTTAGTATCACACCCGTTTAGGTATATTTCATCAGTGGTATGCCCCATGTAACATACAACATGCCAATCTAACATAACCCAATTCAAAGGGCACTTGTTTACAAAATAATTTACTCTTTTGAGATATCAATATTTGAAGCTACAAATGAGTGCAGAGATGCATAAGTTCTGAAATTTTTTTGATAAGGTTTTTTTTTTTTCAAATGAAAATCCAACTTTACTTGTCTTTATGTATTGTGTAGTAAAAGCTCATGACAGGCTCTTACTATTATGGAATAAAAATGTCAAATTTCATTGAAATCAAATTGATAACTGCCCCCATTTTTTCATTTCATTTCATTTATTTCCATATTCAAATATAAAAACATACATAATCAGCAAATCACAAAAAAGAACACATTTCACATGAAAATATTACAAAGATAAATATGGTTACAAATTTAAGAGAAAAAAAAGGGGGGAAATACATGCAAAAAAATACATTACAAATTGAATACGGAGGGAATACCAAAAGCCACAAGGGCTTATCGAGGGTATTCCCTTATTTGACATGGTCCAGGCACAAACAGTATGTACTCCTCTAGCATTATGACCCACTTTTTGGCTCAAGTTCAATGATACAGCAAACATCTTAATTAACACCTGTATTATCTGAAAAAGCCTGGAAAAATCATTTTACAATTAAAGCAGTATTTTGATAATTGAATTCATTTGTCAAGTGACAAAGGTAGAAGGTCATATTAATTCTTGTCACAGAGAAATCCAAATTGAAGGGCAGAAAATTGGTGTAACAGGGGTGCATTGCAGTATGTTTAAATACTATGATTCATTTTCAAAATGATGCAAATACAACATGCATGACCTATTCATACAATGCATGCAAATCTACACTCATTTTCAGAGTGACTAGCTACATTATATATCAAGAGTTAAATAAAAGGAAATTCTAATAAGGTATACAATGGTCATTGGTGATTTCCAAATGATACAGGAATAAGGAACTGTGCTAATTTAGTACTGCAATATAATATGCTGGCCATAATGTAACCGTAACCTGACATTATCCAAAAAATATATCCATTTGTCTCTCCACTTTTTTATGTTTCATCTTTCTATTTATCAGTGATTATATATTTATACATGTATATGTTGACCTATCTTTTTATAACGAATTTATTTACATATCTACATATCTTTCTCTCTATTCATCTATCCATCTATCTATCTATCTATCTAAAAAGGTACTATATATATATTATCCCACTATCTCAAAGTACATAGCAATTATATGCAATAGACCCATTCATATCCAAGCACTCCACAATTAAGGGATACAAGGGCATAATGCATTAGCTTGATTATATTACATTGAAATTAATTTATCAATTTATTACAATGACTGAAAATTATCACACAGGCAGTGAGTCCTATCCTTGACATTTTATTGCAGCATTTGTTCCCCTTTGAATTAACTGAAATGTTTAAAATTGGTTAAGTTTCATTTTTTGAAAAAAAATGTTGAAATTTTCACCTCACTGCCAATATGAGGCTGTGATTCTTTTCCTTTATAAATTTCAAATGGAAGAAGAAATACTGATGCAACAGAAACAGATACAACCTTGATAAATAACACTACAATCTGTTCTAAGTGGAAAGTGATGTAAATGTTTAATTTAACAATATCTGTGGTGCTTTAATTTAGATATATTATTGAAAATTATATTTTTGAGAGGTTTGACTGTGAAATCATGATAAGAAAAGTGCTATTAAAATAATCACTGTTGTCATATGAGTTTTGAAATAGTATGTAGAAATATAGTTATAAAGCTTTACAGTAATTTTCAGTTGCACTAATGAATACAAATTATAGAGCTTTCATGAACCATTCTATGTAATAATATAAACCCAGTAACATTTATCATTTTTTGTTATATTTCTATACAGAGGCTTACTTCTTTGTAATCATTAAGAAATAATTGTCATTTTTATAACTTTGGTGAATAATAGTTAACATAATTTTCATACTTTGAATATGATTCCAGGGCTCAAATTACCCGGCTGACAAAATGCTGGAATTCTTCGTTTTGGTAACTAACTTGAAAATAGTAAAGCAATAGAAAATTAAAGATCCGCCACTGGTGCCCCTCTGTGACTTGTAAACAATCATCTCTGAAATAGAGATGGTATTAGTCGGTGTAACGGTATTGAATGTAATATTAATACCGGTATTGAAAAATCCAATACTGGAAAAGCTTTAGTGCCCTTTCCTATTTCTTGGTGCCCCTCTAACTTGCCTTGCTACCCTAAAAAAATCATTGAGAGAAAGTGCCCCTAGAAACAAATATTGCCTGTCCCTAAAACTGTTGACATTTGAGCCTGTGATTCCATATATATACATCTACTACAGCTAATGGAGATTTTTTGTGCACCAATGCATGAATGAAATCAATCAATTATGGGTTAATGAATATCAGAATGCAAGAGGAAATCGCTATCATCATCTGTCCCTACTTATTGAATTCATTTTGACCTCAAAGCACTGATTTATGAATAAAAAACAAACTAACCAAAAGATAAGAAATGTCCTCACATCCACAAGTTCAGATCTACTATAGATAGCTAATGACCATGTATCTGTATGTACAAAGAGTACAGATGATTTCAAGAAAAAAATGTTGGAGATTGAAGATGTGCCCCCCCCCCGACCAAAAATCTCACGAAATAGCCACGTATGGCTTAAAACAAGAGATATAGAATTCTAAACTCTATTGTCTGTGCAAATTATTTGAATTATGATTATTTTCTCTTTTTAATGCTATCCTCCTTTCCCCTCTCTATCTCTTTGATATCATTATAAATAAAAAGTTTTGTAGCCTTTTAGTTCACAAACCATTTATCATCACCTAGAGAATATGAAAATAGCCTAATTAGAAAACAGACATTATTGTATGATAACTGTAATAATGAGTTTTAGTGATGATTATCTTACACAGCAAATCAGTAGTCATACTGGAGTAAAAACTTGATATAATTTTGTAAAATGAAATACAAAACAGGAATACAAACAGAATAACATCATCAGCTTGGTCATATTCATGACAACATGCATAGAAGTGACAGAGCTGTTTCACTGAAATAATGCAAAATTTTGAAATGTCATAACTTTGTTACCTATACAAATTACAAGATTTTCAGTATGGGGCAGGACTGAAGGATCCTTCATCTCTTTGTCATTTATGATTTAGAATGAATGGGATTAGACTTAGAAGCACAAGGCTAAAACAATTGGAGTAGATTGTAGGACAATGCTAAATGGAGATTAGGCAAGTGAGACACACATTAAAGGCAATTGGGGATATTACAAAGTGGCACAGCAACACGATATGGAAATTAGAAAAAACAATAGAAATTAGAAAAATGGGAACAAATTAAGGTAGAAAAAAAGAGCACTGGACAAAATGAGATTAGACCAAATGGGAAAAGACCAAATGAAAATGAAAATATTCAAGATAAATTAGAATATGACAAGTAGGACATGGCTAAAAAGTAGCACAATAACAAATTTATGAGACCAAGTCCCCCTTACCTTTTGCATCAAAGAACTCTTCATCTGAGCTGTCCGAATCCTGCTGTATGCTATCCATATGCCAGTGAGCTAACGTGTGGCTGTTGGATTCTCTAGAACCTGATAGAAAATAAGATAAGGTAACACAAAATTATTGACTCGTGTGACAATGATAATAATATTAATAATATGATAATAATAATAATAATGATATCAATAATAACACTAATAATAATAAAATAATAACAATAATAATAAAAATGATAATAATAATAAAAATGATAAGAAGAATAAGCGACTTCATCCAGGGTAGCCTAAAAAATGTTCTACCAGCCTGCCCTGCTTAACATGACAAGATAATGAAGATTGACAATGATGATTAAGATCATTACGATAATGATGATGACTATAAGAACACTGAAAATAATGATAGCGAGGGATAAATCATAATCCCCATTAGTAATTACCATCTTACGTTTTTGAAACACAACAAAACTATCACTGAAGTCATACAGGCAAAATGAATGACGACATACAAAACAATGTGTATTCACCAGATGCATTACACAATGAAGAGTCGCCTGGATGCATTTTTCTAAATCAACTCCAATCCTCAATCTCCATTGAATATGACTTATAAGTTCACATTGCAGTGCCTTTGCACTTGAATATGTTGCAGGACATGAAGAATATCTGCTGATATCTGCTCACAAACATACAGACTGCTGAATGTTCTGAATCATTCAGTATTCTGCAATAAACAAGGCATAATTGCCTTCAGGAGGATAACTGTAAACTACAACACTCCTCTCCTAAGAACAATCCTCTTCTCCTCACTTCACAGAAAGATCGTCAAATCTGGGCCACTTTTCTGCATTTCTTCTGCTACCAACCTCAAGTTTCAGCCATATTAATGCTCCACGCCACCGCTTGATTCCAATGCAACTGGATATGTCGAACACAGCCTGCACCTGCCACTAGCTTGCATCTGGTGAGCAAAATACATCAGTCGTTCATACCAGGCATGCGTTCATACAGGGATGGGGTGGCGCCGAAATGTGGTGTTTAAAACGTAACTGGCTGATATATACAGCACAAGGAGAGTAAGGAAACAAAATGTACACTAACCTTATCAATATTCAAACCCAACTCAAAATCAGGTGTGCATAATGAATTTTTCATTTTGCGAGGGCTGCATTAAAAAGTAACATAATGCATCGTCAATATTGCGTAGTTTAGACCATGAAAGAGGTTCTCTAACCATATTGGTCATAATACAAGAGATGTGATCAGACATGAGAAACTCTTTCACGTCTTTTAACTTCAGGGCCAAGTTGATTGATGAATATTACCAGGATAAAATCAGGATCTAGTCTATCAACAATATCAATTAGGTTCAAAATCTTGTTTGCCAAACACACCACATTCTAAATGAAAGACGTAACTAATGTAGAATATGAATGACGTGGCCAATATGGGATTACGAACATGCCCCTAGGCTAACAATGGTAACGCATAATGACATAACGAAATCACAAATGCAGCCCGGTCCCTTGACTCAGGTAATTCTAGCATCAATGTGAATTCATTTCTGCACGTAGTAGACTACAAGCATCCTAGAAGATTTATTTCTCATATAAATGCAAATCACATACATGTATCATGAGGTAAAATAAGCATCTCAACGTGATACACTTCAGAGTTTTTTAAGGGGACTCTCCCTGTTTTCCCCATCTCTAAGTCAACACAGCAATTTTGATAATTTATTGAAATTGAAATTGACACTGATGGGCCCTTTCAGACTTGAGAAAATAAACTTAAAAGATGAAACTTAAATGGAAATGCTTCAACAAGGATTTAAGCTTGTTGAAATTTAAGTGTTCCAGTGTCCTCTCAAACAATGTTGTTAAATATTACATCTATAGTTTATGTAGATTTTAATCAGCTGTAAGTCAATGCTTCATCAGGTAATCAAAGCTGCAAGGATAGCATTTGTTATATCATATTCTAAGTTTTGACATCACCTCAGTGCATGTAACTATGTTGAATTGTGAATGGCCGTGGTATATTCAATGAGGTGATGTCGCTATAAGCTGAAAAATAAGGTGGTTTGCTTGATGTACACGCATGTATCTACGCTTACATTGCATCAATATTTATTACTATTTGATTCTTAAAACCCAAGTTTGATTTTTGAAGGGCTACTATGTTAAAGTTTCTTGTTTATACTAGCAAGACAAAGGTAAAACTAAGATACTGTGAAATCTTACAGATAAAACCTGTCCTTGGCAATTAATGTCATTACGTATGTGTTACATGAAGTGAATGAGGGTGTCTCCTTTGCCTACAAATCTTTAGCTAAATGCTGAGGGAGTACACACACAAAATGAATGCAGGACATTTAATACAAATTAACCACTGGACTTAAATACTCCAGATATTTCAGAAATACACTAAATTCATACAAAATAATGAGTGAAATATCAAATGTCTCATCTACATGTATATCAATGATGGATAATTTGATGCTATTCAGATCATATTCTTTCTTGCTACAAATGATGAACATGATTTTAAAAACAGTTCAAATAGAGAGGTTATTGTTTTTCAGGAGTTACACTAAAAAAAAATGCAAGTTCCAAATCATTGATTCTACGCATGTATTCAAGTAGCATTTCAATCATATTATCTTCTTTTTTCATTCTAAAACAAACAAATTAGAGTTTAAATCTATATGAATCAATTTTCAATGTGATTATGAAATTTAATGGTTGAATGACAATGTGCAAAAAGAGGTTCATTCAATATTTCACTTTAGTAGGTTACAATGAAATACTCCTGATACATCCATACCAAAATATACCAATTGAGTTATAAAGAAGTCCAGAGGAGCGAGATGTTATTTGCAATTAAGAATTAACACCTGCCACGCCCTTCTCATTAAAACATATATGCATGAAGAAACTTTCAACGGTCAATTTAACATCTAATGCTACGTACATTTCAAAATACAAAAAAAAAGAAATCTAGTCTTAGCAATCAATATGGAATTACATATATGGTGGCGGAAAAGCAAATTACTAACTTATTACAAAGAAAATTGATGAGCAGCTGAAATAAATAAAGTTACTGAAACCATCTGTTGAAGCACTTGGTAGTTTTAAAAGAGAACATTTGTCATTTTGCTACCTCAGTTCTTTTCTCTTATTCAGAGGTGAATAAAATGAAGGGAAAAATATGCATAAATGAAAAATATAAAATCTCAGCATGATAATACACAGAAGGTACTATGAAAATATCATCATCTTTGCCTGTACATACATCTGCATTATTTGAAGTTTTGCCTGTAAAGAAGAGATAAGTTCGCAGCTGTACATCACACTATATACAGTGTATACTATGACAGCATTTGAAGTTGTTGCAATATGTGTATAGTGTGGTTTTCATACAACACAGAACTGTATGAGAGGAGAGTGTGTTGACCGGAGGGGGTGGGAGAGATGAATTCTCAATAATATGAACCGGAAAAAAAAAGAGTCGTTTAGCTGAATGTCAGGTTTCCATGGCAATCACAAAGCCAGTGACGTCAAGCACAATTATCCCAGGGTTACAGGGAAAAAAGATGGCAGGAAAATAGGGCAAGAGAAATGACTTAAACATAAAGATGAGGCATAGAGATTGAAAATAGACACATAGGAACAGAGCAAAGAGATGCAGAGAAAGAGAAAGAAAGAAAGAAAGAAAGAAAGAAAGAAAGAGAGAGAGAGAGAAAGAGAAACAAACAAAAAAGAAAGAAAGAAAATCAAAGGAGGAAATAAAGAAAAAGGAAAAATAAGAATGCCATATAAAAATGTATGAATGAATGAAGAAAAAAAAAGATTTACACCAAAATAGAAAAAGAAGTTCTATACCAAAATAAATGTATCACATGTGGCTTGTTCTATAATGAATGGAAGTAATCAAACACAAGCAGGATTGGTAAACATGAAAATTGTTGAATGTGCCATTAAATGAAAGACAAACAACCTCATGTGAATATGATAGGTAAATGGGATCCCCCTTGTCAGTTTGGCCAGTAGCTTGGACCAACGACCTTGGCTCTTCATGAAAACATACATGTATTAGGATGAGGAGGAAAAGGAGATGGCAGAACAGACAGGTTAGCATTGTCATTATGGATCTCATCAAGGAACCTGACATTGATGCAATCAACCATGTAAGATTATCTGAAAGATTAAATCCAGTTGCTTCCTAACCTTACGTTACATGGAAGAGGGGGGGGGGGGTGCTTAGTGTAGAGGAATGTGCTGAGGGCTGAATAAAACCTTATGCTGGGAATACTACATGGGGGAAATAATTCCCTAATATGGAATATAATTTCGAACTCTAACTATTAATTCTCAATACTATTTACTCTTTTTTCCCTCACATAAGTGCTCACATCTCTAGTAAGGAACTATTTCCAGGTACCCATTTTTCATTCCTGCAGATTTCATGTACATACAAAGGACAAGTGGGGGAGGTTGCAGATAGGGACAGCATTCCCACCACCACTACCACCCAAGTAAGCACGGAAGAACCCGGACATCACTAGCTGTTGTCAGGTGGTGAGATGGATGTGCCTTCCTCTGAATATTTCATCATTGTCACATGTCTCAATTACTTGCATGGTTACTCAAGTATATACTGAGCAATATTAGGACCATCCATTATCCCTTTATCAAGGTGTCTAGCTCATGGGGGTGATAGGATGTGAGTAAGAGGAGCTCAGCTGAGACCAATGACTTGTTATATTATACCCCTTTCATAAACCAATTTAAATGAATTAGGCGGCTAATAGCAGCATAATTTGGTCGTAAAATTGGAGGAGGACAAGAGTTATCCGCATTACTCTGATGCTGCTATTATCCGCATAACAGCGGCATCGGGATAAGATTTTGAGTTTATGAACGCATTTCCAAATAATGCGGATAATTGCCAAGGTGCGGTCACAAGGTCACCCTTTTCCAACACAACCGCATCGGAGGGGGCGTGTCCAGTTGTCATGGCGATTATCCGCCTTTTTCAGGACGGGCGCTCGTAAAAATAATGCGGCTTATTTTCGGAGTTTATGAACGCAATTTTTATTGAATTATCCGCATTACTCTTAGGCGGCTAATTGGAGGATAGGTTTATGAAAAGGGTATTACATGATGTTGTACAAACCCTTTCACTGGGGGAGATAACTTATTTCTGATGACCATCAAACTAACAATACTTTTCTAACCATGTTTGATGAAGACCTCTGATATTAACCTTTTGTTTCTAGACTAAATTAAGTTCCACATTTTATAGTCAAACCAAAAGTAATAATGAACACCATCTGCATGACTATTTGAACCCCGCCACAGCATTTGTTTCCTTCGGCAAGGCATCAATGTTCATTTTGCCTCTCTCTACCCGCGTGCTCACCATGTGTTAGGTATCTTGAGGCATGTCTCAATCTCCAGATATATAATATTGAGGAGATGATATAACATCTTGATGTTTGTCTCTAGTAAATGACTGTGTATTCATATCCACAACCACAAATTGCCTGGGTATATATGCGCCATAAATGAAGGAATGTTCACTAGAAATCTACACTGCACACAGGTGTTTCTACATGGCTGAATAATTCTATGAAAATATAGTACAATGTAACAACATGAATGGGTATTATTTAGTTGAATTCTTGATATATGGACAATATGCAGGAAGATCAGTGTCTAAAATTGACTGTTAATGTGCTAGATGACTGTAGAACACAGGATTTACAGGTATCATTTTGGTGCCAATTGTTGAAAGCTAAGAGTAATCCAAAAGGAATTTATAAAAAGATAGACACAGGTACTAAGAGAAAAAAGATATGCTAACTAAACTACAGCATAAATATAAGATGTAAAAGTTGTTAAGTCAAACTGACTCATCAAATATGCATAAAACATTCGGTGCACACATTTCGTTTTTGCATGGCTTGTTAATTTGTTTTCAAATGCTGTTTAGTTGGAAAAAATCTCTTAACAATTTTCAAGATGACTACTCAACAAAACAGGTTCTGCATGATCCCACTTACAATGCTTATTAAACAGCTATACTTACACTTATTGCTACTGACAAGTTAGGCAACCAGAACTTTAAATGACTTTAAACCCTGTTCATAGCATTATCAGGGTAATTTTATTTGACCCCCTCTTCAGCAAGCAATTCTGTGTCCAAAAAACTGTATGAGGCACACTTTAATTATATGTAGAACAATTTCCAAGAAATAAATTCTAATAAATTATTCTTTTGAAAAAATACTAAAATGAATCTCACCTCTACTTTCTGATGATAATCTACTTGATAATCTTCTCTTTGCCTTAGCAGCGGCACTCTTAGCTGAACTCTCTTTTGATGAAAATACTGCTTCCTCTAGTCCAAAATCGCTACCAACGGAATCTAATCTACCATCATCTAGTCTGCTTTCTGATTCGGATTCCGATGCAGTGGTCGCAGAACCGTTACTGTGCTCAAAACGCTTTCTTGATGCCATACTATCAATTCTGGAGGAGTAAGAGAAATAGTAAATGAGATGGTAGTAAAATGGTTTATATATTTCAAAAGACAAATAAGATATCAAGATTTTGCATCATGGATCGTTTATAATTTTTACAGCATGTTGCAAGATCTAAAGAACATAAAATCTAAACTAGCAACCACGCTCATGAGAGAAAATTAAAACAAAACCAATCAATCTTCAGTGTTATCCGATTGACAAAATCAACCAATTCAACAAAATCTACAAATACTTGATATCGGGATGGTAAGAAGTACATAACACTACGAGAATATACAGGTCCAGACAAGGGAAACATGTATTGTCTATTATGCTTCTGGTTTGCTAGTGTACGTATCAGGGCATGAATAATGCAGTTTGGAACTCTATAATACCAAGTTACGTCAGCAACAAGAATTCAAACATCATCCTCTTCACTTGTGGAATTTAAAGGTTAGTCAAAGCACAATTGTATAAACTAGTTACAAGTATAAGATGATTCTGACCTTCATAGTATTATCATTTTCAATACATCTCCATAACTATAATCAATGCTTAAAAATGAGTGAGTGATGTTATCAGTCCCCTCATTTGCATACTGACGAGGATGTGAATATAACTGTCTTGTGAAATTAAGCAAAAGTTAAAAATCTCATTACTTTATTTTACATCCGATTTTGATGAAATTTTGGGGTTATGCTTGTTGGATTTTTCTCTTTTTATTCAACTTAAACTTTTATTGGGGTGGATTTGTTCTTAAAAAAGTTTTTTTACATAATACTTTTTAGAATAAATTTATTACCTTTTTCAAATTTACTCTACCATGGTCAATTCTGATCAATTTTATTTTGTTTATTCTGCATCAAACTAACCGTGTTAAACAAATATTATGATTTATACCTACCGTTCTTAATGAAAGTTGTTCTTCAAACCAGACAGCCTGCAAATGGCTTGTCACACAACAACTTACGCAAATCAAATTCAAAGTTTTGAGTTGATATAATTACTAACAGTTGAAAGGAATACCTTTTTTACAAGATTCCTTGGAAAAAAACATAGATAAATCTGAATCAGTGAACAGGCCTTTTCAAATTTAAAGAAAAAAGTATTAAAAGTTGATACCTGTTGAGAACGTTCTGTACAGGGATCTCTTCATCCATGTGAGCTTCTGCCATACGCTCTTGAAGCTCCTGAGCTGCTTCTCTCTCAAGCTCTCTAATATCATCTATACACAAACCATACCACTCATCCTGCCAACACCAAGCCTGACGATGAGCTAAAAACATTGTCTTCTTCAGAGCTGTGAGGGTCCAAAAGAGGGAAAGAGGTGGGAGAAATGAAGGTAGACAAGAATAAGCAACAGAGGATGGGAGACGAGGATGGGGAATAGGAGAGAGAGGGAAGGCGATAGATTGGAATCAACAGATAAGAGAAGAAAAGATATAGGATGAGAGGTAGACAGAAGAAAAAGAAAATAAGGCACAAGAGAAAGAGAAAGGTGAAGAAAAGATATAGGGGAGGGTAGGAGAGGGAAGGTAAGAGAAAGTGAGGAGAAGAAAAAGGGCAGACATCAGGAGAGAGGGAGAGAAGATAGAGGAAGATACAAGTGAGACACAGAGAGAAAGGAAAGAAGACAAATGAGTGAATAAGAGAGAGCAGAGGGAGCGAAACAGCAAGACTTGTTTACATTACTGTAATTAAAGTTCGATAATCAAGTTTCTGGCCACATTCTCTGAGGGCAGTTAGTTTGAAGGGACAAATGACTATTTAGACCCCGTTCTCATATATCCTTAAAACTAGTTTAGTGGAAACTAGTTATTATGTGTTATGGGAACACTCAAAGCGGTCTTGAAAGTGATCTTAAAAGTGGTTTACCAAACCACCTCGCATGTGGTTTTCAAGACCGCTTTGACTCGTTAAACTGGTTTAAGCATAGGTGGGGACACAACTGTTTTCAGGAAGCCACCTTCACAAGAAGTACGGGAGAGTGTGCATGTTGGGTAGACTACTCAGGACACACTGTGTGTGTAGAATGTCTATGCTCTTGTTTTAAATTTTGCACAAAACATGTGACTCCACCGAGACATAGCAACAAGACTACTATTCGTGAAGTGGTCCCAGAAACCAGTTCAGGAGATACTGATAATGCTAGCAAAAGCGATCATAAAACTGGTTTTCTAAGCTGGTTTAAGGGAAACTAATTCAAGAAAATATACTGAGAATGGGACCTTAGCCAGCACAAAATACAAAATGATCAATGCCTTTTCAAACACAGGGATTTTTAGCGTGAATATTCCTTTTTCAGCAAAACCTTTATTCAAACCCTCAACATTAATGCTTGTTTTAATACCTTCAAATTCAAGCCTCTTTATTTCCTTACATCTTGATAAAAACATACATGTACTTTCAATTCAAATGGAAGGTACAATAGGAATACATGGGAGGAATAATCAGAATGTTAAAGAATAGCAAGCACATTATTCAAATGACAAATAACAACTTACAATATGTAGGCAGAACTAACGGCAGCAAACGGTATGATTTTTACTTTTTACTTTAAATTTGATTGAACTGCTAAGAAAGCACGAATGCATGTGAGCAAGCAACCAGGGGACCAATGGCTTAAGGTCCTCTCCAAGGAACCTGGTAATGAAGATAAATGCCTTTAAGGGTACTAGCGCACCACTTGGGAATCAAACCCGGGTCACCGGAATCCGAAACCCCTGCTCTACCTACTGAGCTGTCGCGCCTCCCTTGTTTCATCTTAAGTGATTCAATCTGTTTTATTCCCACATCGTAGTTCCTTTTCTCCAATATTCATATACCAATTTCCAAATATTGGATCACACCTGATATGAAATTGACTTTCAATAACTAATTGTATATCATAGTCCTCTTGGTTATTACTCTTGTAATGTGCAAGGGATTTCCCCATACATATTTTCATGTGATATCAATGATGAATAAAAAAAAAATGACACGGAGTAGAAGAAACAGAAATTATATCAAAACAGAGAGACACAGAGGAAGAATATTTTCACTGGTTCGATACTGGATAGTTTTAATCATGTTAGTCTGATATGCCTGGAGTGCATTGTCTGACAGATGTCAACAGGCGATGAAGAGAAGGTTTTTTAATACTTTATCAATCCCTTACAGATAGACTGGAAAGAAGGGGAAGGATGGTAGGCTAGAAATAAAATGTGGTAAAGGAAAATTATGAACATGACAGGAGATGTAAGCATGTGTCAATCCAAGAAGGCTCCCCCAACTATATCTTGTCAATATCTTTTAAGTGTCCCCTGTTAATCCTGGATTCAGCCCAGATAGCAAGAGTCACTGGGTGTTAATCGTGGAAATAAAGAAAACAGAGTGATAAACTGAAAGAAGGTTTCAGGAAGGAGAAATAAATTGAATAACAAGTGGAATGCCTCTGGCCGTCTCACCTGCATCACGCGGTTCAATATAGCAGCAGTGCTGACTTTGAAAACTACTCTAACTCGCACAAGATGTTCAGTGATACATGGTTACTCTTATGTCCACTTTTTATGAACTAGACCAATAAACCTACAGAGATATGATGGTTATTCAACAAAAAAACCCAACATGGCCAAAGTTCATTGGCCTTACATGACCTTTGACCTTGATCATGTGACTTGAAACTCGCACAGGATGTTCAGTGATACTTGATTACTCTTATGTCCAAGATTCATGAATCAGATCCATAAACTTTCAAAGTTATGATGGTAATTCAACAGATACACCCAATTCGGCCAAAGTTCATTGACCTTTGACCTTGGTCATGTGACCTGAAATGCGCACAGGATGTTCAGTGTTACTTGATTACTCTAATGTTTAAGTTTAACGAACTAGAACAATAAACTTTCAAAGTTATGATGGTAATTCAACAGATACCCCCAAATCGGCCAAAGTTCATTGACCCTAAATGACCTTTGACCTTAATCATGAGACCTGAAACTTGCACAAAATGTTCAGTGATGCTTGATTACTATTATGTCCATGTTTCATGAATCAGATCCATAAATTTTCAAAGTTATGATGGGAATTCAACAGATACCCCCAATTCAGCCAAAGTTCATTGACCCTAAATGACCTTTGACCTTGGTCATGTGACATAAAACTCACGCAGGATGTTCAGTGATAATTGATTAACCTTATGTCCAAGTTTCATGAACTAGGTCCATATATTTTCTAAGTTATGATGACATTTCAAAAACTTAACCTCAGGTTAAGATTTCGATGTTGATTCCTCCAACATGGTCTAAGTTCATTGACCCTAAATGACCTTTGACCTTGGTCATGTGACATGAAACTCTAATAGGATGTTCAGTAATACTTGATCAACCTTATGGCCAAGTTTCATGAACTAGGTCCATATACTTTCTAAGTTATGATGTCATTTCAAAAACTTAACCTCAGGTTAAGATTTGATGTTGACGCCGCCGCCGTCGGAAAAGCGGCGCCTATAGTCTCACTCTGCTATGCAGGTGAGACAAAAATTGCAGGGAATCGTAACGACAATTTGTGGAAATGATGGTCAATATGAGTAGGTGAAGGACGCATTATAAGAAAGGAAAAGTGGGTGTAGGGTGCAGACAGGGGTGTGAAAAGGGAATAATTCCCATTTTATTTTAACCTGACCTACATTCCTGCGGTAGTACTTGAACTTGAAGAGCTCATCATGGCAACAAAACAAGATTCCAAAGAGAAGATGGGTAAAGTGGGTCAGGAAGAAGGGGGGAGGGGTGTAATATGGGTGCAGAGGTAAGGAATTGAAAAATCCTTGTTCACAAGGAATTCCCCCCCCCTGACGTTTTCTTATGAATGTACAATAAATCAAACTGAATCTGAACAGTACAAGTATGTGATTTAATGCCATTTCATCCGTTGTCTTTCAATAACAAGGACGATGTGATATATAAATACTGACAGGCAGGTGATAGGGTTAGATTACCTTCTATTCTAATTGAAACTCTATCTTATTCAAATCATTAAGAATATCTTCCTTACATCATTCCATGTCCTTCTTTGTCTCTCAACCCTCTTTGCATGTCTGTTTGTCTTTTTTTCTCTCTCTCCCTCTCTTCTTCACCTCTCTCTGTTTACCAGTCTGTCTGTTGTTCTCTGTTTCTCTTTCTCTCTCTCTCTGGGTCTGTCTCTTTCCCTCTTTAATTTCTCTCCATCATGATCCCATCTTTCTATATACATGTAGATATCTTTCTATTGCAAAGCAAAGATTCAGACAGCCCAATAAGAAGTGTAACATAGAAGTGTATATATTTCACAAAATTAAAAAGATCACTACCAAAATATCAGTAGATGTGTCATAGACAGGTAATGAAAGCATAAATGCAGGGATCATGGCTATTAAAATGTATATGAGCAAGGAATTCATACTACTTCTTTACCATATTTACACTATATCTAAGGTATAATAGAAATACTTGTGAGAGTCTTAAAAAGTAGAAAATAAAAAAAATAAAAATGAGATAAACTGAGAGCCTTGAACTCACCAACATCATGGATGAACTTCTCTATCCTATTCTGCATACCCCAGTACCTGAATTCAACCCTGCAAAGCTTGTAGGCGCACATGACATCTGTACAACCATACTTGGGCAAGAACTCATCCAACTCATCCACCTCCCTCCAGTCATCGTTGAGGGGGCCCCGCCCGGTTTTCTTGGACTGGAAGGTGCGAGGGTCATCCTCTTTGACATAGTCCCCGCTACTAATGGGGTCATTCACAAAGTCAATTAAATCTGGAGGAAAAATCAGACAGAGTGATGTCATTGCTTCATCATTCTGCAAAATGTAATTTTCTTTTCAAGGAATTATATTTTATTGCTCATTTCTTTTGTTATCTCAATCATAATATCCATGTACCACACTCTACTGTAAAATGAAAGTCGAGATGACAAAAATTCTTTACTTCTTTCAAAAGTGTAGTCTCATCAATAAAATAATAATAAGGAAGCATTTGAATAAAAAATAAAGATAAACAATATATATTTATATAACTGAATGAAATGAATTCCTCTGCACTATCATGAAAACAAAATACAATATATATACCATTACCATGGCAACACAGTAATGAATTATATTTTAAAAAATCAACGCTGTGTATGTCTTCATTCCAATACCAATGTATGAGCCAAATCTCATGAGCATTAGATGCTCTGGGCTGGGACAAATATAGCTAAATAAATAAAGTAAAATTCACAGAGCAAAATGCTGAAAATTTCGTCAAAATATGATATCAAATAACAAAGTTATTGAATTTCAAAGTTTTGCAATATTTTGCGAAAATAGTTGTATGGACATCGTCATTAATATTCATTAGATGGGCTGATAATGTCACATACCTACTTTCCTTTTTCTTATAATATTACATGAAATCATAATTATTTACCGTCAATAAATGGGATATACCCATGTTTCATTTGTTCATGCATGTGTGAATGGAATGTCTTCATAACAATAAATATTTAATGCACTATTGAGTTGTTAATCCAAATTTTTAGTTCTTGGAGGAAAAAAATTAAATAAACCTAATTTCATATAATATAATAAAAAAGAACGAGTGGTGATCATCAGTTTGCTCATTTAATATTCATGAAGACATGCCTAGAACTGTTTCAATGGAATAGTATAAAATCAAACTTGCCATAACTTTGTTAGTCATTGTCCGATTCTGATCAAATTTGTATGGTTTGTCTGATTTTCCTGTATCTATTCAAAACATACTATTTTCAGCCTGGAGCACACCTTTACTATTAATTAAGGAAGAAATTTGATTTCTAATTTATTCCTGATTTATTACCAAAACATGCCATTATCATTGCAAAACTATGCTTGACACATTAAAAATATCTTTTGCATGAATTAACTCCATGACCAATGCCTGCAGTAAGTCCACATGGGCAAAAATAGAGAAAGTAGTTTGATCTACAAGATTTGCAATGTTCAGACTGCCTGACCAACCGCCTCTGACCATCCAACTTAATGCTGATTCCTACATCCCTATTACACTTAATTTGGCGGGGGTACATGTGTTTAGCAATGTATAAATCATAAAGAAAATTATGAAACAGCCCACTCACCTATATATCTACTTTTAGCTTCTGCACTGGACAAATTAAAAACATTATCCTGATGACCCGCATCTGGTAAGTACTTCGTTTCTACTTCTAAGGAAAATTTCTCAATAAAAGGACACGTGTAACGTGTCTTCGTATAAGGGTAAGCATTCCATGACTCTTCTTCAACCCGTAATGCCGTTTTCGGTAATATTGCACGAAACCAACCTGGAAAAAAAAAACATTGATAAGATGTGCGATGATTCACAAAATCCACTACAAAAATCTTATTAATCATTTCAAATTAATCTTGAAAAATATGATATAGAAATCAAGAAACAAAATGAAATTAAAGACATGAAAATTCTTTGATTTGTTTGATATCTTTTTGGTAACTCATTAAAAAAATATAGGGTAATGTGAACTCCAAAATTTATTCAATAGATGAAACAAGTAAAATGCATGCAATACGCTTACTTATTCAAACTTTGTAATAATAACAATGTCTTCACATCTCATGTAGCCCCTTTCTACAACATCATCTTATAAATTTTTCCCTTGAATGACAAATATTGCATTTTAATGCCATCCTGCTACTTCAGAAGTTCAGCGTACCATGGAGAGTACTTTATGACATCACATTCCACTACTCCATGTTTACATTATGATGTCATCATAACATAAATCTCAGGGGAGTCCTGTCTCACATCAGTCCATATAGCAGTGTCATGTACATAATTCAATCAGACTGATTATCTCACAAAATCCATAGAGAAATTCATTTATGACTAAATGAACGAAAACAATCTCGATTTTGTTTTTTTATCAAAATGGGTAATACTATTGACATTTTTGTACGGAGTGTATAAAATGAACCAAACTAGGACCATAACGAGTTACAACAATAGTAACTTAAGGCAACTACCATGGTAACGTGGCTCAAAAGCCAATCAAAATCAATGCTTCCATGATTAATTACCATAATTGCAAAGTTACAATAGTCAAAAGTTTATGAAACATGCCAGAAAAGCTTTTTTAAAACTGATAAAATCTAAAGAAGTTTTTCTAAGAACTGAATTTCTAAAATTTCTGTAAAATCCTTTACAATATATTCAGAAATGTTCCATTCACCTACTGTCAGGAATGTCTCAACTAAAAAATAAATCCTCTTCATCAAAAGTTCATTTATTAAAACAGGTATCACTTTTTTTAAAAGATTAACATTGTAAAATAATAAATGTGCCAATGTTGATCTATTTTTACTTAAAAGATAAAGATTCGGTGGATTGAGAGATGGCATCTTGGATATATTGAAATAATTTGTCAGCTGGTTGGCATGATAATTACAACAATGGTAATGTTCATTTATCAATTCAAAAAGCAGGTGATGATTATTTGAGCAAGATATATTAAGAGATCACTAACATATTATATACATTGGATAAATATAGAGGTTTGTGCATTGGTCCTGCTAAAAAAGTCATTGACAACCAATATAAATCTGAGTGTTGTAACACCTGTGTAGTGAGTTGCCTGTATAAGTGTCTGCTGTGCTGTACTGAAACATATGGTCACCAGAAAGCTGGAGTAATAGACGGCAGCACTTATATCATATTAAGTGCTATACAATTGTTGATATTATCATTATCAATATCAGATTGTAGGCTAATCACTTGCAAGATTCTTAGGCTGGAATTCAGACAATTTGACAATATTTTGAATCAGTTTTACCCAGGGGTGTGAGTGGTCACAAATGAAAAGATCTGAAAAAAGCTGAAGAGTATTGAAAAGGTATGAAATAGAAAGAGCTCCCATACTTTTTTTGTACAAAGGAAAGCCAAATATAAGCTGAAATTCAGCTGAAAATCAAAAGAAAAAAATCAGATAAAAATCTGAACTCTCACACCCCTGGTTTTACCCCAATGTTCATTTTGATTTGATTTCACTTCACTTTAATAGTGTGAAAAATCAGCCTTAATTTGCTGGATGCAAGAGCCTTGTTTTGCCGAATCTGGTCATATTTCTTCTCATAGAAGCTTTTTGCTAAACCTGTTATGTGAGGAAATTCTGAGCTTCTGGCACTTGAGAAAAGGTCAGACTGAGGAAATTTGTTTGAACAGATGAGTCTATAGGCTGCCTCTAAAGTGCTCCACATGACTACTCCCCGGGCTCCTTGTCAGTAAAACATCCCTAAATATCTGACAAGATAGCATGGGAGGAAGCTACAAAAATAAAACCTTTATTCTATACTAAGAAAAAAACTACATAAACTGAATCAGAGCTACATACTAATGAAATAGAATGTATCCGATTCATATCACTGCAAACGTACCTGACACTAAATCATTACCTCATAATTAATGTTGCTTTAAGTGTATGTGTTACCCAAGGTGATAAATTGTTGGTTTAGTTCTGTTCCAATATGACAATAAGCTGACAAAGAAAATGCATATCTTAGCATGTAAACAAGTTTTGTGTGAGCAAAAGTTCATGTCATGGAACTGCTTTCCTGACACTAAATCATTACCTCATAATTAATGTTGCTTTAAGTGTATGTGTTACCCAAGGTGATAAATTGTTGGTTTAGTTCTGTTCCAATATGACAATAAGCTGACAAAGAAAATGCATATCTTAGCATGTAAACAAGTTTTGTGTGAGCAGAAGTTCATGTCATGGAACTGCTTTCCTATTTTCAAATAATGAATTTATGTACAAAAGATTATATTATCCTTTCTGAATATCTTTGATTTCTTCTGAATCAGACTGTTGCAGACATTTTTGCGAAGCAGCATCAGAATTGTAAAGGCAACTTAGATAAAAATTGCAGTCTCCATCTAGGCTAGATGATACTCAGTGATGACCATTTTGTTTTTGGCGGGCTGCACCAAAATGTCTCATGGGTGACATCAGCACATAGGCCATAGATTCAGAACCCAGGCTCTAGAATAATCTCCACATTATAAAAAAAAATCTTCCCTCCTCCTTATGAATTCCTCTTCTCCCCATTTGCTTATCTACCCCCAGTCCCTTTTCTTTCTCCAAAAATCAACCCCCCTCCTGCTGCTCCCAACCCCCTTCCTTCTCCCATGCAATACCTCTCTTACCCTTCTGCTCCACCCTCTCCTTCTCCCTACTCCCCCTCTCTCCTTCTCAATGAGTACCATCAGTAGGCCTATGTGATACACTTTATTCAGAAATTTGTGAAGCGGTATGGTGTGGCCCAGTGGATTACTCTCCAGACTTTGAAACAGAGGGCCGTGGGTTCAAATCCCAGTCATGGCATATTTTCCTTCAGCAAGGAATTTATCCATATTGTGCTGCACTTGACCCAGGTAGAAATTTCGTAATTGATATACGTGTGTTGTAAGTAATTATGGACGCCAAGCTAAAGCCGGGGTAATAATATCCAAGTCCTTTGTGAGCGCATATGGATGTTATAATCATAATATAATATGCTCTTACAGGAACTTTGTATTATTATTTTAATGTCCAGCTCCTCAAAAACATTCTGCACATTCAACTATACCTCCCCCCCACCTTCTCCTACCCTTCTGCTCTCAACTACCCCCCCCACTCCTCCTCCTGCTCCTACCCACTCCATCACCTCCCTCTTGTTCCTTACCTGGTAAATGACTACCTATGTGATACACTTTATGTGTGTATTGCCCGGTCCCTCCTGGGCCATCTTCATAGGGTTGGTTTATGAGTATCTCCACTCCACTACCTGCTCCTTTGCTCTCCTGCCGAGACTTTTTCTACAAAAATAATTAAATTTTAAAAAGAAAGATTAAGCATTTAGTAACCTGAATTATTTTGATCAACTGTAATGCAGAAAAGGAAGAAATCAAACAGAGCAAACTTCAATGTTTCATAAGTTGAATCTTCCCAGTTTAAATTTAAAGGTCAAGTCCATCCCCAAAAAAGTTCCACTGAAGAGAAACAGTGAGTATGACATCATCGGCTTTCTCATTTGCATAAAGCCTGAGTGGTGGTACTTACCACTTTTTCATGAAATTAAGCAAACCTTATTTAGTTTGCTACGTCACATCTGATTCTGATGATTATTTTCTATGATACTTCTCAGATTTTTCTCTTTTTATTGCGCAAAAATTTTGTTTGCGTGAACTTGCCCTTTCACACAAATTGAAAAAATGCCCATAGTGTAGGCAAGGTGCTCAGGTATTTCCATGGGGGAGACAGCTTAAAGATGATGCTATCTGTTTCTTAATTGAATACTAGGAGTAATACATAACCTCCATCTCTCATTTCAATACTCTTATTATACCCCTTTCATAAACCCATCCTCCAATTAGCTGCCTAAGAGTAATGCGGATAATTCAATAAAAATTGCGTTTACAAACTCCGAAAATAATCCACACTTTTTTTACGAGCGCCCATCCTGAAAAAGGCGGATAATCGTCAACTGCACACGCCCCCACCGATGCGGTTGTGTTGGAAAAGGGAGACCATGTGACCGCACCATGGCAATTATCCACATTATTTGGAAATGCGTTCATAAAGTCCAAATCTGGTCCCGATGCCGCTATTTTGCGGATAATTGCAGCATCAAAATAATGCGGATAACTCTGGTCCTCCTCCGATTTTACGACCAAATTATGCTGCTATTAGCCGCATAATTGGGTTTATGAAAGGGGTATTACTTACATGTAAACAGACAGAGAGAATGACTAATAAATGAATAAAATAAAGGTCAACATTTGAAATAGACAAGCTAAACAATGCCTCTGAGAGAAAAAAGGAAAAAGACAGGGAGATGGAAGAGAGATAAACAAGTCTTACATGTACATACTCCCTACCAACCATCATGTCTGCAAATCACCCACGTCTATAAATAAACTCAAATTGTAATTACATGATCTAATGAGCAGCCCCAATACAGAAATTATGCACATAATAGTCGCCAACTCAATTGAACAACATGTTCATATATCAATTTATAAGATGGGACCAATAGCATATGGCAAAGGTTGATCACGGTTGAAGTTCTTTATTTCATAATTTCTTATAGATTCATGGAACTGTCAGGTAATATTTACTAAAAATATTTGGTACACTCTTCTATTAGTATTCAAGACTGAGGGAATCATCAATCATTTAATCCTCTATCTCATTCAACAGGTAATGCGAAGGCAAGGAAAATTCAATTCAGTGACGGCAAAGATTTTCTATTTTCCAATTCATCCATTCACTTTATCTTATTCACTTTTCTTTCTTCTCTCCTTCCCTTTTATATTTTTTAAAACCATTTATGGTGCCAAAATAAGGGGAGTGGGTCGCCTACGCTTCAACCCCGCCCCCGATATGACATCTTACAAATGATAGAAAAGAAAAAAAAATCACTCTCCTTTCCAATGAAATAATTCCATTCTTGGAGTTGGAGCAAGAAAAGAGTAACTTTTGGCCTTCTCGTACAACATCACATTAGGCATACCCTAAAAAGCGCATCCCCTTGCACTAGTGGCTCACTATTTTAGAATTGCTATATTTGTTTATACTGTGTTAACAATGCACAAGGTAAAATAACCTCTTTCTAGATCTCGTTCTTGTTAACATGAATGAAGGTAATGTTACACCTAACCTTGTTTAAAGCTGCAAGAACTATTTTTACATGCTGTTTGTTACAGTGCCAGACCTGTGTTTCCTTATAAAGCACATTTGCTTACATGTTTACTGCTACATGTACCTATTCTGTTGCAGGGCTCCATATTGATGCAGTGATACAAACAAAGATGTGACTCAAATGCCAAGGCTTTATAATGATTTTTCTTTCTATTTTAGCATATTTATGAGTTGCCATATTTTTGCATTTTTCCATGCGCAAGAATCATAGAAATTCAAATTTTCACAATGATTGAAACTCAAATATGTACACTTGTCAATGAGCAATATTCCCATGAAATAAGACATTTTGCAATGAACTGTATTCAATTGGAGAGTAAAGTTTGAATGTGTGCAATGAAGTCTTATAAAAACATGAAAAAAAGAATTGAGAACAAAACATCCTCTCTCCATCAATTAAGAAAAATTTTGATGTATGAATCTTTTTCCTAAATTTTTGACACACACACAACAAAAATGTTTTTCAATTGAAATATCAATATGTTGCAAAGTGACATATTGTTGTATAAAGATTTCTGCTCTCTCTTCCAAAGCCTGGAGTTATTCATGAATGAACCTATTTCAAACTACAAGTATGAGACTGTAAACATAACATAAAATGAACTATGCACTCGGACTGTGTTTAAATATAGAGATGATTAGAATTTCTTTCAAAATGACACACAATTAAATTTTACACAGCTTTTAGCCAACCACATAACTATTACTAAATGAACATTGTCACAAATGGTCACACTCTCTCTTCTTCAATTTCACTACCATGATCAACATCGCTGTAGAGTGATTGGTACAGTGTAGAAACAAACAAAACAAAGGATTATTAAAAAGCACTTTTTACATGTATAAAATACACTAAAATATAAAAACAAGGTGATATTGTTTGTTTTTCTCGTAATACTTCCAAAATATGTTCTAATTAATTTTCATACCTTTTTGAAATAGGTAAGAAGTAATGTTTATAATTTTCTTTCGTCCGTTCTTTCGCCCGTTGACTTTCGCCGGGGAAGAAATGTCAGTGCGAAAGGGCACCTTTTTTTCTTCGCCGGTGAAGTGAGGAATGCGAGGCGGAGAAAAAAATGTACCCTTTCGCAAGGAGAAGTTTGCCGGCAAACTTTGCGGGCGAAAAAATGAAGAGGGCAGCGTGAAAGGGGTATTAATCTAGGAGCACTTCTGTGCATAAAAATTGCAAAAAATTTTACCATTAGGTTTTATAGGTACCTCTGCAAAATATAATCTGCATTCCCAAAATTGAATTAGTTTTTATTAACACTGTGAAGATGAAGCATTAAATATCCTGTTCTAAGCATCAACATCAACAGTAAAATATGCAAGTGACCTACAATTACAAATCTTTCTTTTTTGCCTTAAAATGGTTATATTTGATAAAGAAATGTACCCTACAAAAACTACATGCACATGTATATGGCCATGCGTTTTGAGTTGGGCCCATTTCCGTTACAACTCAAATTTTCCTCCAAAATCGCACCATTTTATACAATTGCATTTTTTTCGTATGTTTGACATCCTATACCCATAAAAGTATATATATTCTGAAAGGAAATTGTCTGAGGAATTCAAAAATGCAGTCAGAAAAGGCATAGGGTAATGTCAAAAAAAGTTAAAGGTCAAAATATGTGGAAAACTGTGAAAAAAACATACTTCCCAATAAATCTGAGAATCAGATAAACTTAACACCCTATAGGGAAATAACATGCATATTTTTACTCTTTGGGGTGAGACCTTTCCAGTGATATATAACTTGTTGGGGATAACTCTACCAAAATAACTGGGCGCAATCATCTTTCAAGACCAAATTTCACATCACAATTTTTCGGGTAAATATGTATCAATGCTTGATTTACCCCTAAAATCTTAATTAGTCTTGCCTTTAGTTGCATAAATACACTTGCAAACACTAACCAGCATATTATGATATATTTACTGTGGTTATTATGAATAAAAAATGATTTCATTTGACTCAAAACGTGGGATTTGTCACCTCTTGGCTCAAAGACCGATGGACCACAGGTTGACAACTGAGAGCCAGGTTTAACATATAAATATAGGAAAAATGTGAATGCATAATGAAAAGTTCTCATTACTGCTTTAGCTTATAACTTAGTGTGAACAAAAACAACTAACATGTTATAAATATGTACAGACACCTGGCAAAATACTTAATGTTATTTTAGAGTGTTATATTTCAAATATACACTCTTGCTCAACATTCTGCAGGACATGGTGGTCTCTTGGTACTCATGGTACTGGGTCATTTGAATGTCAATGCACAGAACATATTCTATGGGTACATTTGCCTCTGTTTTATTTAGTTTAATCTTTGTATGTACCAGTTTCATTCTCAAGTAGTTTTTTGTTAATTTTTATTATAATTTGGAAACATATTCTCTTAACACTTTTGTGCCCGCCAAATATGTGTCATCTACTGATTTATAGATGCAGTGTGATGTTACATTAAGAAAAAAGGTAAATAGCATCAGATGAGGGCTTTATTGCAACAAACAAGTTTTCATTAATTAAAATTGCATATAAGGTGTATTTGCTATCTGTTATGTTACTAGAATAATCTGAAGATTCGGACACATCAAAGTTATCACTATCAGTCTACGCTGTCAATATTGAAACCATGAGGTCATAATTATTAAAAAATAGATTGATTTATCTCTGAAGCCTTTAATTAGTTTGTGCTTTTCTTTTTGAAATTTTTGCAGCTTCTAAATTTTATTGAAGGTGTAACCCAAAACTGTATTTTATCTCTCCTCATTTCCTATACTCCAGACAGTCACAATTTCAATCATGTTAATTTCATGATTTACATCAATTAATTATAATAATTAGCTTAATTAGGTATCCTTTAAACTTAAAAGTTCAAATTTGACCCACTTATGATTGAAGAATAAGCCAGTGAGCCCCAAAACTATTACATTTTTAGGTTACTGTGATGTTACACATTTAGTTTCTTCATGAAATGAAAATTTATGCTCCCCTCGTCATGCTCCCCTCGTCTACCACCATGCAAAAATGGCCAATTGATGTTACATAATTGCTAATTACTGGTAAATGAAGTAATTTCAAGTTTTTCTTTTTCTTTCAAGTAATTGGTATAAAGATTCCCTTTAATATGATACCAAATATACCCATGTAGCACATGTATTTCAAGTTTTATACCATTAATTATTTCTGTGCTTGTCGTGCCAATGTAACGATACCACCTATTTGCGGGCCCAACTTGAAACGCATGGCGAAATATATATTGGGTGCTTATTCATTTTCTGACAATGAAAGTTTTGTTTTTCCAGAATATGCGTAGACATACTATTTATTTGTCCATGATAAAAGCCGGGATTGTAAATAATTAGTTTATTGTACATCAATTGCTAAACACTTCTTTGAATGGTATTTGAAAACTCACAAAAAAACATTTGAGACCACTCTTTATCATTAACGCCTACGCAGATCAGTATCTAGTTTTGTTTCTATCTACCAGCTCCTCTGACTAACCTTACATAAATCAATCCATCATCCACCTCCACAAATATCATACCTGAAAGATCATTTAAAAAATTACATGCTGTAAATGCAAGTCATATTCCAGAAAGAAATCACAAATGAAAACAAGCAATTGATTTCAAATAATTTTGATAATTGAATCAGAATTATAATTGATGATGATAAAAATGCAGAAATCTCTTGTTACAAACCTCATGTCTACGACAAAACCTCATTTAAATGGGTAGTTTAAAAATGTGAAAACCATGAAAAGGATACTTTTGAACAGCCTTGTGAGCATGGTTCATGGTGAAAAGGGTACATATTTATTTCACTCTAAAATAAAAGCAGATTAGCTTATATTATTTAGAGTGGGGAAAATATGACAAAATATTTGTTTAATAGGGTAATGTGAAGTCCTTTTTGAAAATCAATGGACAGGCATAGTGTCCACCTTGAAATGGTAGTGAACCCCTCATCCCCCCCCAACGTTGATTCATGTTTGACTTTAATAAAATAATATTTGAAAAAGTAGGACAGTCAAAGAGATATGATAACAAATATCCTGAAATTGTAATCACCTTATTTCTATGAAAGTAATTTGACACCAATAAAGAGCATCAGAATTCATTATTTTGTGTTTTCACTCTCAGGTGCAATACATCTTTTGTTTCACCAGACAGTAAACTAAAATATATAACTTCTTTCTTTTAAAATGGATAGTTTTCCATTTTGGATCGAATGGGTGAAATCAGTGTACCCCCTTTTCTCTCATATGTAGGGGAAGGCGGGGTAAGTTGTGACACTTTTTGCATTTTGCATATTGATATGAATAATAATAATGCAGAAATAAGTACCTTGCCTTTAAATGATTCTTGGGAAATATTTTTCACCTATATATAACTTTCTACCCCCACACAAATATTCATTGTGACCTTTGAAAAAAACGATGTCAAATGGCTCAACTTGCCCCATATGTGGGGTAAATTGTGCCTCCTTCTGGGGGTAATTTGAGTCACAAAACCTATGTACAAAATCTATGCGGGAAGAACCAGTATGCCAATTTTTATTTCAAGTCTTTTCACTTGCTAATCGACTTTAAATACTAAAATCCTCTAAAAGCAAAAGAACTGTCACATGGTTTTGCTCCTTTCTGCCTGCATATCAATGGCTTTTTAAAGATTGTATGTTTATTTATTATACATTACCATATGAATTACCATGGCTCGACTTGCCCCATGTTGGCTGGCTCAACTTACCCCAGTCCTAACTTCATGCAATATTTTTACATCCACATATTTCTTATGCATCCATCATGTAAAAGACTATGATAAGAATGAGGATCCATACCTGGACTAACAATATTTTTCTTATTTCTTTATTATATTTAAAGACGTGTGTGGGTAAAAAGCACTTATCTATTTCACACCCTTTTTTACCTTTTTGGCTGAAATTTGTATTTTCCCCTCTAAATAAGTACTTTTTATTTCAAAGATGAAAACAATGTGGTGTGGTTAGGGATTATGTAATGGGTCATCAATACATAACACCACCGTAATGTCTGACTCATTCATTATTGGCCTGGGGCTGGTGACTCAACTTGCCCCGCCTTCCCCTACATGTAGCTTTAGCAGAGATAATGTGGAGATAAACCAGTGTCAGAAGTTTTTTATATGCATGATGATAATATTCTGGAAAAAAAGTCATATAGATTGCAAAATCAAGTTTTTAAATCTATATGAAGAACATGAAAATTGGTCAAAATCAATGAGCAAGTCAAGTAGTCAATCCCAATGATAAATATTTCTGAAAATCCATTAAATAATAAAATAGTAGAGTACACAAAAATCAATGATTACTGTAAAACTATTTAAAAGATAGCCTTTAATCTTCTTCATGAGTAAAAACAAGAACTTCTTCCAAAATCTCAGAGTTTAAAATAGAAATGCTTTCCAAGAAAGCCTTTTCTACAGTGAAAGTTTGGTTTATCCCTTGGTTGATACCGAGCAAACATAATCCTAATAACATCTTTAATGCATGAATCGTTAGATAATATCTTTCATCTTAGAGGATCGAAATCGAGGTTCAACTCTCATTTTCCAAGAATAACTATTCTTAGACACCTTAAAAGGATTACATGAAATGCACAGAGGCAAGGCTTCTCTCAGTTATTGATTTGGTAGGTCATCATTTCTAAGAAAGGGACAGAACAGCCACTGAAATGAGCAATCATCACTCAGCAAACATTTCTCATTTGTGGTGGTATGAGGATGACATCCTCCATGTCCCCTACTGAAGACAAAAATCAATGATTCTCTAATTCCACTTTCAAAATATTTTTTTATATAACTGTGGTGTTAGAACTGACACCAATTGGTGTTAATAGAGGACCACACCCTGAGGTGTTAAAATAACACCCTAGAGATCAAACATGACACCAAAGAGTGTAAATGTAACAACCATAGGTGTTGTAATAACACCTATAGGTGTAAAACTAACACCACCAATTTAACACCTGTGTAAAATAACTGGTGTGGTCCTCTATGTACACCGGTTAACACCACAGTTTTTGCTTTATACATGTATGATTTAAGATGGTAGGTCCAAATACAGGTACATGTATGATAGGATATGATAAGATGGTAACACCCCATATCCCGGGGGGGGGAGGCACTTCAATTGACCAAAAACCATCTAAAATATGATCTTTTTTTTCAAGATAGGGTATGTTACGTACATAATGTAATAAGGGTGTCAAAAACACTAAAAGAATGAAAAAAGGTCTATATATCTGGCACGGAAAACTGTTTATGGTCCAATTTACGATGTTATAAAAAGTCTAAAATACATGTACTTTATAAACAATGTACTTTTTGTATCAACACTAGATCTATGTGTTTATCTTCATTGTTATGTCACGGATGTGATCACAACAATTAAGATATCATTGTACTCGTTTAGGGGGTCAATTCAGGGAATAATTGTCAAGGGCACCACATGATATTAAGTGTTGTATTTGCTTTTAGGCCTATACATGTTTTGTAACTTTTTAACTTAAAAAATACAAGAGATTATCTTCACCTCTTTATTAATGGGACAATCATTCTCCAAACATTCAAATGACCTCAGAAAAAAAAATCTAGATCCACTGCATGGTCTGTATGATAAGCAAAGAAGCAATCACAAGTGACTAATTTGATTTCACTTTCAAATAACAATAAAAATATCAATGATTAGGCCTATGTATATGATTTAGTAAGATTTGTTTATACATGGAGATATAATTTTCATAGAAGTGTTATGTTTTTCTAAAAAGTGAAACTAAAACTGTGAATTGGATAGTTTTTCTCTGTTTTCTTTATACACTGTAAACCTAAACACACCTAGAGCGCTACACATTACAAATATGAAAAAATTGAGCAATCTGTAAACATAATTTCATAAACAAGGCCAGATTGTGTATCGTCCACCAGTGACAACATAACATGATGTTGCCCTAGTACATCCATATCAAAGGTTGATAAGAATTTCGCAAAATGGGATGGCAGGCAAAATTAATTTTCATTTTTGTAAGAGTGTTTTAGCGAGACAATAAAAATGCACAATTTGGTCCGCATCAATTTCCCAATCAATACCAGAGCGCATCCCTAAAATGAATGAAATCAGATGAATATTCCATAGGCTCCTGTACAAAACTTGCTGTTGAATTTGAGACCGTATTCAACAGTCTAGTGTGCATGAGCAAATGCATGAAATATACATCGCGTATAATGAAAGCAATTCGATGCACAGCATAGAGCACAATGACATCATAATGAACTATGTAAGTTGCATGTCAACTATCAAATTTGATCTTATGAAGTGATGCCATATGTAGTAAGTGCTGACATGACACGACATGACATATGCAAATATCCAACTTCTGACCTTTGACCTCAAACAGTATGCAACATGATCTTACACTAAGTGTATCCATGTCAAAAGTTTTAAAGTGAAAAATGGTTGAAAGTTACAGTACTTCTCAAGAGTCTTGCAAGTATACTTTAATATATGATCTCAAATGACCTTTGACCCTACCATGTGACCTCTGATAACACTGCAACATGATGGTACCCCTTGTGCATCTAACACAGTTTGACTGCCATTAGACCACCAGTTGGCAAGTTATGGATCATAGGACATTTGTGATGGATGGATAACAGACAATGTCCAATGGATGGATGCTATTTAGGCCGTGTTTATGCTTCCACTTTTCAGGCCAGAATCAGCATTTCCAAACATGCTTAGTCCAAAACAGGGTTGCATCCATGCTTACTTTCATTTAAACGCTGTTTCAAAACGCCGATCGTAAACTCACAAAAAGGTGCGTTTGTAAACGTCCTTTGACCAGAATCAGGCTTTCTGGGGAAGTATAAACAGAACCATGATCGTAAACGTGTTTAAATGACGTCATCTGGTACATGCTTCCGGTGAGATGAAAATCTCCAGGCAAATACAGTCACATTGCTCCATGTTATCTCCAGGTAATAACAACACTCGGAAAAAACTTTCGAAAAAAGGCACACCCAATTTGACCTCGCTTTCCTGCGAAGCCAGCTGGAGATCGTGATTTCGCTTCTGAAAAGTTAAGCATAAACAGCACTCCCAGAACTACGTTTACGATCGGCTTTTTGAATCGACGTTTGAAAACGCTGATTCTGTCCTTGCAATGGAAGCATAACCACACCCTATGATCCCTGGAGGCCTTGCCTTCACCTCTGATTGGTGAGACAAAAGAGTAAATTTCATTAAACAGCAAGTATAATTTTTTTTGTAAATTATCTATTTGTAATATCCTGAAGCTTTTTCAAAAAAAAGGCTAGGCTACAAGTTTCTATCAGTTAAGTTTGATCAAGACTCATTAAATAACAAAAGCTGTGATATATCATAGACAAAGTCTTTGGTTCTCCAACAGTTCTGCAGAATAATTGCGTGGATCATTAGTTTGCAAGTAACAAAATGCACTAACACATACCCATACCCTGTATACTATTGGCCAATCAAGACTTTATGAATACAGAATATAGATATTCATCTTTATCTGAAATACATATGAACTTACATATGAAAGTTCTGTAACACATGTTTAGTCACATGAAATAGATTTGAAGCTCACAATTTCTAAACATGAAACATGAAAACCTAATTAACATTGAATGTGTGTATCTCTTTATTGTCAGGTGTTCTCTTTCCCATTTCCATCCCTTCCCCCTTGTGAATGAATAAAAAAGAACCAACTATAAATCACCCTTTAATGTCGTCCCTTTTCCTAGAAAATGAGCTTGATTTGTATCACAATTCAGAGAAAACTTTTCCTAGAAAAAGAGCTTGATCTGTATCAGAATTTAGAGAAAAAAACTTTTCCTAGAAAATGAGCTTGATTTGTATCAGAATTCAGAGAAAGTGATCTTAGATGAGAACAGACTGGATGTCACTAACCTTTTGAAAATAGGAAAAGTGGCTTTTGATAAAGTATATTGATTTTTGTGTTTATGTCACAGGAATTCTGATGAAATACCTACATGTACATGTACTTATAAACAGAGGCTTTTAGATACGAAAAACAGAAATCCACCCAAATACATATTACTTCACTTCATTACTATATTACATGAATGTGAAAGACACAAAAAATTTATCACATGAAGGATAAGTTTTAAGGGATATAAAAATATGAAATGAAAAGATCCAGTTCTATTTGCATGAAGGTTTTTTCTCAGCATGAATAAGTTTGACAGACATGAGAGGGATACCTTTCATCATAAATTTAAATGAATATCTTAAAAAAAAGAAACTCTTCAAAGTGAATCAAACTTATCCTTTGTATATTTCATATGATAACATGTGAAATAAATAGATGAATTGATTTTTTTTTAAGATTAGTGCTCAAAGAGCTCATTTTTAATGAAAAACAAAAAGCAATGCTGAAACTTGGTGCTACATGTACAATGGCCGGTATGATTTGAAATGTTACTGTACACTACATCATGCATATGTATTTTTGTAATTGGGCAAGTGTGAAAACACCTGAAAGTCTAATATGCCTTTCTTGGGAATGAAAATCAAAATGGCTGAAGAAGGCTAAGAAATACTAGAATTTCACCTGTCATAGCCTCAACAGACAGATACTATGTTTCTACTATATGTCAAAAAAACCCAATAAGATTTTTGGAGATTTAAATATAGAATTCAAAATTGGTTATAAATACAGATATAAACATGATCTAAAATAAACAGAATGGGAATCAATCAATTTTAGTTGCAAGCCATGATTCCTCATTTACACTAATGAAACATAACAGAATATATGAGATCATTTGCAATAACTAATGCAAATATGATTATGATATTTATATTTTCTGAGGAAAGAATCAGCAAAATTGCATCTAGCATATTATTAAATAGAAAGAAAGGAGATAAAGAAAGGTATATCAAGGTTTTGTAAAAAAAAAAATAAACAAATAAATCTACCACTGTGCCATAAGAAATATATCTTTAAAACAGAGTATTTCTAACCCACAATTCCAAGAAATGTTATTTTGGTTCACAACCCCCTCTCCCTGACTCTCATCAACGTTGTCACTATTCAAATGTCAGAGATCAACTACAGTTCAACCCCAAGAAATCTGATTGATCCTATGCCATCAGAATTTCAATGTTTGTACTTTTTATGGTACAATACTCTACTTTTATTGAAAGAGAGAGGATAAATGGCTAGTTTCTGAGAAGTTGCATTGGAAAACATCTCCAATGATAGGAAAAGATCATCATGAAGCTACTATGGGAGCTCAGAGATATTTTTTTCTCCTCTAATATTTGAACCTGTCTTTGGGGCACTCTAGTATGGTTCTATATGAAAAGAGATTTTAAGGAAAGTTTAGGTTTACTGTATGCCATAAAGGTTAAATACACTTTGCCATTGGAGAGCATTTCAATAACACTTTTCACCTGACAACTGGTACAATCTGACAATTTGAGTGATTTTGATAGGCTGAAAAGCACAGGTGTCTGATGATTACCATGGTAACAATTGGAAACATCAGGGGAGTGTTTCATCAATATTTTCATCCTACAAGTTGTCAGATCTGACATCTTTCCTTGATTCTGATTAGCTGAGAGGCACTATTCCTATGGTAGCTGTCGGATAAACTGGTACTTGTCGGATAAAATGTCCGACAACTCCTTTCATGAAACACCCCCCAGATAAAACATTAACGGTCAAGTCCACCTCAGAAAAATGTTGATTTGAATCAATAGAGAAAAATCAGACAAGCACAATGCTGAAAATTTCATCAAAATCTGATGTAAAATAAGAAAGTTATGACAATTAAAAGTTTTGCTTATTTTTAACACAATGGTTATATGAACAAGTCAGTTACATTCAAATGAGGGAGTCAATGATGTTTTTTACGAATTTGACGATTAGGACCTCCTTGCCTGAAGCACAAAATGTTAAAATAATGGAATTCCACATGTTCAGGGAGGAATGGAACTTCATTTCACCTGACAATGACAAGAAAATAAAAATATTTCATATGATAAAATACAAAAGAAATAGTGAGTGAGTGATGTCATCAGTTCCTCATTTCCATACCGACCGAGATGTGCATATAACTGTTTTGTGAAATAAACAAAATTTTAAAATGTCATAACTTCTTTATTTTACATCTGATTTTTATGAAATTTTCAGTGTTAAGCTTGTTGAATTTTTCTCTTTTTATTCAAATCAAGTTTTTGTTGGGGTGGACTTGTCCATTAAACAAATCTTTTCATCATCTCACTAATGATAACATAAACTTGGTGGTTGGTATCCTGATAATGAAACCTAGGTTAACCCTAATCTAAATTAGAATTTTAAACTTCTATGGAATGCTGGGCTTCATAATATTTCTTCCAATTTTGTGGCAATTAATATGTATAATCAATTAGAATTCATAATATTTTTGCATTTTCCTGTTCTTCCAATTTCACAACCAAATTAATGTTTTCACAACTTTTTGCAGCAGGATAGGAATAATTTCCAATTGGTGAATGAGTTAATAACAAATGGCACTCCATAAAAAGTGGTCTAATTTAACATAGGTTTAACAAAACCATGGCTACCACTCAGTATGATATAAACTTGCATCTTACCTGTATCATGTAGAGCTGAGCAATCCTATACTCATCTACACTCAATGGTAGAGGGATTCGATACTCCTTGATCAGCATGGTGACCCCTTCTCTCCTCTTCTTCCTACATCAGATCAATTGCATTTCTGTGGACAGAGTAAAGTCAAGACTGGTGAAAACTCAACATATATATTGTTTCTTTTTCTCTAAAATCAAGTTTTATATCACAAGACATATAGAGGAACTAGAAGCGATAGGTTGATTACAAGGAGTGCTCTGTTAAGAGTAATGTGTAAACCAGTAATAAATATTTTTAGGAAATTTCTAAATTTATATAGAAATGGATATTCTGGAAATATCATAAAGATTAAGTTTGAGATGTAAGACTTTGTACGTATTGTCAGTTTTTAGTCACACCCTTGCTTATTCATTCAAACTAATTTCAAAGAAATGATGCCACGCCCAACTGTGATCAAAACAGATTATATTTCCCAAACTTTATATCTACAACTTACATCAAGGTATAATTTTAGTTTATAAGAATAACACCCTTCATAATTTTTGACAAATTACATCCTCATATTATACAAATAATGCACATTTTAAAGTGTTGTGGCAATGTTGAGCACTCGAGTGTATTTAAAACACGCGGAGAGTGCTTTTGCATTATTTGTGAATACCTGTGATACCTGCATCACTGCTGACATCACAAGTTTTAAAATGACCATTAATTGTCAACATCAAATGGGTCAGCAAAATGAATGAAATGTAGTGGAAAGTTTGTTCAATTCCCTCCAACTTGTAGGATTGCACAGAAGAAGAGATCACATGATCTGCTTTCTATCTATCATGATATCTAGTATGCAACCTATAGAAAGTCCATAAAAATCCTTGCCATAGCCATTTCTTGAGCTGAGTAGAACTAAAGCATGAACATGTGCCTTGAATAACACTCACCACTGGCTACATCCTTGAACCTGTTTTATGAATACACTAGAATAAATATCCTATAATATTTATTTGAGCTGCATTCAGAATGGAGGGGGCAAATAGAGCAAAGGATGCAAAATTGTCATAAGTCACAAACAGTCCCCTCTTCAAGACAAATGTTTGATGTTAAATTGGCAGCCTTTTATCTAAGCCAGTCAATCACAGTCGCTGTCAGCCAGGAGTATGACGTCACACGCCATAACACAAACACACAAAACAAGGAGGGATCAGTATCGCATGCCGTCACCAATTCAACGGTCAAATTGGCAACCCCTTTTTAATGGCGGCAGTCAATCAGTTAGAACAGGCTGAGAATGACATCTGACGTCATGGGAGCAGCGATGTTCCAGGGCATGAAAGATGTTTAGGGTCAGATTATTTAGTCTGCAAAAATAAATATCACACTCAGTGGGCGGGTGGGCTAGCAGGCAATGAGGACAGCCATCCAGAGGTGAAGGAGACTAACCCATAGTCACCTTGGCCTATCTTGTGAATATCAATGGAAAATCTATTACTTACAAGAACTATAGTAAGCTGGGTACAATAGAATCACAATTCTCAACATTTTCTTGTCAGAATGACTGTGTTCTATCTTTAGATTTGACATATAAACATAGTCATACAGGCACTAACACTTTCATCAAGTTATTTGTATTTGTTTTTAGAGTGTACGCGTGAAGAGTACAAGTTTACTCCTTAAAAACAGAGGGTAGCACATTAGAATCTATATTCGAAATTCTCCAGTGCTCTACAATATTGCACAATGTGTTATCATAGCTTGAATCTTAGGGCATCTAAAGAGCAATCCTATCCAGTGAACCCCTATTAAAAAATATGTTCTTCCAAATAACACAAATATTTGTTAATCACTGATTAATTCCATCTTTGTAAGAACTTGAGGTTCCCATACAATATTCAGTACATCCACATCTACAGTAGATGTCAAATGCATAAACCTCACCCTTGAGAAAATAAAGCTCACAACTGATAGTTACCTGACAATTTTACTGAACCATTTCAAAGCTTTTAATGTGGGGGGGGGTTCTCTTCATTCTGTTTAAGCAATAAAGATTGTGCAGTTATCCATATAAATTGTAGATATGATACATCTTTGGGGGGACTTCATCACAAAGATTGTTTTAAATAACAAATTATGAACTGTTATTGTAGAGTGCAGCATACATATAGCAAACACATATCATGGCCACTGGCTCTGATACTTGTTTCAAATATACATTTCACTATGTTGATATCTACCTATGATGTGCCAAAGCAAGAACGAGTAGGTTTTTCTACACTAATCTTATACCTCAGTACTTTCAACAATACACTGTACCAAAGCTAATGTACAAAAGAAACTGTTTCTTGTCTCATCATATGGAATGCCATTTCATCCTTAAATTCTACTTTGTGATATCAAGAAAGTCTGCTTTGTAATCAAATACTAAATCTTGATATGAAGGATCAGATTGTTCATAAACACCTGTAAATGTAGGATAAATTATTGAAATGGCTTGCCATCCATATGCTGGAAAGTGTTCAAAGCAATCCCTACATCTCTAAATGTAGATGTGTATCCTAAAAACTTCACAGTCAAGTCCTTTTTTTTATGAAAAGCAAATTTCTATACAAATTGTACAAACAGTTCTGAGGTACATGTACTGTTGACACGCAAGAGTGCTCAAAATTAATGGAGGGGGGGGGCTTGGGGGCCTATATATGTAATTTAATATGTACAATATAAATTATATACAGGAGATGAATGAGAATTGTATTTTTACCATCATCTCGGGGAAACTGCATATTGCACAATTTTTAATGTACTTTAAGTGTACTGAGCCAGTAGTAGACTTTTTTCAAATATTTAAGTACATATAGGAAACTTAATCCAAATGGGCAAATAAGAACTGCCCAGAATATACATGTAGTATACCATTACTGCAAATGGAACATGTCCAAAGTTATCGACCTGAGGGAGCACACGGACGTGGAGTGGCGGAGAACTGATGCCGCAACGATACGAGCGGGTCGGCCATTATCTATCCTGACACTGCTTCACTCCTGGCTTTAACAGGTCATTGACACACACATAGAGCTGGCCCCTGGATGGGGCAATCAGCTCCCAGTGCTGACTAAAACGATATCCTTGCTTCATCCCACTATGCACTACAAACGTTCAGTTTTTAAGTGCACTACAGCAGATTTATTGCCAATTTGAGAGGTAATGAGATTAACCTTTTTTACTTTTCCAATGAAGATGGTATGTGTAGTATATGATGAATTACAGCTTGTAGTGGCTGGAGAAAAATACTCTTAGTCTAACATATACAGTTATCTGAACATCTAAAATCGATTATTCTCAGACAGTCTGTCAAAGTTAGTATCAAAACTTTTCAAAAATATTAATTTCACCACTAAGACTTGGAACTCCCCCCCACCTTTCCTGTTGGTCACAGTAAACTGAATAGATGAGTATTGATAAAGGCCTTTGAAATCACATGGTCTTTAGTACAGTTAAAGCACAGTAATATCTGACCTCAAGCAGATGAGATTCTGTCGAAAACAAGTTCACTGATCACACGTCTGTATGCATGAGTGCCTTCTTTTGAATAACATCTCATCAATTAATCTTCCTGTCTTGCTATTCCTACCAGTAAGTTTTACCCGGGCAATAAATCAGACAGCTATTGAAGAAAAAAAACTTAGTTACAGCTGCTTATAGAATCTCTTCATAAGAAGATCATTTCTGCTTTGATGATTAGAATGAAATGCATTATGATATATCAGTAAAATCTGATTTGTACTCTAAAAAATGGGTTAAAATAATAGAAGACTTATCCAAACACGGCATGAATTTTGATACAGATTTATGTGTATTTTTAAATGAAACATGTGCATCTTATGTATGCTAAATGTATTTGAACAAGACAACCACTACCATTCACATGCCTAACATGCAAACTTAAGGTACAAACATACAGGAACCTTTAATACAGTAAAATAGATTTGGAAGTGTGTACGCACCCTATTAAATGGCAATCCAAGAGGGTATGAGACTCATCCATTTGAAAAATTATCAGTACCCCTCTCCTTTCAAATGCTCTTAACTTTGCAACCCTTCTTGGCCTATTCAAAAATACTAGATCCTAACTGCTATTTTTCATATATTTTGGTTAGGTAACTGATTTAGTCAATATTTGAAATTTGACTGCCTTGAATCTTTTAAGGAATATAATTTGAATTCCCCTTTATAACACACAAAAGTCATGTCAATGTTTTCTGATTCTTTTAAGAAAAACAACGTTTAAGTAGCATTTCTTTGATGAACATTTAATTTTCATTCCATCAATGGAAGTAGAGACAGAAAGAGGCATATGTTTTCATCTAGCTTATCACTACATGTGATAGTGAGAGAGAGTGCATGCAGTACCGACACACATCAAGGGATGCTACCTCTGATGTGATCATGTGACACCATCCACCCACGCATCTATGCAAATCACCCTAACCCTACAAGGATTGCCTAGATATTGAAGCAGATTACTATCTCGGCATAGGGTTTTCACATGTCAATTCATTCTGGAGAGAAAGGGCTGTTTTTGTCTTGTTTATGCCACATAACATATCTACTCCTTCATACCATATTAGAATGGAAGGTGAAATATTTTCCTTAATAATCTCCCCAACCCTCTCTCCCTCCCTCTCCTTCACTCTTCATCTCTCTCTCTTTCTTATTCCCCCCCCTCTCCCTCTCTCTCTCTCTTTTCCCATATTTTCAATAATGCATCCATCTATACATCTATAGATCAATGTACCAAGCTCATTTATCTACTGCTCCCAAAATATGTTAATTTCTCATTTTTAAATGTAGTAAAAATAAAAGAATATTTTCATATTGCTTCAAAATAAGAAGTTATTTAGCATTCAATACATTATTCACTTCTATTTCAATACAGATACTACCAGGCAGGTGTCCCCATTATGTTCTCCTCCTTTATCACCTCCTCCATTTATGATTTATCTTTTTCTCATCATTTTCAATCTTTTTCTTCCCCTTCTGCTCTTCTCCTTCTCTTCCCCTCTCATTTCCAGCTCATGCACCTTCTTCTCATTCTTCTCCTTCTTCTCCTTCTTTTTCTCCTTCTGCTCCCCTCTCCTTCCTGTCTCTCTTTGGCAATTTTAGGTCCATTTTTTTCACAAGAAAATAAGTCTAAAACAAATTCTATATATTTATCTTCCAATTCTCCAAATACCTTCTGCCCTCTTTGATAATCAGTAATATGTACCTATCACATGAATTAACCAAAATCAATCTCTACACCATTCCAAGACATCAAGCCAACATGTGATCAGGAAAACATCTCCCTGAGATATAAATCCCAATGACGTCTCACTGAAGATTGCCTGGAATAGCACTAAGCATGCCATTCACACCATCGTTAACTGTCATCATCATTCTCTTCGGGGGTGTATCAAACAACGATTACAAATACACAGAATTGACCATCACAGTTAATAAACACATCATCCCTTTCAACCGCAATGCATGCACTTATTTTGAGGGGGGCATGCAATTCAATTGCTTAATTCAAAGGCAAAACAAAATAAAGAAATAGTGTTAAAATAAGAGGTGTTTGACTTTTTGCACACCATTTTCTACAAGATATTTCCAATTAGGAGTACCAATCAAATTAATGTACTTTTGCTGGTTTTCATACAATAGCTCATAACAGTTTGTAACTTGCTTTCAGCCTTTGATAGGGGGTCAAAATCCAAAATTATATTTACAGGGAAAATGGTTTTCTGTTCATTCCAAATCAACTGAGCATTGAATTGAACATAATACTGACATATATGGGAGTGTTTTGTTATTTGAGCTATTTTCAGACTCAGAGGCTAAATTCCCCCTCCCCACCCCCTCCCCACATGCCCACATATACACATTATGAGAGCAACCAGTGATGTAATGTAATGGTCTGCTCTAGTTCACATGCTCTGAGTTAATAACCCTAGTATGCTAGAACACCCCATTGATGTACCCAAAATACCCATCTATTTGCTGACTAGCCTGATTTAAAAGACTAGGCAAATGAAACCTGTGAATAACAAACTTACTATGACAACATACCACACGCATACCAAGCAAGAAATGCAAACTACATGCACATAGAAATGTGAGCAATGAGGGGAATGCAAATACATGTATCTGCCTATGACTGCATTTATGAGAGATCATATTTTGGAGGAGATGGCCAAGTCAAATGAGAGAAAAGCTAAATGTCATTTTTATCAATGCTCCACACATAATAAGTTGGATGCCCTCACCAAGACAAGTACTGCATATGCATGTCATTAAGTATTATTTCAGGTTCAATTTGCTACTTCAATTCTGCTTTCCACTCTCAAGTATGACTTACAGAATAAGATTAGTACAATTTTACCATTTTATCATCGTAATTCTATACATGTCGAGGACCCCACTGGAAATAAGCTTTTGAGTTTTTGTGGGTCATCCTGTGCATGCTTGTTTTTGTTAATGCTATTGTATATGTTATGGTGACTTGCAAAATAAGATCAATCAATCAATTTGAGCAATAAATTTTTTACAAATTTCTGGCTTTAAAAGAAACCTCATGAATTCTCCACTTATTCCCCATTTGTCGTAGTTACCTACATCTTGAAATATATTCCTATTAAATTTCTTTTCAATTTCAATCTGAAGAGCAGATTTTGTTTTAATAAATACATATTATATAATAAAGTATCATTGTATGAATTTCTTTGATTGCACATAATTTTCATCAATATCATAAATTTCCTACACAGTTTGTGTCTTTGACCTTAATCTATTGATGCTATGTTAATATTTTTCTGTGTTGCTGTTTTCTGTAAGGGAGCGCCTTGCTCGACAAGCGTAAAAGCTTCTGGAGGTACTGTTTTACCTTTGTACATTCTATACTGTACCATCTTTAAATACCGGTAAACTGAATTGAATTGGGCATATTGAAATTTAAAACAAACCTGGTGGGTGTTTCATAAAGCTGTTCGTAAAATTTACGAATGACTTTACGCACGACTGGAACCTGTTCTTCGGTCATATATCAATTACATAGGGATATCACATAGCACAAGAAAGGATCACCAGTCGTGCGTAAAGTCATTCGTATCTTATGAACAGCTTTATGAAACACCCACCAGTATCATCATCCTCTGATTTTGCAAAGCGTCCTGAACCATTGTCTCCTGAATGGCGCACAGGAGTCAAAAACCTGACCTACATTGTAGATGTTGCGCATGTACACCTGTACTGCACATGCACTGTTATTTTCTGACTAAAAACTATGTGCATGATGTGTGTGGTTTTGCGACATGACCTACCTAAACTCCCTCTTTTCTGTAAAAAATAAACATTTTCTGAAATGCTGAGTACAGCACTTCATTGCAAATACTGAAAGAATGAATTCCAATTTGTAAATAAAATTTATGTAAATTGTTTAAAAAATTGGTATAAAAAATTGCTCTGGTTTCTTTGAAAGAGTGAGGATAGGAGACTCGTAAAAACATCCAGAATTTGAATGCAATTATCTCAAAATCATGTTTTGGAGACCAGACGATGTTATGGCCGGTTCGAAAAATCACTGACATACATCCAAATAACCAACTTAATTTACTAGTAAATGTGTAAAAAATTACCTTTCCATTTTAGCAAAATGAAATATGAATAACCTTTATAAAATCAAGCAAAGGCAGACATAATAAAATACAGAATTATTATGAATCAATTGAAAAAATAGCAATTCGAATAGCCCAGTTGACACTGGAGCATGTGAAAAAAAGTTGCAGGTAAACGCAGCAGAGGTATTTAAAGGCAAAGGCAAAACTGGCAGAGATACAAATGGCAGATTCATATTTTTCGGTTGACAATTTATTTCATTTATGTACTTCTTGACGTATTGGGGCATATGCTATGCTTGCCTCCCCCCCCCCTATTTTTTTCTGGGGCAATTGCCTCGGCTTCCTCCCTAATCCACTCCCTACTAGCACTTTATCTCGGTAATGTTATTATGTTCTTTTAAAAACCCCTTAGAACACTTATTTCAAATTTTATAAATGAATCATTAAATCTACAAAGTCCCTGAAATTGTCATCCTTTTCCATAAATATTCCCCACCCCTCCCCCCCCAAAAAAAAAAATAAAAATAAATAAATAAAATAATAAAAAAAGCTGTTCATTTATTTACAGTACTTTAATTGAAATCAAAATCAAAATCTTCATGCAAAATTGTCACTTCTCTCACAAAAAATCTACTAAAACAAATATCTCTTTCATTCCATCCTCACCATATATAGAATATGTTCAAAACACTTTTACCAAAACTAAAATGAACAATCCTTACTACATGTACATGCCAGTATACCCTACATAGAAGTTGCACTAATTAACCAGAATGAAGGCCAAGGAAGGGAATGACCTTAAGTCAATAATAATTACTTCCATCTATTTAATTGGCATCTCAAGTCAATAGCAGACGGAGACAGTATGCATCAATGCTTTAATTACCTTAATTAGACACACAAAACTGACAATATGGTCAGTGCAGACTTGAGAAAATTCTCATACTCATGAGTCTCTTTCAATTTCTTTCTTCAAAGGCAATTGCCAATGACTTGAAGACTTCTATCGTGATTCTTCTAAATTTGTTCACTATCCCCCCTTACTCTCCCACCTTCTCTTCCTCTTTCTATCTCTCTCTCCCTATCCAAACAGTAGTAGTATACACGTATTTTGTTTCTTCTAACAACTACATGTAAGCCCTCCAACATATACATTCAACATTCATAAATTAACAATAAAACAATATGTGTATATGGTACATCTATGCAATACCGGGTACTTATAATGAGACAATAGACTAAATACCTGTACCCCGGTGGGGTCACTCAGCCGCAGAGGGGGACACGTATGACCGTTACCACAAATGCAAGTGACCCCCTATTGCAGTCAATTTCAAGGACATTTTGTGAAATTTACCCCCCTATTTTCACGCAAAACAAGGACAAAAATGCGGTAAAATTGTACCTTGAAACACCCCTAATTATAAGATTGTAAGGACATTTTTGCCCATTTCGCAAATTTACCCCTATTTACCGTATTTCAAGGACAGGGCATTTACACCCTTTCCTCAGGCTCAGAGGAAATTGCAACACAGGTGTCAGAGTGCTCAGTTCTTAAAGATGACCAAGAGCCACGTCATACTGATACAATAAATAATCCAAAAGAACTTTATTTTTCTTGAAAAATAAGAAAAGTAGAATTCTTTGTAAAAATGAATGTGAGTTGTCCATATAAAGATACAGAGCATGATGTGCGCGCCCTCTGCGGCTGGTGACTCGGCGACAGATTTTACTTCCCGTAATCGTTTTCCCTTTTTTCCTGACCCCTATTTCCATCAAATCGAGGACGGTGAGCACCCCTATTTTCACTACTTCGAGGAGTGTTCTGTCCGCGGACGTTCTGTGAAATTGATCCCTTTTCCCGCGATTTTGGTAACGGTCATGCGGTCCCCAAGTCATATTGAGTGACCCCACCGGGACCTGTACAGGAAACAACGCATAATGCTATTGGTTTCTTTGATTAACCCAATAATCTGTTTCCCTCTCTTTCTCCCAAGATATACGTACGCTGTAGTCATTTAATTGTCTGTAGTCATTTTATGCAACAAATACACACCTTCTCTGCCATCCAATTTTATTCTTGTTTCGTCCTTCTTTCTCCTTTGAATCTTCTCAGAACTATACATGTTCATTATCAAGTCATAAGTAACACTCTCTTTGCATAACGTAAAATCGTAACATTTTAAGTTTAAGTCTACATCATTCTCTCATCCTCTAAATCTTTTTAACATCAAACCCATAGAAACGCAAATGTACTCACACATTGTCTAAAGAAAGAGGTACAATTGTGCAAGGATGTACCTGAAGAAGATGTAAACACAGAATTCAATAAAGAAAGCAACTGGAAATTAGTTGTGTTGAATTAAAGAATCTGGATACTCAATTTGTACATTGAATAAATAGAGGTTTAAGCTGCATATTCTTTATTAAGAAATAAGTAAAGTCTATAATGAGTATGAATTAAAGCGATCACATACTTGCCAGTTGAGGGATAGTGCTTCTTCATCACAGTGTACAATCCAAACAATATTACATAAATGAATGTGTAAATCCAATGCAACATCCACAGGAATGAAATAACAGGGAGAGAGACCATCGATATTACAACTAAAACTCAGCCTTTCTCAAGTCTGTAATGATTTAAGATATCCAAGAATGAGAACTGCCAACAAACGACCCCAGACGACGTAGTTAGAGCCAAACAATCAACGCGATACCTCCATCAACAGCCGGGCATATGGCACGAGCCATGAGGAGGTCGTTACCGATTTCTACGTACCACGGTACGCTCACCACCAGTGGGAGATGATGACGAGAAGGATCAAGAGGAGAGAATGAGGGAGAGAGGGAGAGCGGCAAAAACCATCAGAAAATGCAAGGTGGATGGAGATACACACCAGAATCTAGAAATACACATGCTGAATAAGCTGTGCATTGACTGTGTGGGGGTGTGCATGAAATCGCGACTTGGAAGGTTTTTCTATTGAAGTATGTGTGATGTAGAGTTGTGTGTATGATTTGTGTGTGTGCGTGTGGAGGAAAGTGAGTGAGGGAATTATAGCAGTGGCAAGGAGATGCTTGTGTTTGTGTATTGGGTACCAGTGCCTTTGTTGTCAGTAGTGTCAGCAGTGTAGTGTTATGAGGTGAGTTAACATCTCATGATGAAAGCATAAAGTCTGTGTCTACTGAATGTGTGCAAGCCGAGATGCACTCTCACATAAGATGTTGTCTACTACACTGAATGGAACAAGGCGACACTTCTTTGTGTGTGGATACCATGACACAAAATACAAGTTGTTTGTATGTCAGTCTGACTTAATATCTCTATTTGGGATGCTTATGAATTAAAAAAGTAATTGTGAATAAAGTCCATTTAATGGTAAAAACAGCATAAGAAAGCTGTCCTATATGTCTCTTTTCCTTCCATCCTCCTTCCTCGCCCATCCGCTCCTCCTACCTCTTTCCCCCTTTTTCTCTTTATCTATTTTTTCTTTCTTTCATTCACATGTACTGCTTTTCCCCTTTTTCAATATAAGAGTAAATCAATTAAAACATCAAGATATTAACATTAGAAACATGTCCATATCTACAGAAGATGAACATGTTATCCTATAAAGTTGTAAAATCCATCCACTCCCATTTTATTGCATTCTGTTCATTTTTCTTTACATGTTTGATCACATTTAATCAACTTACATAGTACAAGTATGGAGAAGCAGTGATGCAGAGCTACCAAGTCTCACGCATTATGGGTGAGACTCAAGCATTTTGTACTCTTGTTCATCCCCTCAAATCTTTGTCTCACGCCAACTATCACAGCTCATCCCCATATACATTGTACACAATGTCTGTGATCTCACTCAGATTCACAGAAAATCTCACGCATAGCTGGTCTTTGAACTTGGCATCTCTGAGTGATGTCATTTCATATACCGTATATAAATCAAAGAGTTCTGCATCAGTGTCATAATGTAGAAACAAAAGAAGAAAAATGCTGTGAGGAGACATAATCTTCCAAATTTTTGGATATAGATATATATATATATATATTTTTTTGTTTACATCTTTGACTGATATCATTAATCGCACAGAGCTTAAGACCATAAACTTTCCTAAAAATGTAATGTGATATTTGAAGAAAATACCAGGAAAATGTGATTTCTATTTTTCAAAAGTTGGAGATTTCTGCTATCCAATGATGGTACAAGTATGTAGATCTGACACTTCATGAAAAAGAATAAACATTTGCTCTGTTTCACATAAAACTCATTGTGATCAATTAACCAAAAGTTAAGTTTGACCTGAATCTATAGACAACTCTATTCATATTGTTGGACTCTGGGAGGTGTTTCAAAATAAGTTGTACATGTACATCAATTCCCAGTCTCTCTCACATTTGAAAGTGAAAATCCATATTTTATTGTTTGATATAGAAATCTGAAATACAAATACTCCCTCTATCCCTTAAATCATTGAATGCCAAACAGGTCAGCAGTAACTCCCATCTTTTTGGCCTGACACGGCTGAGGCTTGAACTCATGACCTCCCGGTTGTGTTGTGAGATGGATGCACTATGAACTGAGCCATCACACCAGTACTTGCGGGGCATCTGGGTTAAGCTTAATATTGTGAAATAGGTCAACTATAAGTTTTGAAAGTAATCCAAGCTAAATTGTTAAGGAAGCTACAAATTGATGCAGAGGTTAGGATTCAAGATTTTGGTTGGTGACATCAATGGTTGGTCTCAGATACATGCTTTACATGTATCTCATATTTCTTTAAAATTTATTTCCATACAAACTACTTCTCCCCAAGTTACAGTGAAATGTAATATATTTATCTGGGACAAAGCACCAATCTACCAAGCTAACAATTGTAGCATCTTTCTCTTTAAATTTCATATACAATCTATTTCTACATTTGTTGATGTTAAAGGATGGTCCAAAATCCATCTACTTTGCACCCATCTTGTGTGCAAATGTTATATCCATTGTGGATATGTGTCATCATGACTGCACAGCTGATCAATCACCTGTGCATATCAAATGCTATTTCTCTGGCTTGTATTCTAGCTGCAAATTTAATATGATCATGGAATGTATTTTCCATAAAACACAAATATTTTTAAGAAAAAAAAAGATTAGACAATTTTGTCTGTACTTGCTTCCTCGAAATAGCACAAATTTTATGACAGGGCTCCAAACAAGTGTTCCAGTTTAATGACTCGGCACTTTAACAATGACTTCACTGTATAGACTAACATGATCTAATAAATAATTCCATGTTGGAGGTCAAATTAAATAAAGGTTAATTAATCTATAAGCAGAATGTGCAGTCTTGTTTGAGTTAAGGAGTTGGAGGAGCCTGCTTTAATAATGGGTCCAATGATAATCTCAAGAAGGTGTTAGAACTTTCAAACTACAAGGGCTAAATCTACAGTTGACTCATTTGTTGCATTGTCTCAACAGGTCGAAATTCAGACAAAGAAGCAATTTAAAGAAATTTGCAAGCCATGTATCCTTTAATGTAGTACAAAATGACAAAAATATTGCAAGGCAAATTAATGAAAAAATATATATATGAGAAAGAAAATAATTAAATTGAGAATTATCTGATCATAAGCTACTTATGCTAAATGTACTTTGAATACTTACCATACCAAAGTCGTTCCAGTATATCCTCCTTGCTAGCTTCTGTACTTCGCAATATATCACTTTGTAACTACAGTATGTTGAAATGTCAATGGATTTCTCAAACCTTGATACTTCAACTGTGGTCAATCACCCCTCAAAGACTCCTTCCAAGAAATTAAGTCAATGCCCAACTCAGAACTTGTAATCATACTCCCATCTTGGGTTTAAACTTGATTCCCTTCTCTCAATGCAGACAACACCAGCGCTTAGAAGCACGCATCTGGCACAGAATGGGAGTAAAAACAGGCTTAGGAATCCCTAATCATCTATGGCACCATTTACTGTAATGTGATGACGAAAAGTATGCAACACAATGCATATGAAGTCAAAAGAATGATGGTAAGGAAATAAACATCACCAAGGTTGCGGCCTATGGGATCTGGAGAAAGAAAATATAAATTAAATGCATTTTTTTATGGAACAAAGAATTCATTCATGATCACACAATATAAAAAAATTTTAATGATTTTTTTTTCTTTTTTTTCGTAAATTGTTCTCTGATTTTATTTTAACTGCCCAGGAGTGGTATTCTGAGATCAATTTTATCTCAGATAAAATAAAATATTTTAACTTCATTAAAATCAGTGACATAAAAAAAACCCTTAAAATCTCTCCAAACTGGTATTCTAAGAACAATTTTATCTTTATTTTATCTCTGTAAGACACACCTATTTTTCAATCAATATCCAATTATAGCTCTCTCTTCTCACTCAACCCATGGAAATCCATTCCGGCAGGAGGTGTGGCAAAGGAGTGAGATTGCGTCAATTAATTGACTTTAAATACGCTTGCACTATACCCTTCCACGTCTTTACAGAGATTTTTTTACAACAAGGCAAAAGCAATTTTATGTCTCGCCCACTTATGAAAATAACCAGAAATATTGTAATTTGCGAGGGCACGCAACAGAATTGTATTGAAACTTCATTGTAAAATGACTGGGATGGAATAACACTTGTCATAAGAGCCTTGCACGTAAACTTAAATGTTGACCTGAAAATGACCTTTGACCTTACCATGTGACCTCCGAATGCAGCATAACATGCAGGTCCCCCAAGTCCATCTACCATCCAAATTTGGTTAAAAAGTGACTTACGGTTGTGGAGTTATGTGTGATTAGGTTTGTGACATACGGACGACAGACGACATTTGGATTCCTAAGTCTCGCCTTCACCTCTGGTGGGCGAGACAAAAATGGCAATACTCTCATCTTTATTCGAAGTCTATATCGCAACTTTTCAAACATCATTTATAAGACGATATTAGTCAAGAAAAGTTATATGAAATAATTCCTGATTGTTCTGGAATAATGTTAAGGTGTTATTCTCAATAATATATAATTTTCTTCATTTACATATCAACACAGTTTGGAATTAATTCACCCAGAAATATTATGGAAATCAACGTCCCTGAGATAAAACAGCCCCTACCCTATTTTAATTTTTTTTTCTTCAAATCAACATTGGCGCAAGTACATCATTCGTGCTGCAATGGTAAAATATGCAATTTGTAAGTCTATACAGGCACTGCTCTGTCGCGTATCATCTATAGATATGCAAGATAAAACCTAAAATTTTCTATGAGAGATAAAATGTTATCTCAGAATAGCAATTTCATTTTAAGAGATAAAATGAAAAAATATTCTTAAGATAAAATGACCTCTGAATACTAACCCAGTGCTCTCTTGTATTTTGTACACTGAAGAGACTATCATCATAAAAAAATAAAATACAAGTTCAGTCATTTATTCATTAGAAACTTTGGTGTCCATATATACCTGTGAGATATTGTGTTATTTTTTCCCCAGGGTTTTTATAAAATTACAACTTTGCAACATGAAATGTGAGAAACGGCCAGGTATGAAAGTGTTCCTCATCCAGACTATACAATCTTTCCTGCTATAAAGTCTTGTCAGAATGTAAATACCAAGGGGACAAGGAAACAAAAGGGGGAAATAAAAGTTCATTACCTTGTATTTTTTCAACAACACAGCTATTTTCTTCTTAAGGAAATGCAAGCAAGCTGAAAACTGACCTTAAACCTGTCTAAAGCTTTGCTAAAGAAATAGCGATGTGAATTAAAGTGTAAATTAAATTCAGTGAAAACCCACTTGGGGGGTAACCAAAATAAAAGGCTGTAAGTTGTATTACAGTTACATATTGTTCCACATCCTGACTATACAATCTTTCCTGTTATAAAATCTTCCCAGAATGTAAGTGTCACGGGGACAAGGAAAAAATAGGAGGAAAATATAATCATAGTACTAAAGATGTATCATTACTGTATTCTTACTAGATTTCTGGTAATAATGGATACAAAAATACTTTGTAATAGAAATGTAGCGAGGAGATGAAAATGCACCTGTATTGATAAAAACAATTGACTTTGGAAAGACAATAAGCTATACTAGTATAAGGATGAATTACATTTCCATGAATGGAATTAATGCTTGCCACATTACAGTTTACAAATTTTTATTGCAGTATTCATTGAGCTTTCATTGCTTAGATCTGATAACAATGTGTGACAAATATTATTTCAAGATTTCAAGATTGGATTTGAATATTTCTCTCTGCTTGAAATGTTCTCTTGGAAAACATGCTCTTTCCTTAAATCATGATTGAACTTTTTTTGTCAATTATTTTCATAAGCTCATAAAACACTCAAAATCTGGAGAAACATATCCTTTTCAAGTTCTCAAAATGCTGACATTTGCATGGGATTACTGGATCATGAATTTACAAAACAGAATTCCTACTCCTGGTTGCTTGGACGTCATCAACTTTTCAAAAGGCAAATTACTGAGAATTTGCCAACCAATTAGAAAGAATCAATTCTTTGTAGCTCTCCCATTTCCAAGAAAGGTGATCACGAGTTATTTGGTGATTATTCAAAGAAGAAAACTAAATTTTTAGATCACATCTGATTTACGAGACAGTCTACATCACTTCTGAAGTGAAAGCTTTTATCATCAAAGAATATGATGTCACAAATGGTGACAAACTATAGTCACAATTTTCTGCAAATATATCATTTCTGAGAAATAAAATCTAGAATGACAAAAAATTAAGAAAAACATCTTTTTTCTGAGCAAGTGCCCTTAACTTTATAGTGGCTGCATCCATTGCCTCTGGCAAAAAAAAATCATGCTTATTTTGGGGGGTCTACATTTCACAATCTACTGCTTACATCTGCAACATTGGACAAGCTTTAACATTGCAATAAATGGGAATTTTGGGGGGCTCTTTTTATTATACAGGGCGTTTTTCAGCATGGGGGGATGCAAAATTGCCGGGAGTCCCCATGTAATTATCCCCCGCACTTTCTGATGGCAAATTTGAAAAACTAAATCAGGACTGGAATGTTTAGGCAGTGGCTAAAGGCATGGTTCATAGTCTAATTCTGCATTAAATTTATTGCCAACGTTTCGTGTAAGAGACTCAGAAAGGCCTGCCCTGATTTTTTTTTCGTTCTCTCTTCACTCTCCCTTCTTCCACTCTTCCATCCCTACCTTCATTTCACCATTTTCTTTTAAAATTTTCAATACTTTTCTCTCTCACTATACAACCTTCACATCAACTACCTATTTGCATTTTTTTTCTTCCACTGCTTCTGATAATTCCACGCACTTGTCTGTTCTCAATCATACCATCCTTATCTGCAAACAGTATTGGAGCATGCACAAAATAAAAATCATGTCAAATAAGTACCCAACAAAACAATTTTGAAACATAATTCACAACAGCCATACCTAAAAGCAATCATATTGCCTCTGATCCATTCATATGAAAATTCCAATACCCAATACGACTGGCAAGTAAGCCCTAGATTTCCAGATGAAATGTAATAAATGGAATTCAAAGTTCATATTGGCTAGTAAACCTCATATCAGGCCTTCGATGACAATCAATGCCCTCCATTGCTCCCACCCTCATTTTTGTCTCTCAATAAAAATAAATCATGTTTGTCTAATAAAAAATATATACATTTATATTTCCATAATTGTTAAACCAGTGTATACAAATAATCTTCTGGGGCCAGTCTTAAATTGAGTAGGGATTGATTCAATTCAAATTCAAATGTGTACTTAAAGACATGAAAGATAAGATGAATCTCAATAAAAATTGTTTGTGTGATGGGCCTTGTGTCATTTTACAGTGATATTATCCCCTCAACACTAGCGTACCTACGGGGGGGGGGGAGTCACAACCCATACAAAAGACATATCCCTGCCCCCCCTGACGAGCTTGATTGAAGACCTTTTTTTTTTTTGGTTGTCACATTTTTCAACTGGTTTTGCCCCCCTGTGGAAGGTACGGCACTGCCCCTCAACCTCCCCCCCCCTTTATGATGGCTGTTATCCAACCACGCATGTACACGCACCCTTCCTAGTGATCTATGTTTGCAGGTATCACTGGGTGCCATAATTCTATAAATCGAACATGCAATCATTCCCTTATTTAGGGGAAGTTCACCCTGACAAAAAGTTTATTGTAAAAATAGCAGAATAAAACCAAACCTAATTCATAACCAATCAATCATGTGCACATAGGCTTTCAAGCCTATGCTTGTTACACTTTCAACTTTTGATGCAGGATTTACATACACATAAATGTACACAGTATATACAGGACTCTGCTTGAAAATATAAGACAGAATTCAAGAATTATGTGTTATCTTTTAGTAAATTGTAAAATAGATGTAGGCTTAACAATAACTGTAACAAGAGCGTCACTAAGGCAAGCACATAATACTCTGACCTGTAACACGGAAATGAAATTATTGGTCAAGCAAAAATACTGGAAGTTGGCGACTTCTCCTTTGACCTTCTGACCTCAAAGTCAATAGAATTCCTGGTATCTATGGTAGTATCGTGACCAAATTATGAGCCCAGTTTAAGTTAAACTAAAGTTATCATGTTTATAAGGAATATTTAATGGATGGATGGATGGATGGACAGACAGACGGACACCGAGCGTGATACCATAATACGTCCCAACCTGTCGCCATCGCCAGGTGAGTCTAAAAGTCATTGCTCAGCCTTCTTTGTGAATATCAATCTATAGGTGGTAATATTGTTGCTAACCTTCTCTTACTCCATGAGTGTGCTATGCTGAAGGTAAATAATATGAGGACAATGATGCCCAACAGTAAATTGGTTTTCAAAATATTGATAGAATTTCCTTCTTTCAGTTTTTTATATGATATTGTACAATATGATGTAGATTGAAAGGATTGGAAAAAATAAAGAATCTGAAGCATTATTGGATCACCTTTTAAGCACAAATGGTGTATGAGTAAATGAATAATTTATGAGCCTTTATGGCAATCCAGGTAAAACATAGTACTGGTACAGATACTGTATTACAATGTATGTATTAGAAGTGAGAGGTGTAGACAATGACATGAATCTAGAAATGTGTAAGAGGTCAAACTCTGACTGGGTCACATTTTATGGGTGAAACCTAGAAAGCAAGCAAGCAATAAAATATTATATTTAGGGCTGTATTCATACCAGGTAAGTTCTGAGCCAAGAAAACTACAACAATCAATCAAGTGCCATTTCTGCACACTCTTGTTGAGCGTTGGGGGGGTCACTAGTGATCTGTGCCCAGTGAAAGGTATCATGACACACAGTCTGAAATAATAGTCTTGGCATGGCTGACTCATGAATACTGCTCAGCTCTGTTGTAAGTCTGCCATCGTAGGGATAATACTGAAGTAATCACAACTAAAAATATATCTTTAAAATCTTTCAAAATCTAATTGTGATAATGTTTGTATAATGTACAGTTGTATGCATGAACCCTACCATGTTTTAAACTAAACATTTCTATATAAAATATAAAATATATCCCCCCCCCTTACTTCTCATAGAGGGTGGGATGGCATACACAATCACCCCCCCCCCCCACATTTCAAGACACAGCCTATATTTTTGTTTATTACTATGTTATTTAATACTACTTTTAATGCATGGATTCACCTTTAAATGCAGTCAAAGTGCTTAAATTAGACCAATTTTGCTTCCTAAAATACAACGTTTCTTGTGCAGTTGCTCCACTCCTGCGCCCAATCTATTCTTACAAGATTTAGGCCATGAGAAATCCCTACATTGTCACCATATTCTTGTGATGAAGCAGAGCAATAAGCTTATTGCTCTGCTTCATCACAAGAATATGGTGACAATACATCTATTCATGAATTGAATGATGCCAAGGACTTTTAAATATGGTTATGACTTTGATCATAAACCAATGAAAAGATTCAAAACCTCCTTTGAAAAGTGTAGGCCTACATTGGCATGAATAGGGGGGGGGATATCTTTATGGAAGTGAGGGATAGTCTGGTACAAAATAAATATAGGCATAGGCTATACTTCAAGTTAAAGGGATGCTCAGGGCTGAAAATAATCTGATTTAAACAGATAAAGAAAATCAGACAAACAAAACACTGAAAATTTGATAATTGGACAAGGAATAACAAAGTTATGGCATTTCATAAACTTGCATTATTCTGGTGAAACAGTTCTTACCATGTCTTCATGAATAATCAATGAGCAAATTGATGAAGTCACATCACCACTTGTTCTTTTTTATTTATTATATGAAATTAGGTTTATTCAATTCTTTTCTACTAAGAACTGAAAAAAATGGATTGACAGCTGATTTAGTGCAAAAACTCTGGTGTTGATTTAACACCAGCTCGGAATCTATATATGTCCACACCAGAGATGTATTGAAACAACACCAATTTGGAATCCAACCGATGCTGTTTTAATACTAATTGGTGTTGTATGAACACCTTTCTGGTGTTAGACCAAAACGAAACTGGTGTTATTAACACTTGTCTGGTGTGGACATATAGACTCCAGGCTGGTGTTAAATCAACACCGGAGTTTTTGCAGTGTGAGATATTCATTGCTGCAACTTATATCATTATATAGGAGACACGTTATTTACACATGTACGAAAAAATGAAACAATTATGATTTCATGTAACAACATAAGAAAAAGGAAAGTGGGGATGTGACATCATCAGCCCATCTAATGAATATTCATGATGACGTGCATATAACTATTTTCACAAAATATTGCTAAACTTTAAAAGTCAATAACTTTGTGACAACAAATCATTTATTGTTCGATTTTGATGAAATTTTTCAGCATTTCACTTTGTGAATATTAATGTATTTATCATAAATATTTTCAGAATGGAGTACCCCTTACGTGCATGAGGAGTTACTAATGACATGGACCAAATCATGGCCATTAACAAACGCAGAGTTAAGACACCAATATTTCCCACACACTTCACAGTTTCAACTTTCATCGTATATATATAGGAGACTTTAATTCATTTAATACACATTTTGGTAGTATTATATACACATTTTGGTAGTATTATGGTAGTATTATGTACACATTTTGGTAGTATTATGGTAGCATTATCTACACATTTTGGTAGTATTATGGTAGCATTATGTACACAGTTTGGTAGTATTGTGGTAGCATTATGTACACAGTTTGGTAGTATTGTGGTAGCATTATGTACACAGTTTGGTAGTATTATGGTAGCATTATGTACACATTTTGGTAGTATTATGGTAGCATTATGTACGCATTTTGGTAGTATTATGGTAGTATTATGTATACATTTTGGTAGTATTATGGTAGCATTATATACAAATTTTGGTAGTATTATGTACACATTATAGTAGCATTATGTACACATTTTGGTAGTATTATTGTAGCATTATGTACACATTTTGGTAGTATTATGGTAGAATTATGTACACATTTTGGTAGTATTGTGGTAGCATTATGTACACATTTTGGTAGTATTATGGTAGCATGCCATTATGTACGCATTTTGGTAGCATTATGTACACATTTTGGTAGTATTATGGTAGCATTATGTACACAGTTTGGTAGTATTATGTACACATTTTGGTAGTATTATGGTAGCATTATGTACACATTTTGGTAGTATTATGGTAGCATGCCATTATGTACGCATTTTGGTAGCATTATGTACACATTTTGGTAGTATTATGGTAGCATTATGTACACAGTTTGGTAGTATTATGTACACATTTTGGTAGTATTATGGTAGCATTATGTACAGTTTGGTAGTATTATGTAAACATCTCCATTCCACTTCCTATTTATTATCAGTCTAAACAGTGTGAGGCTTTTATTTATAGTTCTTACTCAATCCAACATGCAAACTGCCATCTACCCTTCATTAGCACTTAAAACTCATCATTGATATGAGAACGTCCTATCTATGCACTGCGACAGCCAAAACTCTTGTATTAGTATAACTACACCCGCGCTCCATTTCTCTCCTTATTTACCTACGTACGTTTGTCATCACAAAGTGGGTCAAAGGTCATGCCATTGTGTTGTACTTTGTAGGAACATTAAATTGCAAATGAGCCGACTGGTGAGAAACCTCTCATTTTTCATATTTTTACATATATATTTTTGTAATCTTCATTTGCATTAGGTGTATGAAGGTATTTATGAAGATAAAAACTGTATTTAACCGATTGGCAGTTGTTAAGATGGATTTCCTAGGGAAATCCATCCACGTTTACATCCCTCGTTATACAGCTATACCCACTATTTCAAGGCTCTGTGATGTGAATACAATGTAAAATATATCAATAAAATATCATTTGGTAATGCAAGGACGGTCGGTAATACAATCACTCATAATACTGCCCCTGTGCACATGTGCGGAAACTGACAATTTTCGGATTGCAGTAGGGTGTGTGATTTTTCACCGACATTGATTTCCATTTTGAAGTCATGCAAATGGAATTAATAACTTTTTGCTGAGCAGCAGTAGCATTATGAGAGATAATAAATAGACCCACTTTTGATCTAAAATAAGACTATATTCTCCTTTAATATTTGTATCTATCTACTCAAACGAGTACCGGTAACATAAATTACGTTAGACCTAACAACGTTAAGCCAGGGAGCCCCCGCCCGGTAGGTGTAGCTGGCGGAAGCTCCCTGGGTTAATGTCATGACGTTAGACTTACATACCCGGTACTACGTAGACTTACATACCCGGTACTACGTACTGTCAGTGATTTGAATCATTTCATTATAAGGAACATGTGTCCATTTGACTGAGAATTGCCTATGTCATGTATGTCTATAAATTTAGTATGCAACGATGCTATGGTAATGTTTTTGCGAAAGCGACAAATTAAGTAATGAACTGGATATGTTCCACTTCCACCATGGATCCTGCCTGGTTCCACTCACACAAGCATGCGACATATTCCGGCTGCCGTAGTAGGCCCTAGTCTAGCGTGGTGGTGGTGCGTGCAGCCCATGGTCATGGCGCTCGTGTTGTGGGTTCGTGTCCGATTACTGCGCTGCCGACGCTTCATCACTCCATACCTAAAAATTAAAAATACAAGCTACTATGGGAATTATTTAAGATTTATTCACTTACCTTCGCTCTATGCTCAAACTTAACAGGTAATAAATTGATGTGCCAATTGATACACGAAACGGGAAAGTGAAGGTGCAATTAAGACGTGTTTAAAAGTCGAATGGGTGTTTTCTTCAGCAGTGCTGGCTACACAGCTAGCTAGCTAGCCATGACAGCACAGTCCATTTACGTTTTGTTGATGTTTGACGTCATCTCATAAATAATTAATCGTTGTTGACTGAGATTTAAACTGAGTTGTTTTTATGGGGGGGGGGGGTCTACGGTATTCAATTTTGTCAGGATGATGTCTAAAATCCTTTGAAAGGACGGTTATTCCTGTCTAGTAGTTTTTAGAGGAATTGAAAGAAAAATCAGACAAGTAGATACCCAGGGTATATACATGGGCGTATCTAGATATGAACTTTTCACGACCAAGAAAAACAAAGAGAAAAGGGAATTAAGGGATACGGGTGAGTTTTGGGTTTTTATACTATTTTATTTAAATATTATGTCAAAATCTATCACAAACTTGGATTTTGTAATGCAAATGTGTAGAAAGTCAATGCAGATTGGGTTAAAAACACTATTTGCATCGACTCAGTCCCCCGTCCCCACTCAGTCCCGGACTTAGCCGGGCTCAGTATACAGAATCAGGTTTTTTGAGCAATAATGGGTCTGACATGCATGCACTTACAAAATGTTGAATAATTTGTGTATAGGCTAATTACAGAACTCTGGAACTTCATGTGCGAGGCTTAATATGTCACGTAGTGACGAAATAAAAAAAAATCGCCAGTCAAGGGGGTTCAAATTAGCCCCCTTCCAAATTAATAATAAGTTAAATCTGAAGTACAAACACAGTCTTTTTATTGTTAAATGATTTCATTTTTCAAAAAATAACATAGAAATACACACAAAAATCATTAAAATAACTTATGCAGAATCCGAGATATACAATTTTGATGAAAATGGGTTGGGATCAACGACCTTTTTGCCCCAAATCGTTTTTTTGGGGGGCGGGGCGGCACCCCTTGAGCAATGTTATTTGACCGTTTTTTTTTCCAAAAAAGGGTGTCCTGCTAATTAAGGAGCGAAAACTGCATCTATGGAGCTGGTCCTCTGTGATCTGAAACATCAACATTCTATAGCCCACCGCTATTATTAAACATAAATTTACATATAATTATCTTGGCATACAATAAAGAAACTTTCATGTTCTAACATGGATTGACATGGATGCTCGTGTTACTAACATTACATGAATTTGAGGCAAGCCCTGTGTTTCCACGGGGCTGGAGAAAAATCTTATAGACTCATCAATGTGTTCCTCTGCACGGAAATCTTTAGTAAAAGGCGAAAGATTTATGCGTATTGCAGAGAAACCAGAGTGATAATTGAAAGTTACGAACACTATAAAACATATCCATGATAGCATTTAGATATGGTTATATGTCTTAAAGCTGTGCTTATATTCACCATATATAAACAAAATGTCTTTAGTGTTCAGTTGTTATTTTAGTTCCTAACTATAATTATTTAAGATAAACAAATTAAGGAGAAAATTATGTAAATTCAGATTTACATTTTTGAAATATAAGATTCTAAAAGAAAAATTTGGCTCCCCAGTACATTCTCTTGGCAGCCACTATTTGTTTGCATATTCATTTGGAAAATAACCAATCAGAAATCGTTCTGGCTGCATACCGGATGCGAGCTGCATGAACGCACAGCAACCAGTACACGCACGCAATACCGTTCCTTTGGAGTGTTCACACCAGTACACTATGACTCCATCAATATCTTGCCAATGGGGAAAACCATGTTTGTTTGGTTTTTTTTGGGGGGGGGGTTAAGGGAAAATTTAACCTGACGATTTTTTTCTAGTGAAAAACAAAGCAATAAATTATTATATGGTAAAGATTTGCGAAAAATCCATTGATTATGAACAAAGTTATTTGAATTTTACGAGCAGCTGCTCCGTTTTTATTCAATATTAAATGCATAAATTCGTTTTTTTATGGTTTATGGTGACTAAAAAAATTATTTTTTTCAGGAGCGGGTATGAAATAATCATGTCTGTTGATATTATGAAGGTACAATAATACAACTGAGAAAATTACATTTCATTGATTTTTTTAACTAATTAATTATTATAAGAGAAGCTGCTCGCATACGACCTCAAAAATAAAAAAAGGAAATAAACTTCTTATATCTTCAAATATTTGATGGATTTTCCTCAAACTGGCCTTCGCCAATATTTTGATTATTTTTTCTGCTATTCTTACAATAAACTTTTGGTCAAGGTTATTACTTCGCCTATAAGACCCGAACCAATATTTACGTCTACTAGTTTACAATTCTTATTCTGTGGTTAGAAAATGATACATGGATTAACTGGTGATGCTTTAAATGCAATATGTAAGAGATTGTAAAAAGTTGCTTACCACAAATAGTTGATTGCTCGATTTACTAATAATCTGCTGTGAAACCCTTTCACTCGAAGCGGTCTGAATGCACAGCCTACGACGACTGGTTTATAAAACACCCTCTCGCTCAGTATCTACAAACTAAATTCTGTTTGAGGGTTTTATGTATCTTGTTGAAATAAGATTAAATCAACTGAAAAAAAGGTATATAATATATGCTGATATTTCTGAGTGAAATTAGATACTTAGAAGCCCGCGAACCTGGAACTACAGGTCATTTTCAGTCCCGTCATTACACCTCACAAATCCCCAATTTAAGGAAAAATATTTCTTGAATAAACAAGTACCTTATCAACAAACTACTTATTCAAGCAAATTGACAAAAAAGTACGTTAATATATGAAATTGTGTTCATTGAAGTAATTTAAACGACTTCGTGCAATATTTTGAAAACTAGTGACGTCATCTTTTTTCCCACGTGTACATAGCCAGCGCGCGTCAATTGAAGTAGGTCAGTGACGTAACAAACACATTCATACAATGTTTTCAAACAATTTTGACGTCACAAAGTTAAATTTTCCCACGTATCGCGCACATCACATCTTATTAACCCATTGTGATGCCATCACTCCCTGCGTATATACAGCATGCAGCATCGAATCAGTAATAACCGGGGAAACTAAAGAACTATAAACACTAATCTTAATTTCCCTCAATATTGGTCTCTTCACAACCCATATTGCTGTAGCGAACGTTGGCTCAGAATTGGAATTATTGTTTAAAAATGCAAGCAGTTAATCCTAAGAAAAATCCGAATTATGTCCATATCGCTGAAATTTGGTAAGTAAATTAAAAAAATCATAATAACCTGTAGACTTATTCAATGACACTGAAAAAACTGTGGTGTTAAAACTGACACCAGTTGGTGTTAATAGTGGACCACACCCTGAGGTATTAAAATTACACACTAGAGATTAAACATAACGCAAAAGAGTGTAATTGTAACAACCAAATGTGTTGTAATATAGGTGTTAAAATAACAACGTCAATTTATCACCGGTGTCAAATAACTGGTGTGGTCATTATATACATTGGTGCTTTGGGGGTCAAATTAAATAATAATATAAATATCACCTGCATTTCAAACATATCGGATAAAATATTTTGAAAATGAAAAAAAAAGGATTTAACAAAATATCGATCAGCAGTTGTTCCTACGTGATTTTGAATCTTTCCGTGTTAAAAACTCGCTCAGGAATTTCAATTCAAATCATGAAAATAACGCTTTCCGCAACACATTGACATTTTGGTAGTATTTTGCAGACCTTTTATAATTAATGGTGTTCAGTGATCCATGCAGTCCTACACTCTTAAAACAAATCAGTCAAATTGACTAGACCAGTAGTCAGCTGGGAGCAACTGATATGGCAATCACTGATATTCACATTTCTGACATATATTCTAGTCAGAAATAACTCTTTTCTAGTAAAATATGACTAGAAAATATTCAAATATGACTAGAATAACAGTTGCTCCTAGCTGACCCTATTAACCAGTCATTTTTGACTGATTTGTTTTTAGAGTCGTAGATAAGGAAAATGAGGGATTGTTTCAATGACTATAGGCCTACTTTTTTTTTAAATCATAAAACGTAACCAAATACAAGTGATAATCATTGTCATGATTTCGTCATCTTCATTTTTTAAATAAGTGCACACCTATATAGTTACCAATAATGCATAGGCCCTATAGCATTTCCATTTATTTGAAAGCACGGGATAAACGAGCATTGTAGATTAAATGCCTAGCTCACGGGCATAGGTGCCGCGGCCGGGGATCGAACTCCAGACTTTTCATGTATAGCCAGGCGCCTTATAGACCACTCGGCCACGGCCCTTCCTATTGCCATTTTCATCGCGATCAAGATATTGAGAGTATTTCGTATATTATTATCAAGATCAGATATTGAGAGTCTTTCGTATATCAACATGACCATGCTGTCAACGTTTCTCTTTTCCTTTTCTGCAGGAAGGACCACGTACGCCATGAATACCAAGCATGGAGGAACTGGCCTGAAAGATGGGGCTTCATCATTAAGGAGTATGCTAGAATGAACAACCGTCTAAGAGGAGAGCTGGTCTCACCGGATCCCGAAGACAAGTACTTTTACGATGACTGTAAAACAGAGAGTTCTGATGTGAGCCCCGACGATAGTATTTCCCGCCAATTTCCATCTGACAAATCAGTTCCATCCTCCCTGTCGGGCGCTAAACTCAAACGATCATCAGCGTACAGCAACCTCCCGAATATCATCAACGGGACGTCATGGAAAGACAAGCGGTCATCGAGCTCGACACTTGATGAGACTGTTATCGATGCCACCGAAATCGATATCGATAAGTCAAAGTCCGAGAAGTTACCGGCGATCAAACCCGCACCACCAGCTGGCTACGCCCGCACAACGGCTTCTCTTATTGGTTGGAAACAAGGAAACAAACTGGAGACATTTGGGCGTGCACCTAATGCAAGAGGACATCAAGGCATTTTGAAGCAATTTAATTGGCCAATGCAAGGAATCATGTGACCTGCTATATGGCGCCATTAACATGGTTGAGCCTATGTCATGTGCGTGCTTAACCAGAATCGCTTTTTTTTTCTTTTTTACTCCATGAAACAATGCGATTTTTCGTCTTTCTCTCGAGCAATAATACTTCGTCGGAGAAAATAAAGGCAACAAAACTTACATAATTATATGCCTATTAAAATAATTCATGATCATGATACGGTATGAACAACCTATGTACGATGAAACAAAGGAGCAAAATGAACTCCAATAATATTATTTTATATGTGTATGTCATTAGAGAAATTGAACAATGCTACCTTTTGTAGAATAGGATTTGGATTGACATTAAAATATTTATCAAATCAGCAAATACATTCTAATTCATGTCTAAATGAAGGAATGAAGCTATTCTGATCACGACTCTAAATTGAAAACATAAAGAGGTATTATTCGCTTTTTGTTTGTGTAGGGGTTTGAATCTGTGAGTCAGTAGTTTGAGATGGGCGGTTTGAGTTGCATGTTATACCCCCCCCCCACACACACACACACACACACACATCATAGCCCTGCAGATTTTGTGTTTGGCAAGTCCGGTACCTTTTGCAACATGACTTACGAATAAATCTACTTTTTAATGCAAAGGGTGTCGAATTGAATCGCTATCCATTTTAAACAGCAATGATAAGAGCGTTTAACGATTTAAAGCGTGAGCATGTCCGGAAGGGCTTCCGCTTTTTATGTCATGGTAGTTCCGGGTCGGCATCCCAGGGAATACAATGGTACAACGAATAACTCGGTACGGTGGCATCACTGATGACGTGCGAGTTGCCATGGTTATGTCTTGGTAACCAATTTTCATTCTTTCCGGGACGTTGTAATAGAAAAACGAAATTTAAACATATTAAGGTTGAGAAAAATGAGAGATAAAAGCCTTTAGGCTTCTGTATCGATCACTGTCTCGCAACATTGACTCCTTGTTACCATGCAAGAGACAGGTTTTGGTTCATTATAATTTAGGATTTCCCGGCGAAGTTAGCTTAATTTTTTTTCACATTAATTCACGTGCGTTGCATTTTATTTTAGCGAAGATTTATGCTTTGAGATGTCATTGATGTCCCGCTACTTGCATTGAAACTAGGACTTTGTTCGAATGGTTTCATTTAGTTCAACTGTCGAATTAACATTGAAAAAAAAACTGTTGCTTCTCGTCAGTCCCTCATTCATAGCATTCTTAATTTCGCACCTGGCATTCATTTTCGTAATATACTTATTCAAATTCGATATTTAGGCCTGGGATGGGCCAAATCTCAAACATGCCATTTAATGCATGTTTGCTATAATGTGATCCATAATTTATTAATTCGTGTACACACTGTAAAAACTGTGGTGTTAAAACTGACACCAATTGGTGTTAATAGAGGACCACACCCTGAGGTGTTAAAATAACACCCTAGAGATTGAACATAACATCAAAGAATGTAAATGTAACAACCATGGGTGTTGTAATAACACCTATAGGTGTAAAAATAACACCACCAATCTAACACCGGTGTAAATAACTGGTGTAAAACTAACACCACCAATCTAACACCGGTGTCAAATAACTGGTGTGGTCCTCTATGTACATCGATTAACACCACAGTTTTTGCTGTGCAGGGGAGCGCATGTAGGTGTACCGAATAAAAAAACAAGCCACATTATAAACACTTTACTCGAAAATATACCCGATATGAACTTGTTAATAGCACTATTTACAACCCCCCACCCCCCCCCCCCCCTCCTCAGACTCCTCCTCGGACTCTTACTTACCGACCTTAGTCATAATGACAAAATTATGATTAATTCGTAATGAAACATAAAATAAACTAAAAGAACCCTGGTAAATTACGAACAGTAATGGACATCGATCGATTAAAAAAATCAAACCTATTCATTCTAACGGATGTAAGATATAGATATTAACAAGAAAATATTTACGATTTCGTATTTTAAAAATGTGAAGGGACCCAAGTAAAGGATCTATTTTCTTTGGATTATTTTACAAGCAAAATAAATATTCTAGCAGCCATCATCATCATCATGATCATCATCGCCGTGGCAACGTTATCGTCACCATCATACTCACTTCATCATCACCATCTAAACAGATACAAAGTTAGATATTGTAGATATATCAATTTAATTAGGGATAGGGGGGTATAATGTGATACGGCCCAAGCCTAACAGATTTCCATGGTTCCAAAAGATTCGAAGATAGATTCATCTGTTAGCATAGAGATAAAACCCTACACATTTTTATGGTTGGATGAATATCGGGTTATATGTTCATAATCTTTATCTCATGGGCTGGTCGTCGACTCATGATGGCGCTACTCCAAACACTGCAGAGCAAGCTCGGAGACACAAGTCATTTCATATCTAGAACCCCCTCGTCACTGATATGAAACACAGAGAAGATTCCCTGACATAGCAACACTTAATTTATGCAAATTGGATTGCAAATACCGAACCCCATTGACTATAAAAAGTGGGTGAATAGATCATTTTATCATGCTTGCAGAGGCATAAGGACCCGCATAAGGAACAAACCTTTTTTTGGAGGGGGTGTATATGTCGAATCGGGCAAAATAAATAAAGAAAATTGAGCCAAAATTTCCAATTTTTATTACAAAAATCAAACTTGGTGATAGATTTTGACAAAATATTCAGAAAAAAATATATATTTACCCTTCTCTCTTTCTTTTTTTTTTTTGGGGGGGGAGGCGAGAAAGTGCCCCCCACCTGTACCTGAATGTTATTATGTATCAGAAAGGCACGTAACAATAAAATTAGATACCCTGAAGTGGTTTCTTACTCACTCAGCCACAGACAGAATTTCAAAATTGCCCAGTTTTAAATAGCTATCGCTATCTGTTGACGTGAGATAAACCTACTAAAATTTGTCTTCTAAGCTCCAACACACACAGTATGCTGTCAATGAATGGCAGTTAGTGACAGGGTCCATTGGAATGATAAGCCCTCAAAACAAAACTTCTGTATGATATTAAATTACCTTGGAAATGAGTTTACCACTAAAATCTGAAAATTGATTTCTTACCCATGTATACAGTCTCAATCAATCAGGCTAAACATTTGTTTCAGTTCTCCGTTACTCGCATTTTCTTTGGTTTACCTTTTAATTAAGAGGATATTGATATAAAATTCATAAAATTTGATTTATCAATATTTGCATTTTTCTTACAACATATAAATTATTTACTTTTTGCAATAGCATTTCATCTCTCATGAATCCTCCACATTCTCACCTTTAAATCAACTAGAAATTGTCCATCTTGATTTTAAAAATATATTCTTTCCTAAACATACAAGGAATTTTCGATTTAAACTAGCACATCAATGATGTGGAGCTCATCCGCCATCTCGCAACAAAATTTAACACAGTTTTAATTTCAGCCCAGTTGACACTGTAGTGAATTATATTGGTGACATAAATTGAGGATATAGAATTGAAATTGATGAAGAAATGACATAGAAGCATTTTTGTGATCTATCTATGAATAAATTTCATATGAATTAAGTATTAATAATTATCTAGTCAGTTTCTTAACTCTGTGTAGAACCTTGGTGAACCTAATGTAGCTCTCAGATGGAACAAAAGTATTCAAGATCAATCAACAAATAAATAAGTAATTTTGTGAGTTTTGAATATATATGAATAAATTTGCATATTTACTGAGTTTCAAAATTCTATGTTGAAATTTTGTATCACTACCTCGAGCTATCATATAAAGCAAACACAATTGAAATTGATCAACAAATGAAGAAGAAAAAACATTTTTTTGTTATTTATGAATACATTTTGCATAAATGAGAATAAATAATTTTCCAGACAAATTTCTAAATTTTGTGTACGAGTTTGATGAATCTCATGCAGCTCTCCCAGATGGAAGAAAAAAAATCAAAATCTGTCAACAAATAAAGAAGAGGCATTTTCTGTGATTTATGAATACATTTCGCATAAATTTGCATGAATAATTTTCTACTAACAATTTCAAAATTCTGTGTAGAAGTTTGGTAAACCTCATAAAGTTCTACAAGATGGAAGAAAAAAAGTAAAAATCGGTCAACAATTAAAGAAAAAAAAAGCATTTTATGTGAATTTTTAAAAATATGAATAAATTAATTTTGCATAAATTAGCATAAAAATAGTTCTAGACAAAATTTCAAAATTCTGTGTAGGAGATAGATGAACCTCATGAAGCTCTACCAGATGGAAGAAAAAAAATCAAAATCGGTCAACAAATAAAGAAGCATTTTATGTGAATTTTCAAAAAAATATGCATAAATTAGCATAAAAATTGTTCTGGTCAAAATTTCAAAATTCTGTGTAGAAGTTTGGTGAACCTCATGAAGCTCTACCAGATGGAAGCAAATAAAGAAGCATTTTTTTGTGAATTTTGAAAAATGCGCATAAATTAGCATATTCAATGAATTTCAAAATTCTGTGCAAAAGTTTTGAATCCCCCACCTAGTGCTATCATATAAAGCAAACAGAATTGAAATCGGATTTGAAATGGCGAAGTAGTAGCATTTTGAAATTGTGGACGGACGACAGACGACGGACGACACGCCACGGCACGGCATAAGCTCATCTTGCCCTGAGCTAAAAATCAAAAGGCACAAAAAAAGAAGGAAAAAACCTTCAGAAAATAATTGTGGGTCATTTGTAACAGTAAAAGGTCAAACCCTATTTCAAGAAACAAGAACATACAACTGAAGTTGCCTTGTGGTCACCTTGCCTCCCACCCCCATCAAAAACAGGCACTATCATTGCAAGGATACATGCATCATATAGAAATACCCTGGCATCAATATAACATACTCCTCTTAGTTTATTTTGATTACACAATTTTTTTTTATTGCAGCAATATACAATTTCAAAATATCATATTCTTGACATTTTCATACAAATTTGACATAAAATTCTGCACATACACATCTTAATGAAAAATACTGACTTGAATAACTTCATATACCACAACTCATTGTAACTTTTATATGCATTATACAAATACAAACATTAAGTCACAGTAGAACCCCCACATGAAGTTTCAACAATGACATATGTAAACCCACCATGAAAATGATAACTGGGAATTGTATACTAGTAGAAGTAACATTTGAAAGGAACACAATTTACTGTACACTCCTAAACAGGAGAGCTTTATTCAATACAGGACCTACAATGTAGGATGCTGTTCCATAAAAACATTCAACTATGAAAACTTTGCCATTATTATAACTAACCATGGAATCTTTGGTTGTGATTGGATGATAAGCCCTTTTACAATTGTAGCAATGCAATGTTTCCCTAGTTGTAAGTTTTTATGAAAAGGGCCACAGAGAGTGTTCTGCAGAAAGATACAGGGATCTGTCCGTTCATTCTTAACATTTTGAACAAAATGCAATTTAACAGAATATCCCATCATACCATACATGTACACCGTCCTAAGAGCACAGATACTTGATTGATTGCTTTTATTTCTGTATTCACATGCTTCAGATATAAGTTTACAAGGTAATATATACAAATGCAAAATATAAGTATAATCATTGGATCAACAAAATATATTACTCATTTAACAAAATGACAATTTATACCCCTTTCATAAACACAATTATGCGGCTAATAGCAGCATAATTTGGTCGTAAAATTGGAGGAGGACAAGAGTATTCCGCATTATTTTGATGCTGCTATTATCTGCATAATAGCAGCATCGGGACACAAGATTTTGAGTTTATGAATGCATTTCCAAATAATGCGGATAATTGCCATGGTGCGGTCACAGGGTCACCCTTTTCAAACACAACCGCATCAGGGGGGGGCGTATCCAGTTGTCATGACGATTATCCGCCTTCTTCAGGACGAGCGCTCGTAAAAATAATGCGGCTTATTTTCGGAGTTTGTGAACGCAATTTTTATTGAATTATGCGCATTACTCTTAGGCGGCTAATTGGAGGATAGGTTTATGAAAAGGGTATTAAAAGAATGCAGGAGATGCATCATGAGCAATTAGGCTTAAAAAAATGATGGCGAACTCAAAATCCACTGCCAAGAGAATGTTAAATTAAAATAATGCATTACTAAACAGGATGATTATTCTTAAATGAATAACATTCTAAATGTGACATTATTTTAAGGTTTAGTATCAAGAATATATAGCAGACCGGTTGAATTTGGGTAAACATTTGACATTGCTTAAAGGGGAATCCAGCCTTGGCCATAAAATGTTGTGTTTGGAAGGAGAAAAATAAATTAAACAGAATGGTGAAAGTTTGAAAGAAATCGGACAAGCAATAAGAAAGTTATAGCTTCTTTAAAACTGAGATCACTAATACTATGTAGATTTCAAATTGGCAACTGGGTAAGTAAATTATGACAAGGGGCAAGGACAACTTTCCCATAGGCTATGTACTTTATTATCAGGGATTTGTGGTTTTCTCCTAAGTACTTATTCCCCTGGGGCAGTAATCTAAATATAACCCAGGTAGTATATTGTTTTATGTCCTCATGAAAGAAAAATATAATTTTAAATAAAACTTTTGGGAAAAATGACATTTTAGCCATAATATGTATTGGAGTACATGGAAGAGTAGTCCTTGCCTTACATCACTATGACATCCCATATGCGGCCAATTTGAAGTCTCCATGGGTATAGTGATTACCAATATTTACAACTTTTAAAAATTCATAACTTTCTTGTTGTTTGTCCAATATTGTTCAAACTTTCACCTATCAACTTGTCTGATTTTTCCTTCCTTATAAAAGCAAGTTTTTATTTGGGTTGGATTCCCCTTTAACCCTAGATATAGTCCAGGCTAGTGTGATATTGCATAGCCCAGCTGGTGACTCGATTTGGACAGTTGGAAAAACAGGACACTTCGAGGTCTTATGTACCAATTAAAAATGTAACCACCCTAACCAAGAGGCTATTTCCTCTATTTTCAAGTGAGACAACAGATTAAGTTTTGAATAAATTGTCCTAAAACATTTAACAAATATATGAATATTTGCAATAAAAAAATAGATCACTAATCCATCCATGCTTTAGTTCTTTACAATCTCCTCATCTTGTTTTCAAACAATCTCCTTATCTTGTTTACAAACAATCTTCTTTTTCAGTCCATACAATGGGTCATATCAGTTAAGGGGAGCAAAATGGTAAGTCACTAAGTAATGAGTGTGCTCAGTTGCAAGATTGGTATTTAGGGAGTTACAAATTGTTTTTAAATGTCATGATCTTTTTTATACTACATCTGATATATATGATATTTTCTTCATTATGATTGATTTATCACTTACAAATCTTTATAATATCATTTTGTTGTTAGGAAACTTCTGGTACTGTTTGCCTTTACATGTAATAGGCAGTTGATCTAAACCCCTGCAGAAATTAATTGGTGGAATTTTCAGAAATTGAGCCAGGTTTCAGTCAAAACAAGACAGACAATTTTCTCCATATTTCATTGCAATGCTCGGATTCATTATCACTGAGAAAGCTGATACATCACAGAATTCATTAAAATCCATTTAATATTCATATCATAATCTTCTTCTAATTTCAGTCAAGATATCAATAATGATAATATGCAACATTCATATGCTTAATACAATGTACAATGTTTTAAGCACTGCATTATTACCCTGGTTTTAACATGGATACATAGATCAGAATCAGATCCTCGAGTATTCAAGGAATTCATTCCTACTGGGTACCCGACTACTACACCTGGGTAGAGAGTGGCAAATATGGATAAACTCCTTGCCAAAGGACGTGAGTGACATAGTGGGATTTGAACCAGGCATTTACCTTGTGGATCAAAGTCCAGAGACTTATTCAGTGAGCCACAACAAATTATTTTCTTTTTTTTTCGCCACAGGATTAACCCAATGTGTACTTAGAAAATTGAGTCGGCAACTGACACTCCATATGTATAAAAGAGATCTAATAAAATCTAGGGCTAATGTTATATCAACCACTATAAATATCTACCAAATGCTGAATGATAGTTGAACTTACTTGGTTCAAATAAAAGATTCATATAAACACAGATGCATGGGAGGCCAAATTTGACACAAAACACCTCCTTAAGATGTAAACATTAGTTCTCTAATATAAAACATTGACATAAAAAGTGCACTAAGCTTTGGGAAAACATTACACTTTAATTTTTTTGAATTTTTAGAAAATAAAGTAGAACCAATTACCCTAAATCCCGGTTAATTCGATTGAATTCTGTTAATATCAGACTTAATGATCACCTTACATGAAATGCAGAGTCCAAATAAATGTTCAAATAGAGTTCAAGAGATGCAGAAACTTTATATTTAATTCTTTTGAATCAATTTGATTTTCCATTTTCTGCACCAGATGGGACAAGCACATGGCATTATTCTTTTAAAAAAAATAGCTTGTAATCATATCCTCTAGAATTGGCTTTGAGAAAAATGCATCAAATCTTTCATTAGATATGTTAAACCAAACTGGCTATCAACCGTAAGTGGCTGAAAGGTGAACAATTTCACAACTTTTGGTGCGTATTTGAGTGACCAGGCTTAGAAAAAGTGACCCTTCATTCAAACAAATATTACAAACATTTAAGAATTCATAAAGTCATACCTGCCAAGTACCAACACTGACCCCCTTCCCCATAAAAAAATAGAAAAAAATAAAACAACAACAAAACAACAATAATAACAATAAAATAAAATTTAAAAATATTCTAAAAATCCCAATGTTCAAGCACAGTTCCAAAATATATCATAAAAAATGAAAGAGTACAACAAATGAACACATCTGGGAGGTGTTACATGAGAGTTGTAAGCAACTCTGACAATTTGGTTTTATCCTTGGATTTGATTGGCTGACAAGAACTGATCTGTAGTTTAGTTAACTGTCAGCGCTGGTAACTTTCATGAAACACCCACTGTATTGAATATTGACAACAGGTAAATTAACAAAATATTTACCCTGAAAGATACACAAACAGCAAATGTAATAATCTAGAAACAAGAGAATTCATTTTGACTGGATATTGACAAAAATATGATCAAGGGGCAAAACATTGATGATAAAAAAAGTATAACATAGTCACATCGTTGAACCTAACTGAGGAGAGACGGCTGACAAGTTTCCTGATACCAGCCTTCATTACCTTCTAAGGATCTTCTTAACTTCTTTGTCTGTTTTACCCAGTTTGTCATCTACTCTCTCTACCTTGCCTGTTATCCTGTCAATATCAGCATTCTGTCTCTCAAGTTCATCATTCAATCCCATGGCAAGTCCCTTTAGGCGACCAATACCTGAGCCTATTTCATCTAGTTGATAGGGAGACAAAGAAGAAGAAGATTACTATAAGAATGATTGTAATTTGCTTCTCAAATCATCTACAATCAACTGAACAGGATAAATGTATTTCAACAGGGCAACAACCTCACAAAATTGCATTGATATTTATATGCATGGTAACTACAAAATATATATGAAGAATATAACATGCAATCTCAACAAAATATGCAAATAACACTTTGCATTAATCCATCGTGTAGTTTACATTTCGTGTATTTTTAAGGAATTCTTCATATTCAGATGACAGGAAAAGAAATCTAAACACAATTTCTATGCTGTTTATTCAATATAACAATAAAAATTGCAGTAAATTGATATCCTTCTTCCTTACGTCTGTTTTGATTCTCTTTTTCAAATTTCTCTCTTGCCATCAATTCTATAATTTCAAATCATATTTCCAGCATTAATAATGATGATGATAATAGTACATGTAATAATAGCTAGATTTATAAAGCGCTTTTTGCCTAAGGATACAGAGTGCTGATATATTACCCTGGCTTCATCTGTGCTACCCATATAGGCACTCAAACATTCAAGGTATTTCTTCCTAATATGGGTGTATTTCATTAAATGGAATTAAGAAATATTTAATCTCCATGAGTCTATATAAAGTGAATTGTTTCTTGTCCAAGTTGTTAGAAAATGGAACTGTAACAATCTTTAACCATTTTAGTAAGGATTTTCATTTAATAGGTAGTTTATTATGAATATTCAGTTTTAATGAATATAGATTTCAAGTCATTTTCAATTCATCATTCAAAGTACATCAAGGAGTTCTACTGCAAAGACAAATCAAAACTCATCAACCCATTACCTGAATGAAATGGGTGAAGGAAAGGATTACGTTTAATGAGGAAACACTATCTACAGACATTAGAAACTTGTAGACTACCTTAGTGTAAGCCAACGAGGGTAACAAATCATACCACTAGATTACTACACCACTAATTGATATTGATGTAGAAGAGTTCCACTTTTCCTTTGTTGACAAATCAGAGAATTAAATTGAGAATTATCAGAAATTAAAAGGTATCATTATCCTCAAAGGAAACAGGACGATGCAAAACTCTTTTTCTTCAAAAAGATCAATTTAACTAAATTAATTTTCATGAAACATGAGGCATTGGGCAGTTCTGGTTAACCATTGGTAATCTTAGTTCACTGTGTTCTATTGTGATTTGTATGCATATTTTAAGATAAGGAAATATGGTGACTGATTGTGTAATCCCATTTTCCATGTTTCCTCCTTATATTCCAGAGACAAAAGGCACACGTAGAGATCATGTATCTCTCAATGTTATTGAAGTAATTATATTTATGTGTTGAAATTTGCGGACCAAATAATAATGCATGTACATTTCATATCATAAAAATTGTCTTTTTCTCAATTTAACCAACAAAACCAAGGTTGGGAAAACTGTTCCTTTGACCCTTTTAGTTGCAACACCTATATGTTCTATATGTTCAAATTCATACCTGGCTGGTTCCAACATTTTTTTATGACTTATTTTCTAGAACAAACATGATGTCTTATTACATTACTTGATGGGTGCTTCATAAAGCTGTTCGTAAGATAAGAGCGACTTTAAAAACGACTGGTGATCGTTTCCTTTGGTAAATGGTATACACTATACACCATTGGTGATTATTCAGCGCATCAGAAAGGCTCACCAGTCATTCTTAAAGTTGCTCTTAACCTACGAACAGCTTTATGAAACGGCCCTCATTACTTCTCCAATTTTGTGCTTTGTAAAAAAGTCATATCTAGTCCATTTCATTTTCAGTTTGTCACTACAATATATAGCTTACCTAGATTAGAATTGAGATGATTATCAAAGTCTCTCATACTATCTGACTGCCACACGTTACTGCTTGACGTTCCACCATCATTCTCCACTCCAAATCCTCCTGTACAAGATGAGCCCCAAGAACCTGCACTGGTCTCTGAAGCACCCACCCCTCTGAGCTTCAGAGCAGGATGATCAGAGTTAGCTCTTCTCATCTCTTCCTCTGCTTCCACCCTCTCCATGTGTGTCTTCAGCTTGCTAGGACCCTGTGACGGGGCTTGCTGCTCCTGCTGGCCAGCTTTGGGTTTGTTGAAGTAGTTTACAATGCCTCCAAATATTGATTTCATTGAAGTGATATGTTTCTTAGATGTATCAAGGTCTTTGTCCATCTTGTCCAGTTTGGTGTCCACTCTCTTGAGTTGTTCACCTTGGTGTAAAAGTTCCTGCATAGATTTTTAAAAATATGAAAATATACATCTTTTGTGATTACAAAGTAGACTGAAATTTTTCCAGACTTCCATTTCCTCTAATTTTGGGTGTCATCAAACATACAATCAATTAATAATTTTCATTTCATAAGGATCATTTTTTCACATTGGGGTGATTGCTGAATTCTGGGGCCTTTTTTTATTTCAAGGTGCTACTTTCTTGCACAATAGGCAATTATATGATTATTCTGCCACATTTAAAATATTAATTTTCTAAATATTTGTCAATATTGTTTGTGGCAGATCTTCGGGCAATTTATGAGAAGAGCATCATCCCAAAGTTTTTTTTATTTCAAGAATTTTAGGAGGCAAGTTGGGCAAAACTGCCTGTTCAACTGTTCTAGCTTAGACATTGTTTCACAGTTGTCTTTTCGGTTAGACTCTGTGTTTGTTGCAGAACTTCTATGAGCTGGCCATGTGCAATATGATATGGGAGTTTTGTGCACAATGTCAATGGGGATATGAATTTGTGTACAACATGTAATTGAAGGAAATCAAGGAATAGATATATATTTCAAGAGTAATTTAAAAATTGATTTATTCACTTTTCTAAAGTTTCTCAAGACTGCTATGTCATAAATGAAATAGATTGTTAAAAGCAGATAAAATATTAGTTAAAATGGAAGAAAATAAAACAATAGATATAGATTAGTACTACTACATAAGAAATTCATGAGACCAAGACAGAGACTCCAACCCCAAGCACCTTCTGATCAGGAGATTCTCCTGCCTGGATCCCCTAGCAAACTGAAGACTCTAATTTGATGTGCGTTTCGCGCACATCACGAGCGCGAAGTCCCTTGCGGCAAGGGACTTCGCCCACTTAAAGGGCCCAGGAAGCTCTAGGGTTCTAGGTGCTCTCCAATGCTATCTCAGGCTAATTTTTTAACAAGATGGCACCAGTGGCGTAATGAGCCAACAAAAATTGAAGAGGCTAGAGATGGCATATTGTGTAAGATTAAAACAGTTGCGAGCGAGTGAATTTTTTGATGTTTTATTTCAGAAATCAAATTTTGTGATAGACTTTGATATATTAAAAAATAATATCATATCTCACCCTACTGTCTTTCCTATTCTTTCTTTTTTTCTTGGTTGTGACTTTTTTGCCCCCCCCCATCTGTACGACTTACGATGGTACTAAGTAATTAACAATGCAATGAATCAAGTCATACATTTTGGCTTGATAAAACTCAATTTTCATATATCATTATTCATGCATGCATATGAAATTGATAAGCATCTACAAAATCATACATTTTGTGATACCTTTATCCGTATCAATCAGTGAAGACATACTACCTCACGGCCTGAAAATTGACATTTCCATACATCTTGTCTCAATGCTTGATGATCTCTGGAGTAAGATCGCTCCAAGCACCATTAGCAGGGCTCGCCAATGGGCTTGGACTTGGATAAGAAAATTTAATTCCTGTTTTAAAAAGGTGTTTGGGCGGGAGAAAGATCATTTAAAGCGGGAGAAAATACATCATATGCAGGACACACAGGGCGGGAGATATAAAATCTCAAGCGGGAGAACGGGAGATTTTGCCAAAAAGGGCTTTCGGTGGGAGATCTCCCGCCGAAAGCGGGAGTGTTGGAGTCTCTGCCAAGAAATTATACATGTACAGCATCTGAAATCTCCAATACGTATTCACATACAAGTTCTTGGTCATATCTTTACTGATGTGCCCCTCCCCACCGCCCCATTTTGTTTGACGATATCCCAAGGGGCCGTTTCCTAAAGCTGCTCGTAAGTTAAGAGTGGCTTTAAGAATGACTGGTGAACCTTCTTCTTACGCTAAATAACCATCAATCATTAAATTAATGGTGAATATCATTTACCAAAAGAAAGGATCACCAGTCACGTCATGCCAGTCGTTAAACTTAAAGTCACTCTAACTTGTGAACATTACATAGTGAACAGCTTTATGAAATTGAAACCAATTGTTTTCACCAGGCATTGGGGCGCATCGCATCGCACAATACATACCGCCGCAGTTTCATTGCCGACCTGCTCAGCTTCGTACATCAATCCCATAGACCTGTGTGTGCTCGATAACATGTTCTCTTTCCGCCTCTCAATTTCCATTTGCTTGCTTTGTAAATCGAATCCATAATCATTATTCGGGTCGTAGTCCGACGAATCTTTTCCAATATCCTCCCAGTCATTCCATGAACTTCCAGCTCCTCCACCTCCTGCTGATTCTTCATCAAAAAATGGATTTTTACCCGACATTTTGCGTAGTTTCCTTGCTCTTATACAATGTAGCTCTCTCTCCCCAAATGATTATTTATTATTGTAGACTTATTCCAGACTTGGAAAGAAGAGATATTAGTACCTGAGACAAATAACTTTGTTCATTTGAAATCAACTTGGTAACATTTTCTTTCCTTCAAAAAGATGGATATTTGATCATCCAAATGAATTATTCAATACATCAAATGAACTAAATTACGCATAAAATACACTTAACTGGATGACAAATCCAGTTTATTCTCTATTGAAATGACAGAAGAGAGGCTAGCTTTTCACCTAGTGGCGTGTTCGACGTACAGAGCATGAGTCATTATCATAGTCGCGTCATAGCAAAACAGAGAGCGGAACAGAGTAGGATAAATGGGAAGATTGTGTATGTAAAAGAGTTCAAGGGGGGGGGGGGCAAGGCCAATTTTTTTCAGGGGCGTATTGCAGGTGTCAGTGGCCGGGGGAGGGGAAGAGCCAACAATTTCCAGCGGGGCCGTCGCCAAGATTTTCTTTGAGGGTTCCGACTCTTAAATAAGGAGTGAACTGTTTATTTTATGATCAGTTCCGTCAATTAATTTCTTCCCGGGCCGGGACGAATCTAGCTTTCGCGAATAGGGGGGGGGGGGGGAGAAGAAACATCTACATTTTCCCCGATCGGTCGCTTGAATAAATAATGCAAGGACAAGCTCATTTTTCGATATATCATATATTCATTTTGAAGAAAAAAAGTTCAGAGCAATTTTGGTAATGGTGATCAAGATGGGTTAGATCTAAACAATTAACGCGGCCGCGAAGCGTGAGCTGAGATTTGTATACTCGACCTGAAAACAGGAAGAGGGACCTGTAAGGACTGTTTGCAGTGACTCATGGAAAGGTACATATCTCACCAGCCAAAATTATGCGAAAATGATGAATATGTTTGATATTCTGATACTTCACAATCTAATAATCAGCATGTTATCTGAAGAAACAATATTGATGCGAGCAAGAAGCGCGATCTGAACTCTGCAATATCCTGACCCGAAAACATAAAAAAGGACCTGTCTAGGAATGTTTGCAGTGATTCATGCAGAGGATACATATCTTCGCCAACCATTAAACCAAATAATGCAAGCGCGTCTTTTAGCTTCAAATTCTAAGCACTCTAGTGTACCAAATGATCAGGATGTACGTATCTCCGTATTGATGCGAGCGCAAAGCGCGAGCTGAAATTCTTGATATTTCCTTCTGAAAAAACCCTGACACTTTAATAACGGACGTTAAAGAACAAGATAATGTATCCAATTAACAATGTTTAGGTTTAATAAAAAAACAGGACGTTCTATTCATTTTTGTAATCATGAAAAGGATGGGTTTCTTGCTAAAGAAATAGTTCGAGCGCGAAGCGCGAGCTTAAAATTTATGATATTCCAATCTGAAATTCGGACATTTATAAGGACGATTTACATAAAGAACGAGCTTCGTATCTCAATGAACAAATTAATGCTAGCGTGAAGATCGAGTTAATAAAGTTAAGCACTGTTTAATATCTAGAATTTAAGTTTTGTGAAGAGGATATTATTTGTTACTATAAATGATGAAAACGCGAAGCGTGAGCTAAATTTTGGCGAGGGATTTAGATCTTACAACGGGTTATTCTAAGCACCTATTGTAATTACGAATAGGATGAGTATTTGACTAAACAATAATGAGAATGCAAAGCGCTGATAAATATTGATAGGCTTATAATCTGAAAAGTGGACATTTTTAAGACTGTTAATTGGAATTCGGGAATGGGATGCATATCTTGCTAAATTTATGCTAATCAAATAACGAGGCCCATCGAGAGCTGCATGAACATTTTTTTTTATTCAGCACTTTTGTAATAATGAACAGGATGTATAATTGCGTAATTGAATATCTCACTGAAACAAAATTATGATACTCGAATCGCCTGCAGAATAATGTGTGCACAATTGATTTTTTTTTTTTTTGGTGTTGGCATTGCAGGAAATCTGTCCCCAATTGTAGGGGGACCAGGGGCTCGAAACTTTGAAAAGCAAAAAAAAAGTTTTTCACTCAAAATTCACTCGATGGTGAATGATGTATTTTTCTCCATCATAAAAGACCAAACATAGTAAGACGTTTGATATGATAGATTTTGACGCGTCCCCCTGTCCTCCCCCCATGGGATTTCCGCCCATGAGTGTTGGCAAGCGGCGGGGTTCCGCGGAACCCAGGTACCCCCACCCGCCCTTGGCTACGGCCCTGTCCTGGTCATAGCAAGGTATGAACATGATTTTTTTTATGATTATGCGAGCGTTGTAATCGAGGGAGCGTATATATGAATAGTGAAAATGTGGAAGCGTCGTGGTGTAGCGGTTCTGACTCTCGCCTTGTAATCAGAGGGTCGTGTGTTCGAATCCCACCATGGCCTAGCGTCCTTTAATTGGCAAGGCGTTAATCCACACTTTGCCACTCTCCACCCAGGTGTTAAATGGGTACCCGGTAGGATGTGATAGCTATATGTAGTATGCCTAGCAATTGAGTCTTGGAACTCTTGTTGGAATGCTCCCCAGGGAGTGGTATGCGGGCATGCAAGGATCCGATGACCGGGTAATAATGTCTGTAAAGCGCTTATAGAGACGTCGTTCCGATGTATTAAGCGCTATATAAATGCGGAATATTAATATTATTAAAATGCTAACTTTAAACTTGGTGATGGCGAGTCCAGTGAGGATGGGGGCGTGGAGGCCCTTGAGTACCGATCATCATTAGGTCTATAGAAATGATGATCTTAAAGTTTCACGTATAATGCTGGTGATAATTGATTGCCAATAAATGTTTTTATTATTCACTCGAATTTTCGATGATCCTCCGTCTTCTTCAGGAGTTTACAATGTGGTATCAGATCAATCAGAGAGCGCATCCTCAGACAGCAACATCTTTCTGAGGATGCGCTCTCTGATTGATCTGATACCACATCGTGAACTATTACGTTATAAATTTAAATTGACCTGCAAAAGAACTAACAAGGCCTAATGATGATCGGTACTCAGGGGCCTCCACACCCCCATCCTCACTGGAAAAGACATATAGCTACGCGTCTCTTCAGCTATCAATAATTTTTCCCCTAATATTTTTAAAGTTATAATTTTCACTGTTTAAAGTCGCTTCGCTCCCTCGCATAAATAAAAATATATATTGATAAAGTTGAAATCAAAGCCCCCCTACACCCCTGCTTTAACAAAATACCCTGTATTCATATGTTATTTGGGAAGTTCATCCTGCATGGCAAAACGTTAATAGGGAAAAAATACTAAAATTAAAACAAATATTGGCAAAGGTTTGAAAATCCACCAGAGAATAAAAATGTTGATTTGTGACGTCATGTGCGAGCAATTTTTTACATATCGTATCGTATGGTAAAAAAATCAATGAAAAGTAATTTTCTCAGAAAATTGAAAATAGCTTTTACTGTACCTTTAGTATATCAATACACACAACAATTCACACCTGCTCCAAAATAAGAAAATGTAAAATTAGTCATCACGAACTATTATAAAATAAAATTTATGCAATTGGCAGTTTATCATATGCCCGTTTATGACGTCACAAATCAAAAACTTGAAATTCTAATAACTCTCCCAATCTTCAACGAATTTTTCTCAAACCTTCACCAATGAGTTTGTACACCCTTTTCGTCAGGGTGAAATCCCCTTGAATGGTTCCGATAAAAGTGCTTATTGCTTTCACGGACAACAAAATATCAACGCCTCGCTCTTGCATTATTTTGTTAAGAGAGATACATGTCGTGTTCATTGATTTCTGCAAATATCCCTTTCAGGTCAGTATATCCAAAACATTCAGGTCGCGCTTCGCGCTGGCATTATTTCTATACTATCCTACGGAGAATATGTCCCATGTTCACAATTATCATTTTCACGCTTTGTCAAGGAAAAAGGGCGAAAACAAATTGACCGGTGCGGAACATTTTTTATATATTTCTCTTGCATTTTTAACCAGTTGAAATAAAACGGATACATTAAACATTTCGTAAAAACACTGCCACCCAAAATTTTAACCCTAGGTAAGCGCAGCCTTTACCTTTTTTTGTGTGTGCCAGCTGGATCTGAGGAAATACACTGCAGGCCTATAATATATAAACAAAAGTTTATTTCAGACATCTCCAGCATTTTTTTACTGAATCATATGACAATAATTAAAAAAACAAGTTAAAAAGGTCAAAGATACTTTGAAATCAATCTTCCTAGCTTAAGCCATGTGTTCTGCATGATAAACGTCTATTTTTATAACATTACTATTTCCAAGTTCTCCGCAAATAATGATAAAAAAAAGTAAGTCTTGCTCACTCAAACTTCGGATTTTTTTTCGACAGTTATATTGTCATTTGCTTAAAGAGATCTTTACCAGTGCTTAAACAGGATCAGAAAAAAACTTCAGGATATTACAAAAATATATCATTTTACACGATTATTGATATTTTTTACGCACTGTATATTAACAAATTTCTGCAACATGTCATTAACTCAAAACTGGACTAGACTATTTTGTTTGGGACATAATGGCCCCTTGAGATCTCGGGCATCGACCGCGTATAGTAGATGGGCAAGCATGTTGTCTAGAAATTGTATAATGATTATTTTTTTTAATTAAACTTATTACACTAATTTGTGCGTAATTGTGAGACATTATCTTGTTCTAACTCCCCGTCTAACTCCCTACAGAGAGCTCCGACAATGTGAATTATGTTTGGTGTAGAAACCCTCTGTGGTGTCTCTTGCAAATCTAACGACATCGTTATAGTAAAGTAAAGTGAAGTAAGGTAAAGTAAAGTAAAGTAAAGTATACTCTTGAAAAAAATAATGCAGATCAATACCTTATGTAGCCAAGATGTGGGAGACTAGAGGGAAAAAAGTCACGAAACATCCTGGCGAAGGGTTTTCACGGTGCAAACATTTTCAGTTCAGTTTTCAGTTCAGTTTGGTTTATTTCATTTCAACTCAAATCAATTATAACAGCAAAAGAAATCATTACAAAGATATAAATGAATATGCAAGTATATAAAGTATGACAATGTGGCATATATAAGTAAATAATGTACAATAGACACAGAACAATATAATCATTATATAATCTTTACTATTTAAATAAATGTTGAGGAAATGGAGGGATCCACTAAAAAGCAGGGCTTGTTGAGTGTGGATTCCTCAAAGAATAAGTTAAAAGACAGGTTTGTAGGTATAAGTATAAATGCAAGAACGAGAAAAAAAATCGTAAGAAAGCTATTGTGATGGAATACAGAAATGATGGATGAAAGTGAAAAGATAGATAACCGAGAAGAAAGACTGGTGCACCTGTGTGGATGAAAGAGAATGAAGGGGGGGGGGGAATAAGGGTGATGGCAGATGAAAGGGAAGGACATAGAGGAAAGAAGAGAGAGAGAAAGAGAGAAGTTGGGTCCTGAGCGCTCAATTTGGACTTACTCTATAAGATTCGAGAATGTGCTTTTTTAGCTTGATTTTAAAACAGTTCAGACTAACGGAGTTAATGATGTCGTGACTGAGTGTATTCCAGTATTTAGGACCGTAAAAGGAAATTGTTTTTTGTGCGAGTTGAGTGCGGGTACGGGGAAGGTGAAAACGGAGTGATTGTCTTGTTGGGTAATTGTGAATGGCGTTATTTTTTGTAAACATGTTAATTAATATGTTTGGGAGTTCGTTTGAATTCAATTTGTACATAAATTGCCCTGTTTGAAAAAGAAATATTGTGCGAGACCGAAACTCGGGGCTTGGCTTTAGCCCAAAGGGTCATAAACGAATTGGATTAGACCAAGTGAATAATTGCACGAACTTTTTAGACCAAATTGTACTTCATAAGACACTAGATCATCCTACTCTAGATCATCCTAGAGTATGTAGGTACTCAAGATCATCCGATAATAACTCGCCCTCTACTGTTGAACTTTTGCATAATGATCTAATTTACATACAGACGACAACAAGGAGCTCATAACGTCATTCCTTCTCTGCCTACAAGATCCTAATTTTTCTTCACTGAACTGGTTTTCTTGTTTGGAAATAGAAAAATGAGAAGTATGGTTAGATGAGCGAGGTTGCAAAGAATGCTTTACCCAGCTTTCAATTCTCAAGTGGCTGCAAACAAGGCGTCTGCACGTCGAATTTCAACAGTCGGTCGAGCCGATCCCTGGTTCACGGCGCGTTGAGTTCGTGATCTTGCACTGCACAGCGGAAAACAGCTGAGCTGAGCCAAAACAACAACAAACCGAAGGCAGATAGGAATCGGACAAGTCGAGGGTCAGGGAATTAGCAGCTGGGCTCGGGCTCAAATACAGTCAACAAAATGTCGTATGCAGAAGGTGCAAGACGAGTTCCGCGTGGAGGAAAGACAGTGAGGCCACAGCCTGTCAGGTTTGTGAACAAAACGTCGAAGGAGGCCCTGGCCTGGGCCCCACTGGCACTGGGCCTGGCTAGCCAGGAAGCTTCTTCTATTCTAAAGTTAATCCCCACGAAGCCAGGATTCAGAATTCCTTCCTATTCATCTGCATGTACCACCCCAAAACCTGAAACTTTCATCCCCTAGATTTCTACTTTGGTTTTAAAAGATCTAGCCCTAAATCATGTAAATGGGATATAGGCCTAACTTCCTTTCTGACATTTCTACGCTATCGATTTGACGATTTCATTTTTAAACAAGATTTATTAAAAAAACTGAGATAAATATGAAAAGACGGAAGAGACTTGCCCAATGTTTATGCCACCATCTTGTTTCTTATTGTTCTTCCCCAACTTTACGGGTGCATAGAAATGTCGGAAATGAAGTTATATCCCATTTACATGATTAGGGCTACATCTTTTAGAAGGAAAGTAGAAATCTCGGGGGCGAAAATTTCAGGTTTTTGGTCGGTACATGCAGATGAATGGGAAAGATTCCGAGACGTTAGTAAATGATTTTTACTCTCTAGAAGCCTCCTGGCATAAGATTAGATTAGACAGCTGGGAGCCGTCTGCTTCGTCCTTCGACATGTTCGAGGAATTTTTAAACATTTAAAAAAATTTTTTTCCTCATACACAACGGTTGCCGTACACAGATGGCTCATGATCGTGCAGCCGCCATTAGGGGGTTAAAAATGCAAAATCCCCCCGTCGAGCCTCATCTTTTTTTGTCTTTATTTCATAAAAATATATGAGAAGAATGGACCAAAATATGATTATTATTCCATTTTGGCCTGAAATGCACCAAAACGGGGAAAAATAAACATAAAGGACAAAAATCAGTGACTTCAGCTTTCGCACAACTTCTCTTCCCTGCTTTATCCAAACTTAATACGTAATCATATGGCCATTGAGTTCAGCGGAACAACCGATAAAACAGAGTCCGAAGCTTTTGGTCTAAATATAGATTAGCCATAATTCGAACCCGGGGGATGGGGGGGGGGTAAGTTAAAACTTAACGTTAGAAGTTCTAACGTAAATTAAACTGCCTAAGTTAGATCTACTTAATATACTTCTAGTATATGGACAATAGGGTGACTGACTGACAGAGGTAAAAGTTTTGCCCCTTTCACCGCATTCACACAGCAAAGAATGGTCATGGTTTTGAGGGGAAAATCAAAGTTCATTGCATTTTTGTCATATGGTTATGTTATCTAAATGAGTTTGGTTTCAAATTAAAGACAATAAAATGCTCCAAATTTAACCTACTTAGTTTACATTTGGTTAATACCGTAATGATGTGGCATTAAAAAAAGGAAGTTTAAAGTCTCATATCTTGTGAATAAATGTAACATATTTTTGTGAACTAGCAGGTTTTTGTAGTAAATGATAATGGGAAATCAAATGGAAATGCTAATTTTTCACCTTTCCTTTAATAGGATCAAGTGTCAGAATTGATTTCAAATACCCTCTTCCCACTCCAGAAAGCCCAATGCACAAAGAAGCCCTCTTACTGTATGTTTCTTTGTTGATTTTGAACAGTGATAAGTCATACATGGCATCTGTGGTGGACTTCTTCCATGATGCATATGCGGGCTCAGCCCCTGTAGAGAATGACAAGATCATTTGGGTGAAGTTTGAGAAGCCAGATGTCACTGGTAAGTTAAAAGAATTAGAAATACATAACCTGTTGTTTTGTGATGTTCCAGATTTTTCTCTCTTTTTTTGAATACAACCCTCTCTCTAGATAAATTTGTATTTAAAATAGGGTATTTATATCAATTTTAGATTCAAAGTGTGATTTCATTCAGTGTCTATGAAATCTGTCAGGGCCAAAAACCCAGGAAAACTCATTGCAGATCAAACTACCCCCCAGTTTTGGCCAGTGCTCATGAAAGTTGGCGGCAACATTGGTCTTTGGGTAAAATTGGTTGCCAAAAACAAAGGAAAGCTCATTGCAGATTGAACTACTTTCTCATTTTTTTTAGCATTACTCATGTAATTTGACACAAACATTCATTTTGGGCAAATACATGCAAGATTCATTTTCCAAATTGTTGGAAACTGCATTGCCATGGTAATGGTCTAGTGATATTTCTAGTTGTATTAAGCAGTTATAATGACACCTCTTATATACAGTAGGCTGTACATACCGATTTGTTGATTTGAAAAAATACCACTATACATTTCGGAGGGGGGGGGGGGTGTGGATGTGGGCTGTTTATGTGCATGTATGATGTACACGTAGACCTACTTCTTTACTCTTATGTCGAGTTAGTTGCAATGATGTACATTCTTTGTAAAAACGGTATGAATTACTGTAATCCAAGGTCATCAAATGCCATGGATGAGGATGCTCTGTTGATTAGCACCTTTCTCATTGGCCTTGGAGATTTGTTGTGCCTTTTTTCTTGTTAGTTTTCTTATTTGTGCTGTATTGTAATATAGAAATATGCCTTGCTGTGGAGAATAGGTCATGCCCTATAAAATATCAAAAATTTAAGGCCTGTAGTAACATAACTCCACATTATTCTAAAAATTTTCACCTTTTTGAGACCACTCCCTCAATATTGAGAGTTTGTCTTCAATAACATCTTTTGTTTTGCAGATAACATGAACCATTCACAAGAGGCTCCAGATTGTCCCCTATTTTTAGTGATTGGTTACACCAATGGAGTACAGATATGGAGCATTTTGGTGAGTAAAAATAATATTTCTCAAAGCTACTGTTTTCTGCAGTGTCCAACCTGCTTTAGTTTGTGTAGTAATAGTTGAGTGACATTTTAATCAATGCATCAGCATCAGTCTTTTTGTTGTGAGCAGTGGGTTGGATCAATATTTTCTGTTGTTGGCTAGTTTTAATACTTGTACTTGTTTCTTGTCAATGTAAATTGCCTGTTGTATTGAACTTGAAATAAATTTCACCCTGATGATAAGTTGGTTTAAAAAGAAAAATGTTGGCGAAGGTTGAAAAAAAAAAAGCCTTCTAAAATATATATTATAAGAGAAAAAATCTCTATGAAGTTTCGATTTTGTGACTTTATACAAGGAGGTATCCCAAACTGTTAGATGATACCAAACTTGAATGGTTGAAGGGATCATGGTCCAGGCTGGAGATTGCTATATATATCAATTAATGGTGTAAAATTCACAAGGCAAAATGCTGAAAATTTGATAAAAATTGGATAACAAATAATGAAGTTATTGAATTATTGAGTTATTATTATTATTGCATTATTCCGGTGAAATATTTCTATGCATGTCTTCATGAGTATGCAGTTGGTGGGTTGATGATGTCATATCCAGTGGGGTTGCTAGGATTTTTTTCCTGGGGGGGGGGCACTGAGGGGCCCTTGCTTTTTCGGGGGGGGGGGCACCATTTTTGCGGTGTGTTTATGTGTCACAGGTGCGGATCCGACTTTCGCCAGTAGGGGATGGGGCCTGAAATTTCCCCCGATCAGTCACTTCTTAGTTTTATTCTTATAATCAACATAAAATAAACAAAATAATCTCATGAGCCTTATAAAAAGTGTGAGCGCGAAGCGTGAGCGATTTTTTTTTTTACTTTTGTGTATTTTGTCCTGAAAATTTAATATTCTGGGCAATGTTATGTGTGATCCTGAACAAGATAGTATGTAACTAGATAGTTACTGCGAGCGCCAAGTGCGAGCAGAAATTTTTATTAACAGTTCTAGCATTATCGAAAAGGGACCTGTTAAGGACTGCTTACAGTTATTCACGAAGACAGTATATATTTCAACAATGCGTGCGCGAAGCGCGAGCAAATTTTTTTTGACATTCCGACCTAAAAAAAATGGTCATTCTAAACATTTTTTGTATTAATAAATGGGATAGGTATGTAACTAAGAAATTGAGATTTTAGACCTAAAAACGGGACACTCTATTCATATTTTGTAAATCATGAATAAGATATAGTTATTTGAGTATCATTAATAATGCGATCGTGAAGCGTGAGCAGACAATTGATATTCTGATGTGAAACTGGATTGTTTAAGTACTACTTCAATAAAGAACATGCAGGCTATCGTGCATGTTTTAGATTTAAACCTAGAATCTGGGCATACTGAATTTGTTTAATGGGACATTATGGAATACACGTATACAATAGTAACTTGGCTAATCAAACAATGTGACCATGCAGCGTGAGCTTAAAATGCTGATTTGATAACCATAAAACGAACATTTTACAGAGCACTTTAATTTGTAAATATTGAAAGCTCGATGTCTGAGCTAAAACATGTTTTGTACATGTATATTAACTACGCCACTGGTCATATCCCCACTTGTTCTTTCGTATTTTATTATGAAATTAGGTTTATTCAAAAATTTTCCACCAATAACTAAAAAATTGGATTGACAACTGATTAAGTGCATTATTTATTTATTGCCGCAACTTATTTCATCATAATGGAGACACATCATTTACACATGTATGAAAAAAATGAAACAAATATGATTTCATGTAATAGAATAAGAAAAAGGAAAGTGGGGATATGATATCATCAGCCCACCTAATGAATATTCATGACAATGTGCATATCTGTAAATCACAAAATAGTGAAAAACTTTAGAATTCAATAACTTTGTTATTTGCTATCTGATTTTGATGAAGTTATCAGCATTTTGCTCAGTAAATTTTACCTTATTTATTTAGATATCATAAATATTTTGATATATGTGATTTGTAATGCGCCAAATCCACTCGGCAGAGTGCCCAAGGCGCATGCATCCCTTGCAATATTACATTACTGCATAGGAATCCTGTTTAGTGCTATTTGGCCTTTGCCATGTCAAACAAGTCTCCACTCACTCCTCAATAAGTTTGATGTTAAGAATAACATTTAAAAGGTATTCACAATGATTCAATCAGTCAAATAATGCAATCAGCATTGTGTTTAGATCCAGCTCAGTGAGCAGAACTGTAAACATGACCTCGCTTGTGCACTATATTGCACAATCTGGTGCAATGTTACGTAGTTGCTCAAAGTCCACATCGTATTTTCCCTGTACTTTGGTTTTTTTAGAAGTTCTCATTAATGTAATGCAGTTGAATCCTTTTTATTTTGAATTGTCAATGATATCATGTCACTGTTTTGGCATTCTATGAACATACAAACATTTTAATGACAACAATTGAATCAGTGGTGTCAGGTAGAAATGGTAGAGGTAAATAGCAGAGACAAAATGGCATAGATAAGAATTGTTTAACATGAACTTTTTGACTTTTGCGATTGGCTCACATGTACACTACTAGTAAGCCCCACTTCTCCCTAGTCTTGTTTGGTTCCAGACCTTGTCTTTCAGCACTGCAATTTCCTGGCTAGCACCACAATGAGCCAGCTAGCCACACACTTTTAGTGCAGGACCTGTGTCCGGGGGGGGGGGGGGGGGGGGGGGGCACTCAGTATATAATGCATAGTGGGTATGTGCCGCGGAGGGGACCCCCATTTTCACACTCAAATTTCCGTTCCAAGGCATAGCATTTTTGCCTTGTTGAGAAAAAGAACAAAGAAAGCCGCTCCAAGGCATAGCATTTTCTTCTTATCGAGAAAAAAGAAGAGAGAAATCCGCTCCAAAGCTTCGCATATTTTTTCGTTACGCCGCTCCGATCGCATTGAATGAGCTGCAATTTTGGTGAAAAGCGGCCGCAGAGCTCCCCCGGCGGAGGCCGCGCTAGCTGCATCATGCACGCATGACCGTTCCATAGGGATGCATACGCACTCACACGCTAGCAATCTGTTCCAAGGACCCCCGTTTTCACAAACTTTTGTCGTTCCGAAGCCCGTTCCGAGGACCCTCCTTTTTACAATAAGCCCACTCCAAGGCCCCTGTTTTTGTCTCGCCCGCGGCACACCCCCACCACTTTTTTGGTCGAGTGCCCCCCCCCCCCCCCCCCCCGGCCTGTGTCCAGGCTAACAAAGAGTCACAATTGATCCAATCATCCTTACATGTAACTATATACATGGAAATCCATCAATGTAATGAGTTTTTCTTCTGGAAATGTGCACATTGTTGTTTGTAGACCCCGGGGGGGGCCACTTCCATTCACAAGTGGATACCATGCGCGACCATGGGGTCTCGAAAAGCACCCTAAACACGTAATATCCATATTCTGAAAATGCACCCCTTAACAAGTATTGGCGTGTGAAACCCTACCCTTAACAAGTATTGGAAACAAAACAATATACTCTTGGCAAATATTCCCTGAAATGAACCCCTAAACAAGTACAGGAATGTTTTATTGTTACGGGTCCTTCGGTTGTCGGCTTTACCTTATTTGGTTTAGTACGACCCCATCTTCTACACCTCGCGCAAATCGGACTCTAAACACGAAGTGTTGGGGCAAAAAGGACATCCTTTATAAAACATTTTAATTTTGTTTTATCATCCCCGCAAATTCGACCCTAAACACATAATTTTCCTAGCGAAATAGATACCCTTTTTTCATTATTTTTGTGTTTTTGACACCCTTATCACGTTACGTACGTAACGTGCCCTATCGTGAAAAAGACATCCTTTTACGTGTTTTTTTGGACGCGCATGGTATCCACTCGTCAATGTAAGTGGCCCCTCCAGGTTGTAGACAAAGGAGAAGCACACTGAATTTTTAAGAAAAGAATGAAGGTACATGTATGAATATACATCATATCTAGGAGATGTTGGCGCTGCTGGCTTTCAATAATTGTGGTTGATCGAATCAATCGCAACTCTTTGTAAGACAGGGCCCAGATAGCACCATAATATTTACCTTGCTAGCCCACTTTGGTAAAGTATAGTCTAAAACCAAAGTGGGCTAAGCTTAACCTCAGGAAATTGGTAGACTAAACAAAACAGTGACAATATCATCAAAATCAGACAAAGAATAACAATGTTATAATGTTTTAAAGATTTGCATTATTTTGGTGAAACATGTCTTCATGAATATTCAATGAGCAAGCGTAATTGATGTCATTTCCCTACTTGTTCTTTTGTATTTTATTACATGACTTTATATTTATTCAAATTTTGTCCTCCTAGAACTACAAAAATGTGCATAAATATTTATTGCTGTACATGTAACGTAATAAGGTCATACAAAACTCATAGAAACATGTATGAAAATATGAAATACTTTAGTGTACACGTATGAATACAAAATAATATAGGAAAAGGAAAGTGGGGATGTGACATCAGCCCTCTTCGTAAATATTCATGACGTGCGTAAAAACATTTTCCCAAAATGCTGCTAAATTTTAGAATTCAATAATTTTGTTATCTCTTAAATCAGATTTTTGCGGTGAATTTTACTTATTTATATGGTATTCTCAATACTTGGATGCTTAAAGCTTTCTTGTACATTCTGTCTTTCTTGGACTCTTTCTTGTTGATCTTTCTCTTAAATTTTTTGCTTCGGCTGAGCGAGATCTAGTCATCACTTTTCCTGTTTGTCTGATGTGTTTGCCCATTAGTCCGTTGGTCTTTTGGTCTGTTCCAAAATGTTCAATTTTTGTGCAACTTGCTCTCATTTTTTACTTACAATACAAGTGCAACAGTTACGTTCATACTTGGTACATATGATCCTTGGACAATACCACATGTCACCTTATGCAAATGATGGGGTCAAAGGTCATCAAGGTGTCAAAAGGTCAAATGATACAAGGTCATGTACATTTTTTGAAGTTTTGGTTAAACTTGCTCATTTCTTTATTTTTGCATCAATTTTGATCACACTTGGACCAAATGATCCTTAGGTAATTAGCACTTGTATGTTGTTGAGGATGATGGATCAAAGGTCATCTCAGGTTAAATGGTCAAGTTTTTGCTCAACTTGCTCTCATTTCTTTGTTTCTGCATCAATTATGTTCACACTTCTACCACATGTGTATACGTGATGAAGATGGGGACAACGGTCATCGAGGGGTCAAAAGGTCAAATGACATGTCCTTCCATTAAAAAAAAACAAGTTTTGTGCAACTTTTTCCCATTTCTTTATTCTGCATTAATTTTAATCACACTTGGTTCAAATGATCAATGAGTAATATATGGCACGCATATAAGGAATCAATTAAATATATATTTCACTTAAAAAATATATCTTTCTCCTACACTAAACCATTTCACTTAAAGAAATTTATATTTCACTTTTAAAAATATATTCCACTTTATCAAAAAAATATATTTCACTTTAAAAAATATGTTTCACTTTTCAAAAAAAAAGTATTTCACTTTTCCCAAAAAAAATATGTTTCACTTTTCAAAAAAAATATATTTCACTTTTCAAAAAAAAAGATATTTCACTTTTCAAAGAAATATATTTCACTCTTCTAAAAGATATATTTCACTTTTCAAAAAGAAAATATTTCACTTTTCTAAAAAAAATATATTTCACTTTTCCCAAAAAAATATATTTCACTTTCCAAAAAAATATATTTCACTTTTCAAAGAAATATATTTCACTCTTCAAAGAAATATATTTCACTCTTCTAAAAGATATATTTCACTTTCCAAAAAAATATATTTCACTTTTCCAAAAAAATATATTTCACTTTTGAAAAAAAAAATGTTTCACTTTAAAAAAAAAAATCATTTCACTTGATACATTTTAATTTTGAGAGAAAACAAATCCTTTCACTTTTGTTGGATAACACATGCGGCTGCCGTATTAGACCGTAACTATCCTCACGGAAATGTCCATTCCTCTCGCTACGAAAAACATTTCACTCGTGTTGCAAATTCATTTCACTCAATTGCAAAAAAATACGTTCCTCTTTTTTCTCGGCCTGTAGGCGGCGCGCACCATTGTTGGCGGGATGAGGAGAAGATACATGATATATCTATCTATCTCTCTCTCTCTCTCTCTGCCTAACATATATCCATCTGTTTAAATATGTCTATCCTTCTATCTATCTATCTATCTATCTATCTAATATCTATTTATTTCGTTTAATATGTCTGTATATCTGTGTATTTATCATTCAATCTTTATATCTATCTATCTATCTATCTATATGTCTATCTGTTCAGAATACATATGTCTACTTTTTATCTTTAAATCTAATAACTATTGATCTGTCTAAATAGTTATGTCTGTTTATTTGTTTGTTTATCTATTTAATATCTATCTATCAAATTTGTTTAATATGTTATTCTATCTGTCTACCTATCAATAAATATATCGATCTATTTTCTCTCTCTCTCTCTATCTATCTTTCTATCTATCTATCTATCTATCTGTCTGTCTATCTGTGTATGTACCTATGTATCTACCTGTCTCTGAATCTATGTGTATATCAAATGTGATATCATTATCACCGCTGGGAATCATCGTATTTTTTTCAGCAATCATCAGTATCAGCCTCCTCATCGTATTTTTTATCGTCAATGTCTATCTGTCCGATACCTATCTATCTGTTTATATCTATCTACCTATCCATCTGTCTATCTATCTGTCTATCTATCTATCTATTAATCAGGGGCCGCGGAACGGTTTTCAAAGCGGGGGGGGGGCTGACCATGCAAAAAATCACAATCATACGGCCTGTTTACGGTTTTAGTTGGAAAAAAGTAAAGGGGGCTGCCCCCCAGCTTCCGCGGCCCCTGTTAATATATATCTATCTTCTATTATCTCACCTATCATTTATCTCTCCATCTATCTATCTATCTATCTTTCTTGTATGTATCTGTTTGAATATGTATGTCTGTTTGTCTATTTATCTTTCATACTTATATCCACTCATTTGTTTAAATAATTATGTTTGTTTATCTCTGCATCTACGACAGACCACCTAATTCGTCCGTACGACGAATTAAAATCTAATTTCACTTGTTACATTTTAAATCTGAGATAAAACAAATCCTTTCACTTTTGTTGGATAACACATACGGCTGCCGTATAGACCGTGAGTAAATTTCGTTCTTCACGTAAATATCCATTCCTCTCGCTACGAAAAACATTTCACTCATGTTGCAAATTCATTTCACTCAATTGCAAAAAATACGTTCCTCTTTTTTCTCGGCCTGTAGGCGGCGCACACCATTGTTTGTGGGACGAGGACAATGCACCACGAGGTGGGCCCATAAACACAAATCGTAAAGTTTGAATTTATCGCTGATTATACACAGCTGCCAGGGCAATCAGCTGTTGCATTCGGCCCTACGATCAATCGCTAACCTTAGCACGGCCGGTCTGGCTATAACGTTTTGTAGGCATGAGGCATGAATGCTTTTTACATACACTATCTACGGAGCTGAATGGTCAAGGTATAAGTGTTGAAATTTCCCTTTTCTCCATTCTGTCTGTCTTTTACTTCATTGACATACGATGGTCATAATGATTGATGAAATGAAGCTTACAAAAAGCTACATTTCACTGGTCAACTCACTTGTACCTGCACTGCAAAACCAAATTCTCTCCATTTTTTCCGAGACGTGATGAGGGGGGGGGGGGGGTCACCATCTTTAGAACAGACATAAAAAGTGAGTATTCGGGACTGAAGATGGATGATGACGTCATCGCTCAGCTCGAAAAGGTTGGTGTTAGCCATAGAGATACTTATATAACGCGTAATTAGTATACATCTCTGTGGTGTTAGCCGAGAATGTCCATGATGTCATTACCCAACTTCAGTCCCGTATACTCACTTTTTATGTCTGTTCTAAGGATGGTGACCCCCCCATTCATGTCTCATACAAAATGGAGAGAATTTGGTTTTGCAGTGCAGGTACAAGCGAGTTGACCGGTGAAATGTAGCTTTTTGTAAGCTTCATTTCATCAATCATTATGACCATCGTATGTCAATGAAGTAAAAGACAGACGGAAGGGAGAAAAGGGAAATTTCAACACTTATACCTTGACCATTCAGCTCCGTAGATAGTGTATGTATGAAGTATTCATGCCTCATGCCTACAAAACGTATAGCCAGACCGTGCTAAGGTTAGTGATTGATCGTAGGGCCGAATGCAACAGCTGATTGCCCTGGCTATTGTGCATAATCAGCGATAAATTCAAACTTTACAATTTGTGTTTATGGGCCCACCTCGTGGTGCATTGTCCTCGTCCCACCAACAATGGTGTGCGCCGCCTACAGGCCGAGAAAAAAGAGGAACGTATTTTTTGCAATTGAGTGAAATGAATTTGCAACATGAGTGAAATGTTTTTCGTAGCGAGAGGAATGGATATTTACGTGAAGAACGAAATTTACTCACGGTCTATACGGCAGCCGTATGTGTTATCCAACAAAAGTGAAAGGATTTGTTTTATCTCAGATTTAAAATGTAACAAGTGAAATTAGATTTTAATTCGTCGTACGGACGAATTAGGTGGTCTGTCGTAGATGCAGAGATAAACAAACATAATTATTTAAACAAATGAGTGGATATAAGTATGAAAGATAAATAGACAAACAGACATACATATTCAAACAGATACATATAAGAAAGATAGATAAATAGATAGATTGATGGAGAGATAAATGATAGGTGGATAGATAATAGAAGATAGATAGATATATATTAACAGGGGCCGCGGAAGCTGGGGGGGGCAGCCCCCTTTACTTTTTTCCAAAACCGTAAAAATGACCGTATGATTGTGATTTTTTGCATGGTCAGCCCCCCCCCCCCCGCTTTGAAAACCGTTCCGCGGCCCCTGATTAATAGATAGATAGACAGATGGATAGGTAGATAGATATAAACAGATAGATAGGTATCGGACAGATAGACATTGACGATAAAAAAATACGATGAGGAGGCTGATACTGATAATGATTGATGAAAAAAATACGATGATTCCCAGCGGTGATAATGATATCATATTTGATATACACATAGATTCAGAGACAGGTAGATACATAGGTACATACACAGATAGACAGACAGATAGATAAATAGATAGATAGATAGATAGAAAGATAGATAGATAGATAGATAGAGAGAGAGAGAAAATAGATCGATATATTTATTGATAGGTAGATAGATAGAATAACATATTAAACAAATTTGATAGATAGATATTAAATAGTTAAACAAACAAATAAACAGACATAACTATTTAGACAGATCAATAGTTATTAGATTGAAAGATAAAAAGTAGACATACGGATAGACATATGTATTCTGAACAGATAGACATAAGATAGATAGGTAGATAAATAGATAGATAGATAGATATAAAGATTGAATGATAAATACACAGATATACAGACATATTAAACGAAATAAATAGATATTAGATAGATAGATAGATAGAAGGATAGACATATTTAAACAGATAGATATATATTAGGCAGAGAGAGAGATAGATAGATAGATAGATATATCATGTACCTTCTCGTCCCGCCAACAATGGTGCGCGCCGCCTACAGGCCGAGAAAAAAGAGGAACGTATTTTTTTGCAATTGAGTGAAATGAATTTGCAACACGAGTGAAATGTTTTTCGTAGCGAGAGGAATATTTCCGTGAGGATAGTTACGGTCTAATACGGCAGCTGCATGTGTTATCCAACAAAAGTGAAAGGATTTGTTTTCTCTCAAAATTAAAATGTATCAAGTGAAATGATTTTTTTTTTTTAAAGTGAAACATTTTTTTTTCAAAAGTGAAATATATTTTTTTGGAAAAGTGAAATATATTTTTTTGGAAAGTGAAATATATCTTGTAGAAGAGTGAAATATATTTCTTTGAAGAGTGAAATATATTTCTTTGGAAAGTGAAATATATTTTTTGGAAAGTGAAATATATTTTTTGGGAAAAGTGAAATATATTTTTTTAGAAAAGTGAAATATTTTCTTTTTGAAAAGTGAAATATATCTTTTAGAAGAGTGAAATATATTTCTTTGAAAAGTGAAATATCTTTTTTTTTGAAAAGTGAAATATATTTTTTTGAAAAATGAAACATATTTTTTGGGGAAAAGTGAAATACTTTTTTTTTTAAAGTGAAACATATTTTTTAAAGTGAAATATATTTTTTTTGATAAAGTGGAATATATTTTTGAAAGTGAAATATAAATTTCTTTAAGTGAAATGGTTTAGTGGAAGAGAAAGATATATTTTTTAAGTGAAATATATATTTAATTGATTCCCTATATGCGTGCCATAGTAATACCCAGTGTGTTGTTGAGGATGATGGGGTCGAAGTTTTTTTTATCACCTGATTGATTTAAAGATGATGTAAAATCTAATAAGACACATTTTTAATTTATATCCTTTGCACTGGGTTGTTTGGGGGACATGCATTAACATAGAGTAGCAATTATGGGAATTGTGACATCCACTTTTGGTGGATTCACCATGAATAAATGCAGGCTTTAACCTTGTAATGTAAAATTTTGATTTCGCCTCCATAGCAGAGCGAGACTATTATAGGCGCCGTCAACATCAAATCTTAATCAAAGGTTAAGTTTTTGAAATGTCATCATAACTTAGAAAGTATATGGGCCTACGGTAGTTCGTGAACCATGGACATAATGGTTATGAAGTATTACTAAACATCCTGCCTGAGTTTCAGGTCATATGACCAAGGCCAAAGGTCATTTAGGGTCAATGAACTTTGGCCATGTTGGGGATGTTGATTTCCATCATAACGTTAAAAGTTTATGGATCTGGTTCATGAAACTTTGACAAAAGGTGGTTTCAACCGCCTCGATCACAAGAATCCCTGTTAAATTACGAGAATTTTTTAAGGCTAAAAAATACCCGTTAATTATTCCTGCATTCACACCGCCCCGAAACACATCCTTCGGGATAAGTTCCCGAAGTAACGAGCATGCGCAGTGTGGTCTGATAAGCAGGCAAGGCGGGAGATTCAAAATCACTAGCCCAGCAGCCACCCACGCCGCCGCGCCCAACGACACGCTGGGATAAAAGTTCTCGTAATTTGCTTTCACATCGCCAAAATACCTGCGACCTTGGAAAAATCCCCACGAAAGTTCTCGTAATTTTGCCAAGTACCTACTATTTAGCGGGTATTTTCTTTCGGGGAAATTACGCGTAGTTTGCTTTCACATTACCAAAATACCTGGTATTTTCTGATCGGGGTAAATTTCCCGATCAGAGAATACATGTACCTGAAACTGGCGAACTTCGAGGCGGTCTGAAACCACCTAAAGAGTAATCAAGTATCACTGAACATCCATTGTGAGTTTCAGGTCATATGATTTAAGGTCAAAAGTCATTTAGGGCCAATGAACTTAGAATATGTTGGGGGAAGCAAAACGAAATTGGTTTAACCTTTTTGAATGTCCTAACTCTGAAAGTATATAGTTCATAAAACTTGGACATACATGTACGTATGTACAAGTAATCAAGCATAAGTGAACATCCTGCATGAGTTTCAGTTTACATGCCTAAGGTCAATGAAATTTGGCTATGTTGGGGGTATTTGATGAATTGCTATCATAATTTTGAAAGTATACATATGAATCTAGTTCATGAAATGTGGACATGAGGGTCATCAAGTATCATTGATTGTCTCTTAATCGTCTTGCACAAGTCTTCAGTCACACGACGAAGGTCAAATGTCATTCAGGGTTAATGAACATAGCACTTTATCATCATATGAATGGTGTTTAAAGATTGTAAATGATTATTCTATACCGGCACTCGTTTTCAAAGTCAGCACTGCTGCTATATTGAATAGCGTAATGGAGGCGAGTCTGCCAGAGGAGCTCCACTAGTTATGTGAAAAAGACAACATTGAATTCAATTATTATTATTATTACTGGTATTGACATCATCACCATCATTACTGCTATTATATAATGATGATGATATCAATAATTAAATGTTAATTATTACTGCAGCCTGCTCTTCAACAGATTAAATTGTAATTGATGCAAAATATGAAATAAGGCATTATCGATAACATCTTTATCACTAGTCCTGTCAATATTATGTAGGGACACAATGATTTCCGCGACTTCAAGGATTTCATGGAAACAGCCCTTTGGAAGTGGCTTTTCAAATGGAAAATCACAGAAAACATATTTTCCCTCACACTGCACAGAACAGCAACAGAAATTACTCCAATATTGTTCTTTTGTCGCGTGATATCGACAAAGAATAACAGCCCCAATACTAGAACTGCAATCGTATCCACTGACGCCTGTGATTTAATAGAGGGCAAGATACAGAAGGAGAGAATACTCTAGATGATATACATTTTCAAAATATTAGAGGGCGCTATTTATTAAAGGAATGGTCACTGATGCGTAAAATCCAGACTTTGGGTTATGTGAAATGATACAATTGGCAAACCCTGAAAACATGAGACCAAAATACATTAAAACAAGGAAGTTATTGCAATTTTACTATTTTATGACTTTGCAATAGAGGGCGCTATTTCTAAAGGTTGTGGTCACTGATGCATACAAAAACATTTGGCATTTGAGTGATGATACCATAAGTAAACCCTGAAAATGTAAGACCAAAATGAATGAAAACAGGGAAGTTATGGCCATTTTACTATTTTCCACTTTTCAATAGAGGGCGCTATTTATTAGGATAATGGTCACTGATGCGTAAAAAACAGGTGAATCATGAGGGATGATACCATGCAAACCCCGAAAATATGAGACCGAAATGAATGAAAACAAGGAAGTTTTACCATTACATTTTGCAATTCTCTGACTTTGCATTTCAATAAATATAAGGTTTTTGAGCGTAGACTATTTTGGATTGGGATTTTGGGCATGAAGATGACATTTTGAAGGGAAAGTCGTATTAGGACATGAAACGGCAACTCTTACGCAATCTACAGCAATTTGTTAGAAGTCTGTAGCATGGGGGATTTTTATAAGGGAGATACGATGGGATTGAAAATGGTATGCAAATGGACTTGAAATTTACAAAATGGCGCCTGGATGGTCATACATTTGGAAAATGAAATAGGAGGTGTACATCTAGGGGTGCTGGACAACATATCTACCAAGTTTGGAGGGATTTGGATGAGGGACGTGGCCTGGGCAGGGTGAACAAACTCTGTGTGTTAATGAATGGGATTTTTGGCAGAAGAAGAAAAAGATTACGGAATTGGAATTTGGAACAAGAACAAGGCATTGTCGCCATTTGGCGTCAATGCAATGAAGTTCATGGTCTAGTTGAGACCCTATCTTCATAATTAATATTTTTTTTTAGGTAATTAATGTCTATTTGCCACCCTCTACTCAGGGGGTAGATTACTAGGGTAGAATACAAATTTCAGTTTTATTATTAGTATTAAAGATGCCCAATGCATTTTTTAGCCTCTTTGTCTTAGGCTGGGAAAGACAAGGGCAAAATACGTTTTTTGTCTAATAATCGAGACCTGTAAAAATCAAATGAAATTCTGGTATGTGTTTCATAATGTTGTAAGTACGTGATTTACAAGCGACTGTCCAATTAGATTAGAGTGTCATATGAACATATTTTCCGGTAAATATGCTCTGATTCATTGGAATGAATTGTACCCTCCTCCCTTTACTTTAATCAGGCAAATGGAGACGCTGAAGAAGTGCTCTCATTACGGCAAGGTCCTGTGAGGATACTCCGTATTCTACCTACACCTCCACATTCCAAGAACCACCATCAAGACAAGAGACCATTGGTAGCCATTTGTGATGGTGCAAGGTAAGCACATGGAATTCATCACGTTTCCCTGGTGATGTTTCATACATAAAAAGGTCTTGCAGGGATACCAAGTTCAAAGACCTTGACTCCCTGCTGATATTCCTCTGTGTATTCAAAGGAAACCATGCTGGCCCTGAACTCTGCGTGACCCATGGTAATAGACTGGGGTGGATGTGGCTATTGTCTCATCTATAATACAATGTCTCTAGGCTAACTTATTTAGTTGTCACAAAAAATATGAATGTTGAAAGGAAGATTATATGGGTCTCAATTTTTGAGGGATAATAACACCTGTTGAGGTAGTTTTTAAGGAAGGATACCATCCTAAAATAATGCCAGTGTTTCAAAGAATTACATGTTTATCCCCATTTGTGGAAGGGGGTAAGATGTAGACATGTCAAATTGGATGACTTTTGCATAAATGAGCAAAAGACCTGTTTACATACATGTATTTTTAAGTACCTTATAATTATATTCTCCATTAAATTGACATTGTACTTGACAACCCTAAAATTGTCAGAGGATTGCCAGACTTAACAACTACATGTACACTATAGGCCTATATCCTACACAAATTCAGGCTTCCTCCTCATTCATTCAAATCAAGTTTGAATTACCCTCATAGTACATACATGTAGGTTCTCTCAGAAAAAAAAATGATTAAGATTGTATTATCTTGATTGAAAAAAGGGTGATACAGTATTTCATATTAAAATAACTTGTAGTTTTTGTACACTTTTCTTTTGAATTATCATAGTCTGAAAGAATAATGTACACAGCTACATCATCATATTATCTGGTTGCAAGAAGAAGTTGACTATTGCAAACTGTATGTGGGAGACTGAAAAAAAAGTATTTTTAATGAATTGTATTTATTGTAAAATTCAGTCATTTGCTTTGTCACAAATTTGTCAGATTTGTCACCTCCAAGTAAAACCCAAACAGAAATGCTTGCACATATTGATTTCTTCTTCCATGCATTTTACATACTGCTGAAGTATAATCCATCCATGTTATTAATACCAGACCAGAAAATATAACCCAGATGTGGAAGACAAAATTGGTAATCCTTAAAGTATTTAAGATTTACCAGGCTCATGAAAGATTAATGATGATTGAACAAGTGATGAATGATCATACATGTATTTCTACAATACATTGAACTGTACTGTACTATACTGTACTGTGCATGTATAGTACAGATATAAAAATAGAGTCACTTGACAGTGTATTTAACATACATGTTCATGTACGGATGTACCAATGATAATTTTTTTTATTTATTTCTTTGAAGACTGAAGATAATTGTATGTCATGTGAGAGTTGAAATAAGAGCGTTCTTTAAAATTTTCCTTATTAAAAAAAAAACAAGTTGAGAACAATCCATCCAAGCCTACATCTCTATTTTGGGTGATAATTGTTTTCTTTTTGTTTAAACCTTATACATGTAGTTCCAGCCAGCCTTTCTGCTCAGTAACTATCCGTTCATTGAAGACAAATGAGCAAGTCCATGCAGTCTCCTTCAAAACACCAGTGGTTGATATAGTTTGTAACAAGAGGTTAGTCATTCATTTATTTACTTGTGATGATGGTGTCATTGTTAGTGATGATGATGATGATGATGATGATAATGATGATGATGATGATTCAGTTCATTTATTTACTTGTGATGATAGTAATAATAGTATCATTGTTAGTGTTGATATTGATTTGAAGAAAAAAAATTATATTTCGTTAATTTAATGAATCTATACTAAAACATACATATGTCATGACTCACACTTGTACTAAAGCACACAAAATCACACCAACACGTATGTAGAACATTGCAACACTTGACTGAAGAGTAAATGAATGGTTTAGAGATGAAAAGATGGTGATAATGGTAGCACTGTTTATGGTTGCAATGGTGACAATGGTGGTGGTGATTCGATGGTATGGTGATTTGATGGTGATGGTGGTTGTGATGATAGTAGTGGGAGTGGTGAAGGTGGTACATGTAGTTGTAATGATCATGATGATGACAAGCGTGATGATAAAGATGATGATGCTGATGGTGATGATATTGATTATGACAATGATGATGGTGTTGATTAAGACGATGATGATGATGATGATGGTGGCGATGGTGATGATGATGATGGCGATGATCATGCTTACATTTAATAGCAGTGAGGATAGGAAATTAGGGATAATTACAATATTGATGAAGAAAGCTATTGATATTGATTATGACAATAATGATGGTGTTAATTAAGACGATGATGATGATGATGATGGTGGCGATGATCATGCTTACATTCAATAGCGATGAGGATAGGAAATTGGGGATAATTACAATATTGATGAAGAAAGCTATTGATATTGATTATGACAATGATGATGGTGTTGATTAAGACGATGATGATGATGATGATGGTGGCGATGGTGATGATGATGATGGCGATGATCATGCTTACATTTAATAGCGGTGAGGATGGGAAATTAGGGATAATTACAATATTGATGAAGAAAGCGTGTGATTAAGGTGATGATTGTTCAGCGACAATAGGTATGGTAATGAAGAGGACGGTGATTGTTTCTAATGAGCACATGCTTAATTGATGATATTGATGATGCATGTGTAAGTGTATGTTACACTACCGGAGTTTGGATGTTAATGATCAATTCTTTGTTTGATTGTTTTTCATGATGATGCTGATGACAACTATGAAAATTTAGAAATGGGGATGATGTCATTAAAGATTATGTGATCTTTACAGTGTGAGGCATGAACCTAATGTATGACAATTTCTTGTAATCACATTAATTGTTAGTCTATGATTTCTAATTAGATGTGCAAGTGTTCTTACCTATCTTTTACACATATATTTGCGTTCGTGATTCACTATCCAGAATGCTATTCTGTTTCTTTCTTCAATCTGTATTCTATGTACCTAGAATTTTGTATTAAGATTTTCTCTCTTTCCCTCTTTATCCATCCGACTGTCTCTCTTGTAGGTTAATGATTGTAGCATTGCAAGAGAAGATAGCAGCATTTGATGCTGCATCATTCAAGCATCGTTTCATTATTACTAGCTGTTACCTAGCAGGTCCCCCCAACATCAACCCCTTAGCTCTTGGGACGAGGTGGCTAGCCTATGCAGACAAAAAGGTAGGATTCCTCACCAGGGCTCAAGTCAAGCCATATACATTTCATGCTGTATAAGTAGTGTTGGCAGGGAGACAAACCCTTTTCACATGGAATACTTAAGACTGATCTATTAAAAGTAATTGGTATGAGTCAAGCCATTGGTATGACATCTCTTTAGGGTTTTTACATAAAGATGAATTAGTAAATTCCACAATAATATCTGTATTGCTGTGAATCTTTATTTTTTTTCTTTTCACATCACATGAGAAATATCATATACATTGTCACATTAATTATACCGAAATTTCTCTGATAGAAAATGTCTTCTCTGTTTTAATCATTTTGGTTTAATTTATTTTGGTATAATATATATTCTTACAATATATTGAAAAGAACAAATGAAAAATGCACAAGGATCTATACTGTTTTTGTGCTCACTACCTTTGATCATCACCAGCCCTCTTAAATACAAACTGTTTTTATCTTTCTTTCTCTGTCTGTCTCCATTTCTGTTCCTCTTATTTTCTCTCTCTCTTTCTCTTTGTAGCTAATCCCATCACACCAGTCAGGAGGCGGGGTTTGTAGAGATGCTTCCAAGTCATATAAAGCTACAGTCATTCATGCAGCTAAGGTAAGCAATCAGATGAATATCAAATGAAATTATGTAATATTAGAATACTGGTTTAACTCTGGTATAATACCATCCATAATCCTGTTGTAATACAGGAATGGTATAACACAACACAAGTGTAACTATGGTGTAACACTATTCATGCAACTAAGGATTAATGAAATGATGAGTCACACACTCTGCTGATTAGGTAACCAATCAAATGATTAATCAACAATATGGTGTTCAATTTAGTATTAGCCAATCTGCAAACCAATAAATATCAAAGCATTGTATAGATCCATTCTGAGTAATGGAATTCAGCCATTTTTATATGGGTGTGCATGTGTTACACACTTCCACATCTCATGAAAACACAATCTATTAAGAACTCTGAAGTCTGTTAAAAATCAAATTCATACTTTTAGTGTATTATGAGAATTACTACTTTTTTATGGAAGCAAAAACAAGGTATTTCATAAGTCCACAGGCATAATTTATTGAACTTTCTTGATAATAAATACTGTCAGTCGGACAAATGCTCTGAAAAGATCAATTTAGACTTCACTCTCAATGAGAAATTTTATTAATCAGGGGCCTGATGTTGAAAGAGTGTTGCCTTCTTTGTTTCTCTCATTCATTACACTAACTGATAGGGTAATATTACACTGAATCAATATATTCATATCTCTCCCATAACCTGACAACATTCTGAGGCCACTTTTCCTTTAAGTTTGTAAATAATGTCATGGTACATTTGGTTTACAACAGTGATTTTTTTTAAATCTTAATATATGTAAATAATGTTAAGATAGTTTATAAATGTTAATCCCTGTCCAAATAATGTTGTAGTTTCTCTATCATACTCTAGGCTATTACAAAAGGTATCTCAGTGTTCAGTGAATCCTTGGGGAAATATGCATCTGCCAAGCTGTCTAACTCACCACCAAGATCACCTGAAAGTCCTGGGGAGAAGACTAGTAGTAGCCCTCCTCACAGACAGGGTACCCCTGGGATTGTCACTGTGGTTGATGCATCTTCTTTAGAAGGGGAGGTAGGTTTTAAAATACCCATCTATGTAAAGTGATATTTTGATTGTGACAATGCTGCAGTTTGTTGGAAATAAGATGTAACTTTGCTATATTCAGTCTCATACACTGAATATAAGGTATGAATGGAAATGTCTTATGTGTAATTTTACCTACTAATATTTCATGAGTATTATTAGATGATTTTCTGTATTGAGCTCTCCAATCTATCAAGCATGATGCTAATAATTGATGAGTATTTCTTATTCGGGTATGCAGTCCTTTCTTTGGACTTCTTGCCTTATTCCTATATCAATTTCTAAAAGATTATAGGATTTATTTGGTCAAACAAACTGAAATTCTTCAACCACAAAGAAAGAATATGTGTAATAGAGAATTATGCCATGTCTCTTTATCTTGTATGTTACACATGGAATATGAATAGGAAGGGAAAATGTTCTGAAAATATAAATTCCATGCATGTAGCAAGTAGTGTTGCTCCTGAACAAAAGCAAAGTAACTTAATTATTACTCTATATTTGCAATGCAATGAATACATTAAAATCACATTTTAAATTGCAAATTTACATTTTGTGCAAATTTTGTCATATTCGATGTGATGTTATATCCATATTTGATTATTCAAAGTATGAAAATTAATAGAAAATTGACCAGCATTACCAATCTGAGATTTAAAAGTAGATTAATTTTGAATGTATCAAAGCTGTGTCACATGATAATGATCTTTTAAGGTATTGATAGTTTGATACTCTTTCTTTAACAGTTTAATGTTACAGATGACAGCTCCGGGGATGGAGTTGTAGCTCATTTCCAGGCACATATCAATGAACCTGTCACAGCAATGACCTTTGACCCCAGTGGTAGGCTACTGTTCACTGCTGGTGCCCAGGGTCATGTCTTTCATATATTCCGCATCACAAGCCATCCCTGTAGATCAGGCCTAGGGGCTGTGCATCATCTATATATCTTATACAGAGGAGACACTGCTGCAAAGGTAAGCACCTCATGGAAAGTGTAGATCAGTCCAGTCTAATGTGCATTATCTATAACACTGATGCAAATTTAAGCACATGATGAGTGTAGATCAAGCCTTGGTGATCTGCTTCATCTAAAACACTGATGAAAGGAAAGCACCACAAGAAGAGTGTAGATAGGCCTCGGTGATGTGCTTCATCTAAACCATTGATGCAAGGTAAGCACTTGATGAAGAGTGTAGATCAAGACTTGGTGATGTGCTTCATCTAAAACACTGAGGTAAGGTAAGCACTTGATGAAGAGTGTAGATCAAGCCTTGGTGATGTGCTTCATCTAAACACTGCAAGGTAAGCACTTGATGAAGAGTGTAGATCTAGCCTTGGTGATGTGCTTCATCTAAAACACTGATGCAAGGTAAGCACTTGATGAAGAGTGTAGATCAAGGCTTGGGGATGTGCTTCATCTAAAACACTGAGGCAAGGTAAGCACTTGATGAAGAGTGTAGATCAAGCCTTGGTGATGTGCTTCATCCAAATACTGCAAGGTAAGCACTTGATGAAGAGTGTAGATCTAGCCTTGGTGATGTGCTTCATCTAAAACACTGATGCAAGGTAAGCACTTGATGAAGAGTGTAGATCAAGGCTTGGTGATGTGCTTCATCTAAAACACTGAGGCAAGGTAAGCACTTGATGAAGAGTGTAGATCAAGCCTTGGTGATGTGCTTCATCTAAACACTGCAAGGTAAGCACTTGATGAAGAGTGTAGATCAAGGCTTGGTGATGTGCTTCATCTAAAACACTGATGCAAGGTAAGCACTTGATAAAGAGTGTAGATCAAATCTTGGTGATGTGCTTCATCTAAAACACTGATGCAAGGTAAGCACCCAATGAAGAGTGCAAGTCAAGGCTTGGTGATGTGCTTCATCTAAAATACCGATGCTGAAAAGACACATCATTATTTGAACAGGGCAGTCATAAAATTAAATAACCTAGATAACCATCCTTGAAGATACAATATAGAATAATATTAAATCCATTTATAGATTATATTTAAGTAAAGGAAATTTATGAATAGGTAATGGCATATAATTGTACAATAAAAACAAAGCAGAGTACAACAAAATATAAAGTCCGCACAAACCAAAACAAAACAGACAGTGCAGTAAAATCAAAAGATATGCATCTTATGAAAAACATTCAAGTGTTAGAATATGATACAAACTAACATCTAGAGCTATAAATGTTCAGTTAATTTTACAAGGTGTGGTATTGGAAAAAAATGACTAATATCAGATTTAATACTGTAACATAAATCAATCATAATTTTTTTCTTCAAATATTTAATAACAATAATAATAATAGGCATTTATATAGCGCCATCTATCTAGAAATATTCTACTCCGAGGCGCGTTTGATGAGAAAGGTTGAATAGATGAATAGGATTTGATGAGAAAGGTTGAATAGTCATGTAGGGTCCCAATTTATCTAAAGTTCATTAAAATTAATATCAATATAAAATATTTGATGGCACAATGCTATGTCTCATTAAAACAGCACACGTATTTTCCCTTATTGAATAAGTGAAATCATATGATTGATCTTGTTTCCCTGAAAATATACCACTTACGAACCTTTGTAGATATTTTTATTTTTCTAACTTAGTCTTGATCAAGATGATTGTTTTGTTTATTTGTTTCAGGTACAGCATGTATCCTTCACTAATGACAGCCGCTGGGTGGCTGTAAGTACTATGAGGGAGACTACTCATGTATTCCCTATCACTCCTTATGGAGGTAAGAATTATAAAAGGGAGTAGATGGCAGTTTCATATGATCAGGATGCCACATTATAGGCAAAACAGGCAATTCCTTAAATTAAACAACCTTTTTTAAAGCCCATCCTCCACATTTCTGATTGTTTGTCTTGGCTGCAAAGCAGAGTGAGACTATGGATGCTTCTTTTCATGTGGTTCAGGAAGGTCCTGCACCTTGTGGGCTGATATGAATACTTTATTGAATTTCACTGAATACAATGAAGAATGTGAGAGAACTTGATTATAGAATGTGCTGATCTTGAGATTTTTTGTCTCACCTGCGAAGCAAAGTGAGACTATAGGTGCCGCTTTTCCGACGGCGGCGGCGGCGTCAACATCAAATCTTAACCTGACGTTAAGTTTTTGAAATGACGTCATAACTTAAAGAGTATATGGACCTAGTTAATAAAACTTGGCCATAAGGTTAATCAAGTATTACTGAACATCCTATTAGAGTTTCATGTCACATGACCAAGGTCAAAGGTCATTTAGGGTCAATGAACTTAGACCATGTTGGAGGAATCAACATCGAAATCTTAACCTGAGGTTAAGTTTTTGAAATGTCATCATAACTTAGAAAATATATGGACCTAGTTCATGAAACTTGGACATTAGGTTAATCAAGTATCACTGAACATCCTACATGAGTTTCACGTCACATGACCAAGGTCAAAGGTCATTTAGGGTCAATGAACTTTGGCCGAATTGGGGATATCTGTTGAATTCCCATCATAACTTTGAAAGTTTATGGATCTGATTCATGAAACTTAAACACAATAGTAATCAAGCATCACTGAAAATTTTGTGCAAGTTTCAGGTCTCATGATTAAGGTCAAAGGTCATTTAGGGTCAATGAACTTTTGCCGAATCGGGGGTATCTGTTGAATTACCATCATAACTTTGAAAGTTTATTGGTCTAGTTCATTAAACTTGGACATTAAAGTAATCAAGTATCACTGAACATCCTGTGCGCGTTTCAGGTCACATGACCAAGGTCAAAGGTCAATGAACTTTGGCCGAATTGGGTGTATCTGTTGAATTACCATCATAACTTTGAAAGTTTATGGATCTGATTCATGAAACTTGTACATAAGAGTAATCAAGTATCACTGAACATCCTGTTCGAGTTTCAGGTCACATGATCAAGGTCAAAGGTCATGTAAGGTCAATGAACTTTGGCCATGTTGGGGTTTTTTGTTGAATAACCATCATATCTCTGTAAGTTTATTGGTCTAGTTCATAAAAAGTGGACATAAGAGTAACCATGTATCACTGAACATCTTGTGCGAGTTAGAGTAGTATTCAAAGTCAGCACTGCTGCTATATTGAAACGCGTGATGCAGGTGAAACGGCCAGAGGCATTCCACTTGTTACTATTTTGTTTTGGGGTTACCTTTCTTGAAAAAAAAATCATTCAGTTTAGACAAGAGCATCTTTTACCCAAAGTTCCAATATAGTTTTATTACTAAGCAGTGACAAAAAATCGGGTAATATTTCAACTTACTCCTATCACATAAGGGATTTTCAAGTTTGAAGTGTTTTCGGCCTGGCTAATAACACCCCTCTGGATATCTTTCATAGTGATTTAATCAGTAGTCTATACTAGGTTTTCTAATCATCAATTGCATGTGCGATACAATTTGAGTTCAACCATGAACAAGCAACAAATAATTTGCCGGTAAAACAATTTTTTTCATTGAAAATAATTAAATTTTTTAATGCACTTATCATTCATAGAATTCTATTCTCAATCCTGTATTAAAAAGTCAAACAGATTTTTATCAATGTAAGTGACTATTGCAGGGAGGAAAATGATATTTTCAGTAAATGTTATATTGAATTAATGATTAATTTAGGGAGACTAATCTGCAGCCTACTTGGCTGTTTCGGATATTTAAAGGGCTCCATTACTCTCAGCACCATGTATTTTTTTTTCACTGGACAGTTATGAATAGAGATCCTGTTCTTCTCTCCTTTCCTACCTAGGACATGTATGTGCAAGAACACACACATCTCAGAAAATAGTCAATAAAGAGAGTCGGTTTCACAAGAGTGCTGGTCTTGAGGAACTAGAGGAGACTGGAAGATGGAGTCCTGTACATGGTCTATCAGAGAGTCCTACATCATCAGGTGAGTACATGTTTCATGTAGCTGTTATTATATGCTTCTGAAATGCTACTTGGTGATTGCTTAATGGCAAAGGGGTTAAAAAAAAGTAACTCAAAAAGCCTTCGAAATTTCACATATTACATCTTTATGTCCATGAAATGGCCATCTATTTTCTATATTTACCTGATCTGGTTTTGATTTTGTTGGAAGGTATCAAGGAAACAAAGGATGTTTACCTGTTTCTCTGAAAGATTGTTTTACACTTGGTCAACACCATGAAGTCTACACGTGACTACAAAGTGCAGTCCCACATGTAGACTCTCATAGTGTTGAAAATGTATTACTGAAAATGATCGTTGCTTGTTTGATCACTTTCTGTTGATGCACTTGGTCAACATCCCACCATGGTCTGGCATCCTTTGGCAACGCGTTAATCCACACTTTGCCACTCTCGACCCAGGTGTTAAATGGGTACCTGGTAGAATGAAAATCATTGTAACTTGTCCAGTAATGTGTGCGCCTCACCGGCGACTGACTGGAATACTCCTCAGGGAGTAGAGGATGTGCACACATTGTGTGTGAGAATGACTGATTGAATCTGATGACCGGGGTAATAATATATCTGTAAAGTGCTTAGACACGTCGTTCTGATGTATTAAGCGCTATATGAAAGTGGATTATTATTATTATGTGAAATAGTGACATGAATATCAAGTTTCTAAGTCAATTTGAGGTTTAAAAAAAGCCCTGTTTTTTCTCTCCCTCTTTTTGAAAAACTTTGTCTTCTCCAAGTCAGCACTTGTGATATATGCATGTGGAATCACATTATGCATGCAAGACTGACAAAGGATTTCCTCTAGTTTTTTATTTCTCTTTTGATTGTTTGTTTTATAGACCTAATCTAAAAATCTCGTATTTAAAAAAGAATAAAGCACCTCGTAAAATTTGATGTTTTCTATGTTCACAGGTTTCCACACACCGGATTCCATTGCCTCCATTCCTCACAACAGCACACTGAATGTAGCCATTGGTAACCCTCGTCTACCCCCATACCCTCAAACCATCACCATCTTACCATTAGAACAAATCAAACTCTCTACTACACTAAGTGTAGTAGCCACTAGCATGGCAGCAAGCACTACCAAGCCAGTAAGAGGCAAGGCACCTACCCAGAGCTCCGGGGCCAGTGAATACTCAGGGCTTGCTACCTGTTTTGCTATATCTAGAGGGCATGTGCAAGGAGCCAATCAGGTGTCAAGAGAAAAAGGTAAATTATTCCAATTAGATTCTATCTATTTATTCATTAAAATTTTCATTCCTTTATTTATATTTATACTCTTTGAGGTTACTGGATCAAGGTCAAAGGTCATTTTAGATCAATTAATTTGGATAAGAATTTATATTTTCCTCATTCTTTAAAAAAGATGTTGTGTCGATCAAATTAAATGAAACTTGGATGAGTTAGTTATTGGCAAATGACATATAACATGGTTCTTTTTCAAGGTCAATTGAGGTCAACAAATATAGGATCTTATCGCCTAATGGATTTTTTTTTCTCTTTTTGAAAAATAATTTTTTTTAGTTGTTTTCTAAAATGGCACTGCTGCTATATTGAATTGCTTAATACAGGTGAGAATACCAGAAAATTCCACTTGCTTAAATCTCTAATTTGCCATTTTCTTGGAAATAGATATCTTGACACCATAATTGGAGAAGGATTGATACAATATTGTCTAGTACATATGCATAGATCATGTATCTATTTACTCATTCATTCATTCATTTATTGATTTATTTTTCATTTATTTATTTTTAGATAATTTCATTTTTTTTAAATGTATATCTCACCATTTTCATGCAAATAACCTATGGTCAATATTGGTTTTGTCTAGTCATAAGAATCCATTTATTTATGTGTAGAAACTATTGACAGGATTTGTACTAATATACTTTTTTTTCTCTGTCTGCCTTTCTATCCCCTCCCTTTCTTCATGTCTATATTTAATTTCTTTTCTCTTTCTCCTCACCTGTGTCTCTTTGTTTCCATTTTTTCATTTTATTTTCCTGTCTTTCATTGTCTTCTCTGTCCCTTCTCCTTTTCTCCCTGTGTACTGTCTCTGTCCCATCTCTCTATGTCACCACCCATTCCTATTTCTGCTTGTCTTCCATCTCTCTCTCTCTGTCTCCAGATTCTACCAGAGTGTCCCCTATCCCATCCCTCTTCATCATGTCCTGCCATGGGTTCTTGGTGGAATACACCTTAGAGCCAAAGGCTACCCTCCCAGCTAGCGTCAAGAAAGGCGATGATTCACCTCTAGAACTTGTAGCCAGTATGGTGTCTCAATGGAGGTTACAGAGGTAAATCCTTTCCTTCTCTCATATGTAATTGGAATATATTCAGGATGGTCTAGGATCCACCAATATAAGTTTTTTTTTGTCTCTCCTGCATATTGGCAGCATGACAACAGTGAAATCTTAATCAAGGTTATATCCAGTCTAAAGCCTTGGTTAAGGGTCGTGTGGTCCAGTGGTTAGAGCATTGGACTCATAATCGCAAGGTTGTGAGTTCGAATCCCAACTCTGCCATTGTCTCCAATTTGATAACAAGACCCGAGAGTGATATCTGTCATCTCTAAGGTCAGCCACTATGACTGATTAACCTGACGTAAAATGTTTCCTAGGTGATTGGTTATATACCAGCTTGGCGTTTCCCAGCAAAACGTTGTCCTGCTGAGTTCCTACGGGAGTTGCCATAAACAGAAGGGTCAGTAATGTGAAATATATTTGAGTATCAAACATTACAATATTATAAAAATGTAATAGTCATTGAATGCCTTTTTTTCCCCATTAGAATGTAAATATGGCATTTTCCGGCTGTTGAGATTTCTTATTTTAATCTAGCAGCCTGTCTCAGTAATGTTACTTGATTTTAGAATACCTGTTTTAGCACTTACTTTACAAATTTAGTAATTGGATAATAGAAATCTACTGACAAAGATCATATCCTGAAATTCTCAGCCCATTTTATGTGAATTGCATACAGTATGCAAGACTGCCAGGTGCATTCTACTTGATTCATCTTTACATTATTATAATGAAAAAGACAACATACTCACTAGCTGCTCCTCTATATATTACTTATGACATATAGATGTAAGCAGCAGTGAACCATGGTATCCCTTCCAAGTAAAAACTGCTATTTATATATTTTTCTTTTATTTTCCAACTACATGTACATAGAGAATAGTATACTCTTTCAGAAAATTCTGGAAATTTCAAAATATGACCATTCTGACCCAGCCAGGTATGAATCCCTTCAAATGCAAACAGCACAATTTGACATTTTGATTTATTTGTGTGATGCCTAGTCACATTTATTCCCTGTGCTAAAATGGCAAGATTTGATTTGCTATTTCATGACCGACAGTCTTTCACTACCTTAACGTATCTCCTAAGAAGGTGGAAATTCATTAAGTATAGCTATTATTTTTGGATAATTATTCGTGTGCCATGCTGTTCCATACCGGTACTCTTGTTAAGATAGTTAAGCGTACACACTGTCATTTTGTTGAAGTATTCAATTCATTTGTCAAGAATTTTATTTTTATGTTTTATTCCCTAGGCGAAAAAAAAATGCTAAAATTGTACACTGCATTTCAAAACCAGTATGATGTTTGGCTATATAGTGTGCTTTCTTTTCTTCTTTATACAGGGGTATCAACTCACCTGAGTGCAACTTAAGAATACCAGGCAATAGTTTAGTACATCTATTCAGTGATGATGTAGACAGGTCAATCATAGCCACACAAGGTAATTAAAGATTGGCAAATTCTGTTTTACAGGTCTGTATACATACATTTGTGACAACCTGAAATGTCATAAAATCTTTGAAGTTCAACATTTCAATGTGATTCAAGAAGTGCCACCATTTGTGTGAGATCTGTCTCATCATTGCTGCTAAATAATGAATATTTGTCTGAAACGTGAATTGGGTAGAATACTGGTAGCCACTATTATGCAAAGAAGGATAGTATTCCAAGTCTGGAAGCTGCTACAACAAATTTTTTTTGTTTGGGGCTGATCAGAATTTCAACAAATGAATGGTAAGACTGCTTGTGTCAGTAATCAAACAGAGATTGTAGGATGGCATGTATGTTTTGATAGTATTGTTAAGTTACTCAGGTGTCTAATGATAGAGAGATTGAGATGCATTAACAAACTTTAATTTGGAATGCTTTTGGAAAGAGCTAACCAGTGGAATTTCTTATGTACGAGTAAAGTCTGAATTTAGGATCCAAGGCCAAAATTACCTTGATCATTTACATTGTTGCCTTCCAACAGAACTGCATATTATCTTCAATGTCAAGTGTTTCCCATGCCAGAATGCCCCAATCACACTCTATCTATTCCTTAGATTTGAACATTCATGCCTATAGTGCCAGATTGCTGATTAACATTAGTTGACACATCTCTGTTATCACCCTCCGATTTAATTTCACCACATTCAAAACAACACGCTTACATCTTTAAAAGAGCATAATATTGATAACATAGTATTTCATGAGAACTGGATGTTCAAAAGAGAAAATTCATGACACCTTTATTTTATAGAATATATTAATGTATTTATTTTATTTCATGGGGTGCAATGCATAACTATTTTGTAAACATTTTGTGGAAGTACATCATGAAAGCATCTCATTTTTGTAACCTTTGATTCTGTTTGTTTCTCTCTTAGGATCTTTGTACCAGTCACTACCAAGGAATGAATCCTGTGAGAGCCTTACATCAGCGCATAGTAGCAGTCAGGATAGTGACTTTGATGAACCTTGGTTATCACAAGTAAGGCATGCATATATATGTCATGTGTGAGAAAGTGGAGTGGAATTATATTATCCGAGGTTAGTCTGGCAATCACCGTTCTATCTGAGCCCTGAAGGAGAAAGTAATATTGCTGGACCATCTGAGGATGAATACTTCCCACTATACTTCTGAAAGAAATAGTATATTTTATATATCACTTCTATAAGCTAGGATAAAAGATCAATGTAAATCAAGTTCATGAAGAGCCATCCCCATGATATGAGAAAAATCAAGAGCAGCCTGGCTCTAGCCTAAGCCTGAACATCAGACTAAAGCGACTATGCTTAAATTAGCCAGTTCTTTGATAGGCTGGGTTCAGCTGCTTCTTGTCTTCAGCTAGCTTCAATCTTGGTGTGGTTACTTGATTGTGTGCAGGATTTAAACTTCAGAATTTTCACTTACCGGTTTCGAGGTGTTCACATTGTAACTAACTTTGCCGAATGAAATCAAGCAACTCAAAAGTCTTGATGATCAGATGATGGGCATCATTAATTATGTTTATGACTTTAAGCCTCAGAATTTTCACTTACCAGTTTCGATGTGTTCACATTGTAACTAACTTTGCCGAATGAAATCAAGCAACTCAAAAGTCTTGATGATCAGATGAAGGGCATCATTAATTATGTTTATGACTTTAAGCCTCAGAATGGCTTTAAACCTCAGAATTTTCACTTACCGGTTTTGATGTGTTCACATTGTAACTAACTTTGCCGAATGAAATCAAGCAACTCAAAAGTCTTGATGATCAGATGAAGGGCATCATTAATTATGTTTATGACTTAAAGCCTCAGAATTTTCACTTACCGGTTTCGATGTGTTCACATTGTAACTAACTTTGCCGAATGAAATCAAGCAACTCAAAAGTCTTGATGATCAGATGAAGGCCATCATTAATTATGTTTATGACTTTAAGCCTCTGAATGGCTTTAAACCTCAGAATTTTCACTTACCGGTTTGATGTGTTCACATTGTAACTAACTTTGCTGAATGAAATCAAGCAACTCAAGTCTTGATGATCAGATGAAGGCCATCATTAATTATGTTTATGACTTTAAGCCTCTGAATGGCTTTAAACCTCAGAATTTTCACTTACCGGTTTGATGTGTTCACATTGTAACTAACTTTGCTGAATGAAATCAAGCAACTCAAGTCTTGATGATCAGATGAAGGCCATCATTAATTATGTTTATGACTTTAAGCCTCTGAATGGCTTTAAACCTCAGAATTTTCACTTACCGGTTTGATGTGTTCACATTGTAACTAACTTTGCTGAATGAAGTCAAGCAACTCAAGTCTTGATGATCAGATGAAGGGCATCATTAGTTATGTTTCAGTGGAAGGACTATTATAAATAAGCTTACAGAAATCACTAATAATGGGGGTTTTGTTCAACTATTGTTTACATATTTAAAGAAAAATACATTTCCAGGATCAGACCTTATCAATTTTATTTCTAAAAAATTAAGATAATTCAGAATATGCAGAAGTTGAGAAGTGTTTTGTTATAATGTAAAATTTTACATCTATGACAGAAATGAGTCAAATAAGAAATATGGCAGTAAAAGATATTTTTAGTTTGTCACTTTGAAAATGTGAAGAGAATTTAAGTTTCCATTTTCTGTGGTCACTCATATCGTGACTTGCTTTCATAGAAACTGATAGGTCAGGGTAAACAGTTCTGGATAAGGGTTATGAGTAGGGAGGGGATTACAATTAGGATCAAGGTAAGAATAAGTGTTAGTTGTGTCATTGAGTCAATTCTCAAAATCTGTGAGAGGTGATCTTAAATTCATGATGAAACTTTCAGCTAGTCCCATCAAAATTACAAACACCCTTGTAACAAGAATATCTTATTATTTTCACTGTCAGAACTGCAGTACAGAATACAACATCTTTATTAATTTTGTAGTACTTTGTCTTTCTCTTTGGCTTTTTAAGATAATGCCCAATCACACATACACTACCATGGATCAATATTTCTTCAATATATACTCTCAGCATATAAGCGCCATTTTCTCTGACAAGATGAAGTATTTTATCATTTTTACATGATGTCTGCTGGTAAATGGATGGTTATGTACATCAGAGGCTTGTTTTCACTGCCTAATTTGTTTTGAGCCAATCACATGCAAGGATTTTAGAAGTTGCCATTGCAAATCACTGTTTGTTTCATGAAAATTTTCCTAGGTTGAGATGGTAACACATGCAGGCCCACACCGTCATCTATGGATGGGACCACAGTTTGTTTTCAAAACAGTCCCTCAACCAAGCAGTACAACAATCTTATCATCAAGTTCATCTGCCCTCTTGACTGAAGGCTTAGAAACCAACCGGTCTGCCATGGATATGACTGTAGATGACATGGATCTTAGATCACTAAGGTGAGTTTGCTGCTTGATTATTGATTTTCATGATATTCAATTAAATTGATAAATGGTTGTTGTTTCGTGAATTATTTCTGACAAGTACTTACAGTTTTATAGCACACTCTGATCATTCTGGGGCCTGTTGCATGAAATGGTCTTTCGTAGAACCATTCTACGTAAGAACGAGATATCGCTCAACTGTTTCACAAAGCCGATTAGGGCGATACGAAGAATGGTCCTTGGAAAGACACCTCCAGACATGTCCTACGTAGGCATGATCTTCTTTGCACACCGCCCGCCACCGTCGGCATTGAGAGAAAATGCGTTTACGGCAAGCCACACTGACATATCACCTTTAAACATATTTTTAGGGGTTGATGATGCATTTTATTTGGGATGTTAAGTTATTTTTTATATGGGGGCTAGTTGTCATCAATTTTAGGTCGACAAGACGACCAAAAACGGATGTCATTTTAACATCTCCGGGGCAATGTAGGCCCAATTTTTTTAAAAATATGTTTTCTTTTATTCTCCCTCCATCCTATCCCCACCCCTATTCCATTAAAAAAAATAAACTTGAACTATCGAAATGGGCAGCACTGCACTATCTCTCTGACCGCTCATGCTTTCTCATTGTAGACAATTAAACAACTTGAAAACAATTTCTTTAAAAGAAATTATGTAAGGAAAAAAGTATTTATAACGTTCAGCTAAAAAAAGGAACAATACGAAACTAAGATGTTAAACATGCTAAATCTTTTATTTATCTTTATTTCATTTTCATTCTGATTATCATTTTTTGATGAGATCAATTTCAATCAATGAAAATGATTATTCTTGGATTTGGGATACGGTGAAACAAACAAAATCTGCAGTATAGCTAATTTAATTTAAGATACAGATTAGACATATAGCTTACGAATCCATAGACAATGATTACAAATGAAGATAAGTTTATCAAATGAAATATTATGGAAAGTCCATGCGAATAGGCACATTTCAAATCGTAGGGTAGGCCCCTTGCGGCTCCTATATATTATGTCATGTTAAAAGAATTGAAATGTTGAACATATTTTGTATATTCTTAAATCTTATATTATTATAATTATAAGCTTCCATAAATTAAGTGATCAACTTTAAATATGACCAACGTTTATGATCGTTGTAATTTTTAGCATTATTTCTGTTAATAGTACTTTTTCCATTGCGGATCGCACAACTTTTTCTATGTTTTAATTATTATTGCAAAGCACGACTTTATTCACTTGGACATGTTTGCAGCGATGTTCATGTTCCTTGTCTTCGGTTAGTTATCATGCAACTGAGGTATGTTTATACTCTAAATACTCACATTTGTATTCTTGCGTTATATCTAACAAATAAAATAGATAAATTTGATTTTTCACACGCAGCCTCTCATATTTTCCTTTTTAGTCTCATACAATCAGACACTGTTGATTTTGTTTACTCCATTCAAACCCTATTTTTACCTCTACAAATAACATATTAACACGTAATTTGCAAAATTATCACTATATATAAGTATTCTATAAAAATACAGAATATTGAAGAAATAGAATGTCGAAATTACTTAGTTAAATCAATTTTTATATCGGGCAAGGGTCTGTTTCGTTGAAATATCAATGACAGGTGTCTCTAAAAGGACACTGTGTTATAAATAAGGGAAATAATGACAATTTCGATTTTATTCAGTTATGTTTGTGAATCTTCAATTTTTTTTCTCTTTTTACCTCATAAAGTAAGCTCCATACATCAATTCAACAATCAGTAATAAATAAAACATCATTTGATCTCCTTTTATTGAAATAAATGATTTTATGAAAAGTCGTCATTCCAAAATAAAAAGTTCAGGTGACGATGAAGACTAAATATTTTTTCGATACTATCGATATTAAACGATGTCGCGGACTTGGAAGACAACATTGCCTTCGTGAAACGGAAAGCGCTGATTTGTCGCCAATCTTCCTATCTCGGAAGAATGGTCCTAGGACGTTCCTACGTATCGCTCATCTCGTCATGCAACAGGCCCCAGCTTCTCATGGGATGTGCAAATTTTTTTTTAAATGCACTTTCTCAATTTGTCTTGTAATAAACAATAATAGATATATTGCATTGTTGATGTATTTCCTTCCCTTATTTTCATAGTATATTCTACCCCATATGTTGGAAATAGCAAATTTATACATTGGATTTTATATGCTTGCATTTGGTGATTGGGATGAGGGCTGTGACTATATTGCCTAAGAATATTGAATAAGAATATATTGCACAAGATAAAGATGAGGGCGATCTGATGACAGTCATAAGCAATGAGTGTAGTTGACACATGATCCATGTTATCCAGTTTCAAGCAACTCTCTTTTATTTGGTTTATTAATACCCTTTAAAGGATTCAGCCCCTCCGGTCGGATCCACTACCTACCCCTCAAGCTAGGGATGGAAGAGTTCAAAGGTTGTCTAGTTGTGAGGGATCTGCTGGGGCTAGTATAGAGTATGGATCAGGTAAGATCACAATTCTCAAATCATTATAGGAGAAGGAATCCTTGAAACAAGTTGATCGTGTAAGAGAGAGAGAGAGAAAAAAAAGAACAGATCAATGATATTTTTGGGTTTTTGCTTTTGTCTCACTTGCATTGCAGAGCGAGACTTGATGCAATACTTTTCCAACAGCAGCGGTGGCGTTGTCAACATTGAAATCTTAACCAATGTCAATTTTTGGAAATTTCCTCATAATTTTGAAAGAGGGTATGAAACTTGAACATAAGGTCAATCACATATCACTGATTATCTTGAATAATTTACAGGCCACTTGACCAAGGTCAAAGGTCATTTGGAGTCAATGAGCTTTGAACATGTTGGGGGTATTTGTTAAATGTCATAACTTAGAGTTTATGGATCTAGTTCATGAAAATTGGACATTAGGTTAATCAAGAATCACTGATCATCTTGCATTAGTTTCAGGTCACATGACCAAACTTTGAAAGTTCACAAAATATATCATGGATGAAGAGTGAGTTGGCTTGCCATGCATCATGTATGACATCCCTGCACATCCAGGGATGAGAAGCATCAAAGTGCAATTATACTTTCCTAATGAACGCTTGCCTTGCTTAGAAAAAAATAAACAGTGCATGTAACAGTAGAAATGATGCATGTCACATGATTGGCTCTCAGCCAGTTATTTGATAAGGATCCCTGCATTCATTTTATGATAGTAATTTACCCATTGATTTTTGTTCAGGTACATTTGACCATGCATCTAACCTACTAGAAGTTAGTTGTGGTAGCTGGCCAGAGAGCTACCCTAATCAACAAAGAAGCACAGAGATGCTTGAGGAACACCTGAAACAGACCATAGCAGAGGCCATGGTGGAATCACCCAGCTCAGAAACAGGTCCATCCAGCAAACTAAAAGGTTAGTAGTACTTTCTCGTAAGTTAACATGAGAGAGCTTGGAAAACATGACACAAGTGGAGGACAGACTTTAGCCAAATTTGGCAGTTGTTTAACTCAATTATGCCACCATGGTTTTCAAACTTTTTTTTTAAGAAAAGAAGATTGCTTTTGTACACCAGGTGGGTGTTTCATAAAGCTGTTCGTAAGTTACTAATGATCAGTGAACCTTTCTTACGCACAAAATAATCACCAATGCACATGTAATGGAGAATATCATTGACCACAATAAAAGATCACCAGTCGTCCTTAAAGTTGTTCTTAACTTACGAACAGCTTTATGAAATGGCCCCCTGTTTATTTTATAACTTTATTGCCTGTTGTCATGTATGCAAGTTGAGCATGGAATTGCCCCCAGGTTGTGGGAGCAGGGGTTGGCAAGTTGTGTAAAAATAAATTCATCTAATCCCCCTCCCCCCCAAAAAAAATAAATGAATAAAAAAAAAATCACAAGTCACCATAATTGATGGAGGGTCAAGCGAGGGGGGGGGGTGTTGTGCAAGACCCTTCCCCTACCACCCCCACCCTAGGATCCACCCCTGAGCTGCACACATTGGATAGCACTGTACTGGTTGTCATGTGGTATGGTGTACCCATATTAAATGGATGACTAATACTGACACTGTTGTCTTCACACACCAAGAGGCTATTACATAATGCATTTTTGTAAGTTACAAATGACCTTATGTTGCCTTATGCACGATGACTGGTGACCCTTTTTTTTTGAAGTACATAAAATACCCACACATTTTCGTTGGTGTTGACTTAACTTTGAAGAAGGGGTCACCTGTCATTTACAACGTCATTGGTAAATTATGAACAGCTTTACGAAACACGCACTAGATGTGAATTCATCAGAATATAGTTGTATGGGAAGAAGTCTGTTTACCTCTTTGTGTGTTTATAAAAAAAAACTCCTCGATGTTTGCTCGACACCTTGATAATTGTAACACAAGAAAAATGGGATATTTTCAATTGTAGTGCATGTTGATGTGTGGTTGATTGATTTGAATAGCTCATCTGTTTAC